>NW_028274823.1:70123958-70426988 GCF_037043125.1 Eumetopias jubatus | reverse complement strand
CCTGATCACCAAATACATTTAGCCAGAATTTTCTGTTATGGGCTGATTTTTTTACTTTAATCAGCTTTATTGAGGTATAATTTATATACAATAAAATTCAACAATTTTAAATGTACAATTCCATACAAATTATTTTTGACAACTTTTACACAGTCATGTAGCAAACAACAACACAATCATGATATAGAATCTTTATATCACCCCCAAAACTTCATTCATACCCTTTTGAAATGCCCTCTGGGCTTTTATGTTTTTGAGAGAGAGAGAGAGAGAGCATGAGCAGGGGGAGGAGCAGAGAGAGAGAGAGAATCCTCAAGCAGACTGCCCACTAACTGTGGAGCCAGATGTAGGCCCAACCCCAGGACCCTGAGTGGAAACCAGGAGTCAGACCTTAACCGACTGAGCCACCCAGGCTTGAATTTATTGTATATAAATTATACCTCAATAAAGCCCTCCTCCTGGCTGACTTTTAAGAACCTTTATAGAGGATTACCGGTGTCACGTGAGAAAATAGAGTATGTCCTCTGAGATTGGGTGGGGATTTTCCCACTGTAAAGAACAGCCACCATTTCCTCTGTCTGCAGACATCCGACAGCCTGTCCTTCTCCCTATTTTAATCTCCTATGTTTGTGTTAGCCACCAGCTCTCTCCCTGGGCCCGAACAGTAGTCAATACCATTTCCATCCATCAGCTGGGTGGACTGTGCCTCTTACTGGAAGACTGATGAGCCCTAAGACGAGGCGCTTCCTGGGCTTTTTGGTGCTCCCTGTGACTCTACAGCCCACAGACCTTTAGGTCCAAGTGGTTTCAGAACCTCCCCTCCTCCCCCTTGAGGTGGCGCAGACTCGGCCAACAGGCTTGCAATGAAGCACGGTGTAGTGTTAGTACCATGCCACCTTGATTCGTTTGCCACGGCTGCTGTAACAAATAGCAGACTGCAGGGCTTAAACAACAGAAGTGTGTGGCCTCCCAGCCCCACAGGCTAGAAGCCCACCACGGAGGGGTTGGCAGGGGTGGTTCCTTTCCGAGGGCTGTGACAGAGCATCCATGCCAGGCCTCCACCTAGCTTCTGCTGGAAGCTGGTTTGCTGGTTTGCTGGCCATCCCTGGCCTTCCTACAAGCATCACCCTGACCTCTGCCTTCATTTCCAGATGGCGTTCTCTCTGTGTGTGCCTGTGTTCAAATATCCCCTTTTCAATAAGGACACTAGTCAAATTGGTTAATGACTTCTTAATTAATTACATCTGCAACAACCTTGGTTCTAAATGAGGTCATTTTCTGAGAACCTGGGGGTTTAGGACTTCAACATATGAATTTTGAGAGGGAAACACAAGTCAAACCTTCACACTTTTCATCATCCAAATGCCCCAGCCCCCAAATCATAAACATGGAGTAATCATGCCTCACATTGGTATAGACCCGTGTCTTCTCAGAAATGAAGAGCAGACTCCTGCAGATTCTTTTATTTATTTTTTTGCAATTCAACTAACCAACATATAGTACATCATTAGTTTCAGATGACTCCTACAGATTCTTAAACTGTAGAGCATATGTGAACACCTGGGGACCTGTGAGAAACACAGATTTCTGGATCTCATCTCTAGAGGGTCTGATTCCTGAGTCTGGACCAGAGCCCAGGAATCCATATTGTTTAACAAGCACCACAGGTGTTTCTGCTGCAGCAGGTCCCCACCTTCGGAGAAGTCCTGGTGTGGGCTGCGAGGGGTTGTATTGCTGAAGGACCCGGAGTCCAGCTGCTGGTGGAAAATGCAATGGAGAGAAGCAGAGCCTGAGTGGAATAGTAAACGTGGTGAGTGGCAGGGTCTTTACATCTGAGTAGTGAAGATATGTGCTCGGAGGTCTTTCTCTGACACGTAACCCACTTAGAAATAGGGATGGGCTAGAGATACACTATGGGCTAAATTTCCAGCTATATATATATTTTTTGTGAGCCATTCCCTTCCCGTTCAGGGGTCATCCATCACTCCTCCAGTCAGCCAGAGCTTTCTGTCTTCGGGAAGCAGCCAACATTCAGCAAGCAAGAGCTACCTCCAAAAGCTGGTGGGGAAGGGGGGGCTTTGCAATGCCCCGTTCTCTTCCCTGGGTCTCACCATCTCTCCTGCCTTCTCTTACTTTTTTTTTTTTAAAGATTTTATTTAGTTATTTGACAGAGAGAGAGACACAGTGAGAGAGGCAACACAAGCGGGGGAGTGAGAGAGGGAGAAGCAGGGTCCCCGCATAGCAAGGAGCCGGATGTGGGACTCAATCCCAGGACCCTGGGATCATGACCTAAGCTGAAGGCAGACGTCCAATCAACTGAGCCACCCAGGCGCCCCTTCTCTTACCTTTCTTAAGGAGGAATTTCCCTTGGTCCTCTGTTGAGATGGTTGGTTTCCTTCTTAAAGCACAATCTGTTTGGTTTCTTTCTTTCTTTCCCTCTGCTTGCCCCCATAATTTAGCAATAGTTCCGTATTCACTGGGCACTTTGCCTCTGACATGATAATGTGAACTCTCTGAGGGTGGAGACTTGACCTTCATTGTTCTCACTCTTTTCCCCATCCCCTCTCTAGCACCTGCCCGAGTGCCAGGCACATTTTAGATGCCCCAAAATGTTTGTGGAATTAACTGAATGGATGGATGGATGGATGGATGGATGGATGCTGGTGCCACCTGTGAACAGTAAAGATGACCATGGAGAATATATGGAGCATTTACACCATCTCAGATGAGTCCACAGTTAAGGCTGTGTGAAGGCTAAGTGCCAGAATACCAAGGAATAGGTGAATCACTTGGGGTAGGAATTAGGGATTGTTTTACGGAGGCTGTTTCTATGGGTTTTCCTTCCAGCCTCCTATTTTGCTCAGCTTAAATGTTTTCACATTGTGTTTGAGTAAAGAGGGGTCTTTCCTTACTACTAAGCTTAAGCAAATGGAAATTTTGTTTGTGGGAGAAGTGGTTTTGGAACTTGAGGGGCTCTTTGGGAACCAGTATGCAATGGGGTTTTGGAGCAAGCCTGTTGGATCATGTGTCTGAATGGAAGAAGGGGTGGAGAGATGGGGCCAACAAGGAAGACTTTTCTTGGGCAACTCTGCATAGAGTTGAAAATTACCTCAGAGAGAGAGGAGGTTGATCCAGCCCTGGAAAGATGGCCATACTCTCCAACTTATTTTTTGATGCATGATTTCCCTTGAATCTTGGGTCCAGTGGGAGATCCTGGCCCCTCTAACTGAGCTCCTCTGGAATCTCTAGAGGCTGCCCTGTGGTAAGGACTCTGAGGAGCTACTTGTCTCTTCCTCGAGAATCTACCTGCACAGGGCAGCTCGGGCTCCATGGCCACACAATGGGAACAAGTTTTCAAGCTGCTCAGAAATCACTGTTGGAAAATCAGGAACTCCTTGTATCTCTCTGGGCGATCCAATTTGAAAATCTTAATTTAAGAAACAAAGTGAAGAAACAAATTCGGTAAGGATTGGACAAGATGACAGGTATTTTTGTTACTTTCCTGGTCAAGTGGTGCCCCCTTGTGGGTACTTTGATGTACTCTCCAGGATGCTGGGCTCCATCCGGCAAAGCAAGATGGCCGCAGCGAGGACAATCCTCAAAATTGCTAGTTTAGGCCCAGTCCGGTGGATCTCTGTGGATTGTCTACTAGGCAAGAATGTAACTTAGGAGAGTGGTGTGGGCTAATTTGTGCCTCCCACCACCCACCCAGAAGATATGTTGGTATCTGTGAACGTGACTTTATTTGAAAATAGGGTCTTTGCAGATGTAATTAAGGAGTGAGTAAGGTCAGGCGGATAGAGTGGGCTCTTCAGCCAATATGACTGGTGTCCTTATAAGAAGAGCAGAGGGTCATGCGGGGTCATGCGGGGAGAGAAGGTCATGTGAGGATGGAGGCAGGGGTTTCAGTGCTGCAGCTCTAAGCCCAGGAGTGGGCAAGACCGCCAGGCTCAGCAGAAGCTCAGACATGGGGGCATGGCACAGACCCTCTCTCAGAGCCTCCAGATGGAACCAGGTTGCTGACACCTTGCTTTTGCACTTACAGCCTCTAGGGCTGTGAGAGAGTAAATGTTTACCGTAGGAAGGCATTCAGGTGGTGCTACTTCGGTATAATGGGCTCAGCAAACAAATACACAAAGGGTCTGGGATTCTGAGGGTCCCAGCTACCACTTACAACTTGCGTGACCTCAGACAAATCACTCAGTGTCTCTGAGCCTCAGTTTCATTAACTACACTGTGGAAACATGCAAAAGTAAGAATTCCCCTACCCCAAGGTTTCTGTGAGGATGAAGTGTGATCACGTACGTAAGCACATTTTGTTAATTGTAGAGCACTGTGCAAATGTTATATTATCACGCAGCAAAGCGGTGGTGTAGTGTGGTGGCTAAGAGCTAGGCCCTGAAGTTCGTTTGCCTGGGCCCACATGTAGAAATGTCATAAAGGAGAATATCATAAAAACTTGATTCTCAAACGAGCCAAAGGCCGTTATGCCCAGGAATGGAGTTGGAATACATTAGAGGGATCAGTAAATTCTTGCTCTGTTACAAATTACCCCAAAACTCACTGTCTTAAAACAATGAACATTTACTATACACGGTGTCTGTGGGCCAAGAATCTGGGGCAATTTAACTGGGTGCTTCTGGTTTGGGGTTTCTTATGAGGATACAGTCAAGAAATTGGCTGTGTTTGGGGGACCCACTTCCAAGATGGTGCACTCACACGGTGGTTGGCATGCGGCCTCAGTCTTTACTTACCATGCGGTCCTCTCCATCAGTCACCTTGAATATTTTCATGATGTGCCAGCCCCTCATTCCTCCTAGCTCCCCTGCCTGCTTACCTCACCAACATTCTTCCGTGGGCAGTGGTTCTTGACCTTCTCAGGGCCACAGACCCTAAAGCTCTGAGACCTTCCCTTCAGTGAAGCATACAGATACAATTACATAGTCTATCGTAAACAGAATTTCAAGGGGTTCTAAGGTCAAGTACCACTGGTTCACAGAGATCTCTGTCAAACACAAATCTAATTATGTAACTTCCTGTTTAAAATCTTTCCATGGCCCCTATGGCCTGCGGGATAAAAAACTCATTAGCGTGTCATAATCTGACCCCAACTTACTTTTAGGAACAGTGACAACAACATCAATATGTTGAGTGTCTTCTGTGTGGCAGGCATTTTTCATATTCTTTCTAATCCTTAGAAGAACCCCACAAGGAGTGAGTTTTATTCTTGGTGTTTTGGAGATAAGGAACATCTCAGAGGTGAGATGTAGTGGGTCTAAGGCCCTGCTGAGTTTTCATGACTCTAAAGCTGGTGTCCCTCTGTGAGGCTCACTGTCTCACCGTGTGTGACCCACCTGCCGCTGGACACATTCCACACTCCTTCCTCTGGTGCTTCAGAATGACTGGTAATTTCCAGACACGCTGTGGGTTTCTGCACAGATGGTTTTCTCTTCCTCGAAGTTCCTTCCTCTTCTCTCACTGTCTCTCTTCTCCAACCTTCCTCCCTCATCATTGTGCTCTGGTATCCTGTTCTTTCTTCAAGACTCAGGGTGTTGCTTCTTTCATGGAACTTTCTGTGGATTCCCCAGTCAAAGCTGGCAGCCCCGCCATGACTTGCTAGTGGTCCATCGCGTATTCTACAACCATCACCAGGCTGTGTTGTAATTTCTAATTTATTTGCCTATCTACTACCACTATACTGAGTTCCTTGAAGGTGGGTATCAGGCATCTCTCTAACCATGCTCTCCCCAGCACTTGGCACAGGATGGCTGTTTGATGTGTATTTGCTGAGCGAGAGAATGAATGAGTGAGTGAGTGAATGAATGGCAGTTTCTGCAAGAACACCCAACCAGCATATAAATCACCCAGCTTTTGAATAAATGTGGCAGGAACCTCAGCAGTTCCCGAGGTTTCAGCAGTTTCTAGAATATCTCTAGTAAGCCAGGGGTGGCAGGGAGATGTCACACCTCGAAATACTCTGCCACTTCTTTCTTAACACTTTAGCACCCAAAGGGAGAAGGCACAGAGATAATTTGTGCCTACCTGTAGTAGCCATTTGTTCCCTTTGAACAGAAAGGGGAATGAAGTTCTGGCAATTATAGTGTCTCTACCAGATGTCCTATCATCTAATGCTCTGCTGACTGGGGACCAGGATCCAGATGCCCTAAGCCCATGTCTTGGGGTGTTTTCCTGAAACATACTACATTTTGTCCGGGATAAGTGAAAGGCCCCTTTAAGAACTTGTGAAGGCTCTACTTGTCTGTGAAATCTCCTTGTATGTTCAGGAAAACAACAGATGTCAAGCAGACTTCAAGCAGTTTTGATATGGTTCCATTTTAATAAGAAATGTGTAAATAGGTATATGTATATAAATATGTATATGGTAAAAGGAGGTGTATCAAAATGGTAATAACTGATCTCTGGGTGGTAGGATTTTGAATTATTTTTCTTTTCTTTTTTATTTATGTTTTCTAATTTTTGTATAAGGTGTATGAATTGCTCATGTGATTTAAGAAGTCTTCTAGTTGTCAAAATAATAATGACCTGCAGTAAGATACGCTCTCATTACAAGTTGTGACTTTTCTTTCTTAACACAGATAAAATCACACACTGTCTGCACATAACATAGGAAGTGGTTTCTAGAGCAGCAGAAAGTCAAGGTGACTTTAATATGAAGGCAACTTCTACAAAGGCTGTATTTAAAAAGTTCAGTTCAGTGAAATAGTTGACTTGGATGTTTATTGTTTAGATCTGACATCTTCAAAGAATGTCAGGAAGCCTAGAGGCGGAAGATGCAAGGTATTTTCTAAATGTTTTACTCAATAGCTGAGTGTGTCCAGCAGTGAGGAAGATCCCTTGGTATTTGCCTTGTTGTTAGCTTGTTGGTGGATTTTCTTTTAAAGAAGTCAAATTGTGTTGTGTTGTTGTCTATTTAAAAAAAAAAAATCTATGCTAAGGGAAACAAATTAGCAGAAACAAAAGTGGGGCTCTTCTGATTCATTTGCCTCTGTGTTGATGGTGTCCTTTGGTGCTAGCTTCAAAATCATTCATTCATTCATCTGATTCATTCATTCATCTGATTCATCCAGGTTCTGTTGTAGTTCCTGGGAATGCAGCAGGAAACAAAGCAACGTTCCTGCTCTCAGGAAGCTGACTTGCTTGTGGGAGGAGACAGAACATGAACAAATAAATATGCAGCATGGCCAGAGTGATATGTACAATGGAAGAACAGATGGTGGTCCAGTGTGCAGGGGAGGGGCGGGGGAGGCGGCAGTGCCATTTTTTTGTAGAGTGATCGTGGGTTTCTTTGATAAGGAGACATTTGAGCAGGGATCTGAAGAGGGAGGGAAGGAGCAAACCTGGGAGAGCCCCCCAGTCGGAGATATAAGCAAGGGTAAAGACCTGAGGTGGGAGTGTGCTGGGCATTTGGGGACAGCAGCAGGAGCGACTGGGGGGACCATGATTAATGAGTCAGCAAAGGACAAGGGCAGCAAATGGGGTCTTGTAGGCCACCGAGAGGAGACTGGCTTTTATTCTGAGTGAATTAGTCACAGGAGGCTCTGAGCCTGCTAAGGGTTTTGTGGAGACTAGGCCATAGAGGGGCAAGGCCTGGAAGCAGGGGGACTAATTGGGGAATTGTTGCAACAACCCCAAGAGATGATGGAGGCTTGGATGGGGGACAGTAAAGTAATGGGAAGTGGATGGGTTCTGGATATATTTTGAAAGCAGAATCACCTGGGTTTACTGATAGATGAGAAAATGTGAGAGAGAAATGAATCTGGGTTTTTGGCCTGAGCAATGGGGTAGATAGTGGTCTACTATCTAAGAAAGGGAAGATGGCAGGAAAAATAGGTTTGGGGGTGTTCTAATAACTATATCTACTGCCTAGTAACAAACCATCCCAAGCCTAGGGCTTGAAACATCAACCATCATTAATTCTCACAAATCTGCAATATGGACAGAGCTCAGTGGAGGCTTAATGGGTGCAGATGGTATTAGTTGGGGGACCCAGCTGCTGGCTGGAACTATCTGAGGTTTGTCAATCCCATGCAGCAGTTGATGCTACCTATTGGCTGGGCCCTCGGCTGGGACTGTTGGCCAGAACTCCCACACCTCACCTGCTCCATGTGGCTGGTGGCTTCCTCACAGCATGGTGGCTGGGCTCCAAGGGTGAGCCTTCCAAAAACAAGATGGAAGTGCATGACAGTTCTGTGCCCTAGCCTAGGAAGTCTCATAGCCTCATTTCTACCATTCTCTATTGCTTGACAGAGTCACAAAGATCAGTCTAGTTTCAAGGGGAGGAGATATGGGCCTCGGCCTTCAGTGGGACATGTCAGCATCACATTGTAGAACAGCGTATGGAATGGGAGATATTGTGGTTCCCATCTTCAGAAAATACAATCTGCCACCAGAGGGATCAAGATTTGTAAAGTGAGAGTGGAGATGTTGAGTAGGCAGGTAGATGTATGAGTCCAGAGAGCTCAAGTCAAGGAAATAAACTTTGGAGGCTTTAGGTATTGCTGGTATTTAAAGCCATCTAGAACAAGTAGAACGAGGGAGAGGGAGATTATTAAGCATTGCATTATTTATTGAGTGGTTATATACTCAGCATTGTGGGAGATAGTTTGTGGAAACTTTGTGGATACCATGTGGTAGAGCTCACTCCTCATGTGAACGAAGAGTTCAGCTCAGTTTCTGACTCTGCATTTTTATCTTGCTCCCAGTGCTCTTGGTGGGGGAGCCCATGATTAGATCTAACAAGCCTCTTTTGTCCTCAGGAAGCTGACCTCTCTGCTGTGCTTGGAGTGCCCTCAGGCTTTCCCTGAATAACAATAGCCAAAAGTATTCAGATTTTTAAAAACCTAAAAATCTTCAAAAGGGAAATATTGAGAAATAAAGAACTGAATTATTCCATTGTTAAGCAACTTCATGTCAGGGTAAAAGAGAACAAGAAATTCTGGTGGTTAAAGTATTCACTAAAGGTTAAAAAAAAAGAAAAAGGAAAGAAAAGAAACAAGAAAGACACTTTTCATCCTTAAGAGATCTGATGAAGTTTAGAACTAAGGCTCCAGTTAAGATCTTTATTTTATGATCAGACTAAATGCCAGACTGTTGAAAAGGGGTAAACCATAAACTTCTGAGCATGGCACATAAAAGCTTTCATAATCTGGCCCTTTCGTTTCCAACCCTATTATATTCCATTATATTCTGGTCACTCCACTCCAAAATCCCCTAAACACGCTACACCTGTTGACCTCTCCATGGTTTTTTCCCCCTTTTTGATTCCTGGCAAACTCCTACTTATCCTTCAAAGTCATCTGCTCTACAAAGCAGGTGGTTGCAGTCACCCTTCCGAGTGCTCCTATAGGCTTTTGTAGTCCTGTATTGTTTATCATCAGACAGCCAGTTTCTTAAGGGCAGAAACCCCAGGTGCTTTTTTGGCAGCTCCAGCACCCAGTAATGCTGGGCAGAGAACCGATAATTTATGTGGGAGAAGAAAGGCAGTAGGAAGTGTAAATAAAATTAAATGTCCTTATAACTTGCAGCCCATTGACAAATACTTGAGGCAGGCAGAGTGTAACATGCCTCCAGGGAATTCCCAACTGTCTTACTGTGAATGCCTCACTAGACTGAAAAACAACCTTAGCGTGACAATAGCTAGGCCTCCAGGATCCCGGGAGTCTCCTTTAGCATACGAAAGTCCTTTTGGAAACTTCCCTGGTCTTTACCTCCCCCAACGTCATAGTATATAATCAGTTGCTCCTCACAATCCCGGGGCAGCCGTTTCTGCAAAAACCACCTTTTTGCACCAAAGACGTCTTGAGAATTTTTGGCCATCAGCTCCAAACCCTGACCAACATTACCACATTAATAATCACTACATTTTTTTCTGTTTTTGGAATGGGTATACTAAAACTTTCACAATGCTCTTTAGTGTGGAAAAGCACTTAGTTTCTGCTCCCAGTTTCTGGGTCTTGCTTCTTGACTTGTCTCATTAAGGTTGATTAGGCAGGATTTTCACTGTGGAGAAGTCTTTTGCTTGTAAGGAAGCCCCATGGCTTGGACAGGAGGACAGCATTATCCCAAAATCCTGGGGCTTGGTTTCTGCCTACTTCACCAATGGAGGTTAGGGAGCCCTACATTCTCACCAATTTCTAATTTACTTAGGAGTTTGGCTCGTATCCTCTTACCCTAACTTACCCTAGCACAGTATCTGTTGACTCCCTTTCATAAAATCTGAACTGTCAGGAATCAGTGGGCTTCACATACCATTTTTTGGGGGAAAGGATATTATTTATTCGATAGAGACACAGTGAGAGAGGGAACACAAGAGGGAGAAGCGGGCTTCCCGCGGAGCAGGGAGCCCGATGTGGGGCTCGATCCCGGGACTCTGGGATCGTGCCCTGAACCGAAGGCAGGCGCTTAATGACCGAGCCACCCAGGCGCCCCACAAATCATTGTGATTACCTAAATGTGTTGGCTATACAAGCTGGTCCTAATGTGGTATTTTGAAGTTTGAAGAACAAGAGTAGAGGGTTATAGACTGCAGTATTTGTGAGGGTGACACGGCTGTTGGGGCAAATGAGCTCGTCTTTAGGAAGCTCTGTGGTAGCATAAGGGGTAACTGCAGAAGGCCCTGCATGTCAACTGCAGTTACTTCTAGGGCTGATAGATAACATCCTCTTCTTGTGCATGAGTGGGATGAGCTGTCTCCAGAATGCTGAAGATTTTGGGGGAAGTAACAGATGTACCAGAGAATTCCCTCCCTGTACATCTCTCAGTGGCTGTCACTACTAAGAAATAAAGAGAAACTCTCCTCTTGGCGCAACAATAAGGGTTCCCCTCCTCTGCGTTATCATACAAAACATCAGTGAGGTAGTTGTTTGCAGTCCGTAAACTTTACAACCATGCTAACTGGTCTCAAACCAGACACGGATGTGAAAGGTCCTGGCATGGGTGATGAGTTCAGTGTTCACAGGTAAGTCTACCTTCCATTCCAGTCAGCTCACTTCCTGGGATCTCAGGAAATCTTGAGATTTTCTCTGGAATCCTGGTGGCCCTTCTTCCTCGGGGCATGTGGCTCCCTGGTGGGGAATTACCAACCAACATAACTAGAGATACTGCTAACCCAGTCATGAACAGAGTTAACACATGCAGTGCTAGGAAGCCAAGGTCCAAAAGAACGGGGGGTGTGGGTAGGGAGGGGTGGATTTGGAAGAAGAAACTGGGAAGAAGTTGGAGGGAGGGAGTGAAGGAAACAGGGTGATGGAGCCAGAACTTGGAACCGGGGAGGTCAGATCCAGTAAGAGAAGGTGAGAACCAAAGTGGTTGTTTTGGGGGGCAGATCAGGATTCGTTAGCCAAGACTGAAGCCTTGTCTTGACGCTCCATCTGGGACTGACAGGCAGAAGGAACAGCCTTGGTTTACTGTGCTGGGATGGGCAGTCCTTGTGCTGTGCTGGCTGGATTCCCTGACACTGTTCAGGTTCAGCTTAATCTTTACTCCTTCCTAACACCTTGAACTGAAATACACAATGGTAGGTGCGTAGACCTGAGCAGGGCTGGGGAGAGTGTCTCAGATCCAGGAGATGAATGGGTGGGGCTCTGTGTGCTTTGGGTGCTGTGGTGGGAAGAGAGGTAACCAGCAGGCTGGATGCTGGGTTTTTCTGTGAGTTTTCTCCTACTAAGTCCTTGCAGTGTCTCTGTCTCTAAAAAGACATGATTGACTTCTGACCTAGAAAATAAAGCATGCTTGCCTTTCTACTGCTCTGGGGCCCTATTTGAACCAAGCAGCCCTAGCAGTTGAGACTTCCATCCTGAAATCTGTAACATTATCTCATCTTTGGGTTATTGTACATTTGGGACTAGACACAGGAGGAGACTGGAATTTTCACATGCTAGTCTGTAAATGCCACGAAGGCAGGCCCTGTGTCTATATTCATTCCTCCTTCCCGTGTCTCCAGTAGATAGCACAGTGCCGGGTACCATGAGCTCAGGACACATTTGTTGAATAAATAAATGACCCCGCCCCCAGCTTTAAATGTGAGGACCCTGGTTCATATTTCCAACAGGTGGGGCTAGCGGTTGTGTTATGAGACACATTCCCCAAGCCTCCCCATATCAGATCACTGTATTTCCTTTTCCCTTCAGCCTCTGCCCTAAGCACAGGCAAAGATGTTGCGGGGGCAGGGGAGGGGGTTTGGGGGAGGAAGGGAATCTGAAATTAAGCTAAAAGCATATAGTACTGTCCTTACACAGTCTTCATGTTTTCTCCCTTCTTTCCCTTGTATTTAGTTATCTGGCTGTGCAAAAATTTACCCCAGAATGTAGCAGTTTGAAACAACAAATATGATCTCACATAGTTTCCAAGCGTTGAGAATCTGGTCTATGGGGTGGTTCTGGGTCACGTTCTCCCACAAGGTCTGTTTGTTGGCCAGGGCGGCAGTCATCTGAAGGCTCGACTGGATGGGAGAGCTGCTTCCAAAAAGTCTTACTCACATGGCTGTTGACTTACCACGCGGGCCTCTCTGAGGAAATGCTTCAGTGTTCTTTTCAGTGTCCTTATGCCACAGCAGCTGGCTGTGGTCAGAGCAGGTGAACAGAGAGTGAGTGAGCAGGGGCAGTACAAGGAAGAGGGACAGCAAGGGACAGAGTGGAGGGGGGAGGAAGGACACCTGCTCTCTGAAGTCCTACACTGCACTTCTGCCTGATTCTATTCTTTGAAGCAAGTAACTACGTTCGGCCCACACCCAAGATGTGGGCAATTAAGCCCCACCTTTTGAAGGGAGGAGTCTCAAAGGTTTTGTGGAAATATTTTCAAGCCATCACAGCCCTCTGTCACCTGCCCATGTTCCTGCATCTCTCTCATTTGCCCTTTCTCTCGTAAGTCAGCTAATCCTCATACCTCTAAGCCAACTGTCTCATAAAAAAACTAATTCTAGGGGAATTGTAAGCTTCCTATAGATTCTCTCAGGCCCAGGAATCCAGATACCCCCACTTTTTTCTCATAGCTTAGTGTTTTTCTACAGCACACCTAAATATGTTGATGTAATTAATTTGCATTAAAGTATAGAGGGCTCATCAACTCACTGGTCCAAGTGTGCTTCCCATTTTTAAAAGGGACAAAGAGAATCCTCACTCTAGAAAGTGAGTCTCTTTAACCTAAAGGAGAGACTCTGCTGTAGTGTTAAGTGTGATGAATGTCTGAGGCAGAGTCAGGCTAGTCCCACGATGCCACAAGGTGATTCTGCTGGAGGGAGGTATGAACACATGAGGAAGGGCTTACTCAGACCTGCTCACCAAAGTGTTCTCTTTGTTCTTTCTGTTTCTTTCTCTGTCTCTTTGTCTCCATCTCTCTGTCTCCTGTCTCCCCCAACCCCCGTGTGTGTGTGTGTGTGTGTGTGTGTATCTCTGCTGTGTGACTTAAACTGGCATTCAAACACCTCCCCCCCCCCCCGCAACTTTGCACTGTTGGCACCTCTTCTGATTCTTAGAAGCTCTTTTCTCTTCTTCCCTCTCTAACTTCCTACCGACTTCTACCCCCAGATGTTATTATTAGCAGATTTTGGGACAGTTACTTGTTTCATTCAAACAAAAAAGAAACAAAAGCTCTGCACCTCTGCAGAATGTAGCAGTAGACTTCAGTTTAAACAAGTTGTATTTCAAACTGGATATAACAGAAAATGTTTCTTAAAAAAAAACTTGTTTTCCTGATTCTGAAAGCAATACATATTAGTTCCAGAGAATTTGGATTTTATAAAGAAGCACAAAGAAGAAAATTATAATTGTCAATTATTCTATGATCAGAGATAACTGAGGTTAACATTATGATATATGTCCTTTAGTCTTTTACATACAGAAACACACACACGCACACTATTGGAATATTCTGTACATATTTCATAATCTACTTACCTTTTTCTTTTCTTTTTTTATTTGAGAAAAATTTTTTAAAGATTTTTATTTGTTTGAGAAGAGAGAGTGCATATGCATGTGCACGAGTGGGAGGTGGGGCAGAGAGAGAGGGAAAAGTAGACTCCCTGCTGAACAGCGAGCCCTGGGCCTTGGTCCCAGGACCCTGAGATCACGACCTGAGCCAAGGCAGACGCTTAACTGACTGTGCCACCCAGATGCCCCTCTACTTACTTTTTTTTCTCATTAATATTTTATGGTGGACATTTTCCCATGCCAGTATTTTTCTATAAAAATATTTTAAATTACTACATAATAGTCTACTATATGACTACATCAAAATTAAAATTTATTTAATCTACTAT
The DNA here is from genome assembly GCF_037043125.1 of Eumetopias jubatus. Taxonomy (NCBI): domain Eukaryota; kingdom Metazoa; phylum Chordata; class Mammalia; order Carnivora; family Otariidae; genus Eumetopias; species Eumetopias jubatus. Next base: position 70,412,713 of record NW_028274823.1, on the reverse strand, counting down.
TCTTGGATATTTACAATATCTCCCCCCTCCCCTACACACATTTATTTGCTGTTAACAATAATACTGTGTTGAACCTTATGGTATTTAAGTCTTTATCCACATCTTGTTTATTTCCTTAGCATAATTCCTAAAAATAGAACAGTTGGATTAAAAGGATGCACACTGTAGGTTCTCGGTACATGGAGCCAAATAATGTTCAGTAGGGTTATGCTAATTTCTACTCTTGTTAGCAATGTATGAGAATGCTGTTTTTCTACACTCTAGACAACATTGACTATCATCAATTTTTTTCTCTGTTGATTTTTAGGTTGATTCTATTGTGTTCAGAAAAATATACCTTGTATGAATTCAATCCTTTTAAATTTATTGAGATTTGTTTTGCAGGCCAGAATGTTGTCTATCTTGGTCAGTGTCTGATATGCACTTGAAAAGACTGTGTATTCTGCTATTTTTAGGTAGAGTGTTCTGTATCAATTAGGGCAAATTGGTTGATAGTGTTGCTGAATCTGTATCATTGCTGATTTTCTATTGCCTTGTTCTATCAAGTACAAAGAGAAAAATGTTAGAATCTCCCACTATAATTTTGCATTTGTCTATTTTTCCTTTCTATCAACTTTTGCTTTCTGTGTTTTGAAGCTCTGTTATTGGAGGCACACATATTTGGCCTTGTTATACCTTCTTGAAGAATTGACCTGCATATAATAATGTAATGTTTATCTTCTTTTTTTCCGGTTTTACTAATAAATACTTGGCATACATCACTGTATACATTTGAGGTGTACAGCATAAATGTTTAATGTACATATATTATAAAATGATTACCGTGACAGGTTTAGTTAACATTCATCATCTCATAGAGACACAATAACAAGAAAGGAAAAAACTGTCTCCTTGTGATGAGTACTTTCAGGATATACTCTCTCAACAACTTTCCTTTGTATCATAGAGCAGTGTTAACTATAGTTACCATGATGTACATTATATCCCTAGGGCTTACTTATAACTGGAAGTTTGAACCTTTTGACCATCTTTTTCCAATTCTTCCTCCCCCTACCCCCTAATATTCATATTTATTCCTGTTAATATTCTTTGTCCTGAAGTCTATTCTGTCTGCTATAAACAGAACCTCTTGAGCTTTTAAAATTAGTGCTGTCTATATACCATATATTTTCCCAGGATTTTACTTTTATATTTAACCTATTTATGCCTTTATATTTTTTATTTTTATTTTTTTGTAGACAGTATAGATTATGACTTGCTTTGTTAAAAAAAAAACCTACCTGACAATCTTTGCCTTTTAATTGGAGTGTTTAGACCACTTCTTTAATATAATTCTTGATGCCTTCAGATTCAATTTATTGTCTTGAAGTTTTACCTGTTTGTTCCATCTATCCTTTATTTCTTCTTTCCTTTTTTTTTGTTTTTGCCTTCTTTTGGATTAATTCAGTACTTCTTAGAGTTCTCTTTTTCTCTGCTCTTGGCTTGTTAGCTATAAGTCTTTGTTTTATTATTATTATTATTATTATTATTATTAAAGATTTATTTATTTTAGAGAGAGAGCACAAGTGGAAGGGTAGAGGGAGAGGGAGAGAGGATCTCAAGCAGACTCTGCTGAGCACGGAGCTTGACACGGGACTCGATCTCACAACCCTGAGATCATGACCTGAGCTGAAACCAAGAGTCAGATACTTAACCAACTGTGCCACCCAGGTGCCCCTGTTTTATTATTATTCTTTAGTGATTACTCTAGGGTATAAAATGTATATCTTTAACTTGTCACAGTCTAGTACATATGGTGTGAGAAACATACAACAGTATACTTCCATTTCTGTCTCCCATCATTGGTGTTATTGTTGTCATCCATTTAATGTCTACATATGTTATAAACTCCATAATATCTTGGAGTTCTTTTTTTTTTTTTTTTTTTAGATCAGGGGTTGGCAAACTTTTTGTGTAAAGATCCAGTTAGTAAATATTTTAGATTTTGAGGGCCATACAATCTCTATTGCAACCACTTAACCCTGCCATTGTAGCACAATAACAACACAAATAATAAGTAAGTGACGAACATGACTGTTTCAATAAGGTTTATTTACAAAAACAGGCAGCAGACAGGATTTGACCTGTGGGCTATAGTTTGTAAACCCTGCTTTAAATAATCAAAAATTATATATTAAAAAACAAGATTTTTTAAAAAGGTTTATTTATTTGTTTGAGAGAGAGAGAGAGAGCATGTGAGCAGAGGAAGAGGCAGAGGAAGAGGGAGAGAGAATCCTCAAGCAGACTCCCTGCCGAGCAAGGAGCCCAATATGGGGCTTGATCCCGGGACCCCAAGATCATGACCTGAGCAGAAATCAAGAGTCAGCCACTCACCTGGCTGAGCCACCTAGGTGCCCCAAAGAACAAGATGTTTTTAAATATTGACCCACGTTACCATATCTGTCACTCTTTTTCTCCCTCCCACCTTTCTGAAATCGCAAATTCCATCTGACATTTTCCTTCTGCCTGAATAATTTTAACATTTTTTTGCAGAGCAGGTATGCCTGCCATATGTCATCTCAGCTTTGGTTTGTTAAAAATCTTTATTTTGCTTTAATTTTTGAAAGACATTTTTGCTTGGTATAGAGTTCTGGGTTGACAGGTTTTTTTTCTTTCACTACTATAAAGATATATCTGCATTGTCTTCTGGCTCCCATGGTTTTAGTCAAGAAGTCAGCTATAATTATTATTTCTTACCTTATACAAGTCATTTTTTCCACATCTGTATTCATGATTTCTCTCTTTATCTTGAGTTTTCAGTGATGTGACTTTGATGTGGCAGGTGGTTTTCTTTGTGTTGGTTCTGCTTGAGGTTATCTAAACTTCTTGGATCTGGTTTTTCATCATAGAAAAAATTTTCGGGCATTATGTCTTCAGATAATACTTCTGCTCCATTCTTTCTTTTTACTCCTTCTGGGATTCCAACTGCATGTTTGTTAGAGTGTTTGAAATTGTTCTATGGTGCTTGGATGTTACCATCATTACCACCACTACCATCATCACCTCTACCATCTCAATCACCACCTCCTTCTCCATCACCCCTCCCACCATCATCACCTCCACCAGCACAACCACCACCTCCACCTGTATTTCTACTTCTACCAATACCCTCATTACTACCACCATGACCATCATTTTCACTTATATAATTTTTACTAAGGGGCAGGTATTATTCTAAGCACTTTACATATATTAACTCTTTTAATCATCACATCAACTCTATAATATAATTGTATACATATTACTATTATCCAAATTTTACAGGACTTGGGAGAGGTGTCTGGACTAAAATAGGAGAACATAATACAAGTTGTGAAGCCCTCTAAAGCCTTAGTCTGTGGCTAATATTGGAAATGTTGTTCCAATATTGAATCTAGTGACTCTGTTTCAGAAAAATTCTTTCAACCAAACATTCCCTCATCAAACATGTATGGGATGTCTCCTGTGTGACACAAAGGGACACAGATGAATAGCCAACAAAGGTTGGTAACACCTGCCCCTCCCCACATCTCTCTCCTTCCTCTCTCAGCCAACACACAAGAAGAATTTGAAGAATCAGTTGCCACCACTCCACCCACTCATCTAAGAATAAAAGCTTTCAGCTTTGGGCCTGGGCCCCCGTGGAGATCATGATTACCTGTGGGTTTCAGAGCGCCTTTGGCTACAGGTATTGCCTCTCTGCCTTTACTTCCTTCCCTCTTCAGAACTCTTCCTGCTTTTGAGGTCCAAATGGCAGGCTGATGGGTGAATCACTTTGTGGTCCCAGGCCTGGAACTGGGCAGCTAAGCCACCCGTAGGATTCTAGGCTCATGAGATTTCTTTTCTCTGTCTTCTACATTCCAAAGTCCCAAGAAATAAGTTTGATGATATTTGACTTGCTTAAAATCATATAAACTGAAGTTTTCTCATTCCAGTTTCTCCCTGGAATACACTTTTGTTTTGTTTTTTTAACTAAAGAACCCTAAATTTATGTATTTACATATTTATGTATTTATTTATTAATATGTTCAGTTAGCCACCATGTAGTACATCATTAGTTTTTGATGTAATGTTCAATGATTCATTAGTTGCATATAACACCCAGGGCTCATCACAACACATGCCCTCCTTAATAATGCCCATCACCTGGCTACCCCATGGAATAGAGTTTTTATTTTATTTTTTTTATTATTATGTTATGTTAATCACCATACATTACATCATTAGTTTTTGATGTAGTGTTCCATGATTCATTGTTTGCATATAACACCCAGTACTCCATGCAGAATGTGCCCTCTTTAATACCCATCACCAGGCTAACCCATCCTCTAGAACCCTCAGTTTGTTTTTCAGAGTCCATCGTCTCTCATGGTTTGCCTCCCCCTCCGATTTCCTGCCCTTCATTCTTCCCCTCCTGCTATCTTCTTCTTTTTTTTTTTTTAACATATATTGTATTATTTGTTTCAGAGGTACAGATCTGTGATTCAACAGTCTTGCACAATGGAATACAGTTTTTAAAGTGAGAATTAGGCCGCCTAGGTGGGTCAGTTGATTAAGTGTCTGCCTTTGGCTCAGGTCATGATCCCCAGGGTCCTGGGATTGAGGCCCACATCGGGTCCCCACTCAGTGGGGAGTCTGCTTCTCCCTCTGCCCCTCCCCCTTGCTTGTGTGCCCATGAGTGCGTGCGCGCTCTCTCTCTCTCTCACAAGAATAAATAAATAAAATCTTAAAAAAAGTAAAGTGAGAATTAATGTGTGTCTAGGACAGTTCTGGTTCATACCTGTTGTCTGAATGTAATTATTAATCACAGCCCCATTCACTCACAAAAAGGCTTATTAGACAAAAAGTTATATGGTCACCTGAAGCTAAGAGACCTTAACTACAGTTTTGTTACAGCTTAATCTATTTTCTCATCTGTTAAGTGAGTCTAACAATTCTCATAAATGTTATGAAGGCAGATGAAAGATGAAAAGGACGTGCTTTGAACTTGCTAGAAGAAAGTCACTCTAGAGATCCAAGGTGGTTTGTATTCTTATTATAATTTTTATTATGCCTGCTGGCTGTAACAGTTGTACTCTGACATAGACACTAGATAAAACTTTACATTGGGATCATAATTTTGTACATTTAATTATATATTCTTATGAATTTATATATTTTTTGAGAGGCCTTCTCTTTTTCTGAAGGTCTTAAATTGTCTTTACCTCTCTCTCACTTGTTTTCCCCCCAAACTCTCTACCTCCCAATCTTTCTGCACTTCTCCTCAAAAAGCAGTGGACTGTTTCTGTGATGTGGGTATTGGGGTATCTACTGCCATGTCTGGGCAACAGGATGGGCTCCAGCCACTCTCCACTGTCTAGACCAGGGGTGGGCAAACTTTTTCTGCAAAGGGCCAGATAGTAACTATTTTAGACTTTGCAGGCCACATGGCCTCTGTTGCAACTACTCAACTCTGCCTTTGTAGCACAAAAGCAACCATCGACAATAGAGAACAAGTGAGGGTGTTTGTGTTTCAATAAAACTTTATTTATAAAAAGGCCCTTGGGTCATAGTTTGCTGGTCCCCTAGTCTAGAGGACTGTTTGAGGGCCCTGATTTAACCTGGGCTCTCATCTCAAAAAGCCATTCTAAACCAGGTGTAGGAGACATGTTAACACTTAAAGGAGGCCTCAGGGATTCCTTCTTCAGGGGCTAAATAATAACTCCCTTCCCTTCCCTTTTTTGATAAAATGGAGTTTTCTTAGGATGGTGATAGGTCAGTATAGGTTTATTCGTGATCAGACAATTAAGGAGATTAAGATCTTAAGTATTGACCAGTCACCTGATGGTCACTGGGAAAAATAAAATCTAAGTGACTGGTTTACAAGGCCATGCCAAACACTTGCAGTGGGCCGAGGACCCCACTGCACAGACCTCTTGTCGCCTATCCTTTTCACTTTCACACTGCTGTCCACCTCATTTCCATATTTACCTCCTTTGGGGAAAAAAGAAAAACTTTTTTGTTTTTATGTGGGTGAGTGGTCCTGTAAGAGCCACTTGAGGGAGATGGAAGGGTGGTTTCAGAGATCCAGTAATTGGAGGTAAATATTGCAACTCTGCAAGAATGACTGGGAGTTGATAGCATAGTTTAGCTCAAACTAGGTTCCCTCTGCTCCTAGTTATGGTGCTGACTTTAGGATGGCTTTGCCAGTCAACGCACAGAGCCTCCTGAGACAACAGCCCCAATGGGGTCACGTGGTTTCATTGTTGCTTCAAGTGTCTCTGACAAGGTGGTGATTAGGGCAGAGCAAATGGGCCCTTATGTCTACTAGTCTCAGAGGTCTGAAGGGTCAGTGAGCACTCACTGATTCTGTTGTAATGCAGCCATGGATCTTCTTTATAGGCTCTGGGTTTCTATCACAGGGTCCTGCTGAGAGCCATAGCAAGAGGCAGCCATTGGCAGCCTTTGAGAGCAGCTCTTCTTGGAGGCATCCTCATTTCTGGCTGTGATTGAACCATTCTGAGTTACTGAAAGCAGTAAATTCGCAGTTCCCAATTTACATGTATGTTAGGAGCGAAAAGTTGGGCCTGGAATGGACTCTCAATAGAAACAATGTCGTGTATTGTGGTAAGGTGGAGGCCAGCTTACTTACAGCTATGTAACCCATAGCGAAACCCGACCAATATGTATAGAAAGCACTGGGGGGCCAGCAGCCCCCTCCAGCCCCCAGGAACATCAGAGGCTCCCTCCCTTCTTGCCCTCTTCCCCCTTGCAGAGACTCGTGTGGGTTTCAAGGCCTGAGAAGCCCGGGCAGGCAGGAGGAAGGGCTGGCTCTTGGCCCCCAGGCAGTGGGTAGGGGCAGCTGTAGATGAGACAGTGGTCCTGCTGCCGAACCGCGAGGCTACATCTAGTTCCCAGCTGACTCCTTTATATTACTAAACATAATAATGTTTACTGTTTTTCTTAATCCAGTAGTAACGAGAATTTGTTTTAGAAAACTTAGAACATGTAGATAAGCAGAAGGAAGGAAATTTAAATATTCCATATTGTCATCGATTTGGTAGACAGACTTCAAGTGTTTTTCTATAAATGTGTATATACATATATTCTTATACTTTGCATAACATTTATAGCTTGTTCTTCATTTAATAATGTGAACATTTTTCGTGTCGTTAAATAGTTTCCTATAGCATTTCAAAAAATGGATGGATATACCATAATGTATTTAACCAACCTTATACTATTGGACTAATAGGCTTTTCTATCAAAAATCACCCTGTGATGAAGACCTTAGAGTTGTGATCATCACACAGATCCACTATTTTTCCTTTGGATAATTCTAAAAGGGGACAAAGGGTGTGTGTGAGTTAAGACATTTAATAACTTATTATCAAAGTACCTTCTGTCCTCAGTTTGTGAGAAAACTTACCTCTACCTTTCCAACATTTGATATTAAAAAAATTAAAAGCTCTGCTAAATTGATAAACAAAACATGGTTGTGGGTTTGGTTGCATTTTTCTTCTTTTTGAGTATTGGTGAGCTTGTATATATATATATATATTTAAAGATTTTATTTATTTATTTGACACACAGAGATAGAGAGAGCACAAGTAGGCAGAGAGGCAGGCAGAGGGAGAGGGAGAAGCTGACTCCCCACTGAGCAGGGAGCCCGACGTGGGGCTCAATCCCAGGACCCCAGGATCATGACCCGAGCCGAAGGCAGCCGCTTAACTGACTGAGCCACCCAGGCACCCCGAGCTTGTGTATTTTTACATGTTTATGAGCCCTTTTGTGAATTGCCTCCTTTCTTCTTTAAATCACAGCATTAGTGTCTCTGGATTGTTACAGCTCTTTGGAACAGAAGTGAATGGACCCAGGTTTTATTACCCTTTGAAATGTACACACAAACCTTCCCTGGGTAGTTAATTCTGTCTCTACCTCCCAAGTCTTATCCTCATTCCCTCATTCTCTGACCCAGGCTGCCCTCATGTCCAGAATCACCAACATATTCATGTGGTTTCCTTTCACACCCAGTGGGGACCCAGTGCAGTGAGGTTTCCTTGCCTGTTTGGAACTCTGAGCTTTTAAAGTAAGAGGAACAGAGAATGAAATTGGATCAGTAAGACAACAGGGACCGATGGAAGGCCTTAAAGCCAGGAAATATCCATCTGTTATGAGCAGACATTTGGGTTGTTTCCAGTTGTTGGCTATAGCAAATAAACTTGCTAGAAATGCTCAGGTAATTTGGAGGGCACATGTACCTATTTTGTCTTGGGTATTTACCCAGGAGTGCAATTGTGGGTCTGGGTGCTGGGGTATGTTTAGCTTTAGTAGATAATGTTAAACACTTTTCAAAAAAATCCCCAATTTATACTTCAACCAAGCGGTGGATGAGAGTTCTACGTGCTTTAAATTCTCACTGACTTTGATATTTTCAGACTTCTAACATCTATTCTGGAAGGCTTCATATTTCTTTTAAATAAGCTAATGTGATACCACATATAATTTGTATTTTTACTTTGTCCATTTGGTTTAGTTTTAACATAGTCCTTTTAATCTCTCTAATCTAGGGACACTGCATTTTGTAAGAACACCCTACTTTCAAGCTTTTATGCAACACTTTCCAATATAAAAATTCTGGGTATATTCCCTTAATGATTAATTTGCTCCCTTTTCTGTACTGTCTATAAATAAAGACTGACTTGGGCTCATATACTGGCCATACAACTTATTAGCTGTGTGCCCTTGGGCGAGTTACTTAATGTCTCAGAGCTTTGGGTTTCCCACCTGTAGAGTAGGAATAACAAAATCCACCTCTTAGGATTGTTGGGATGATAAACGTGATAGCATATGTAAAGTGTCTAACATGTAATACATACTCCGTAAATATTAGTTTCCTTTTGTGCTGGAGGCAAAGACATCAGGTGCCTCCTTAGTATTTTTGCCTCATTAGTTCACAAAGCTATTAAAAATGGGCATTGCCTTCCTTGTCTATTAAAAATGGGCATTGCCTTCCTTGTCTGCTAACTGTACCTCGCTGGCTGGCAAGAAACCCAAACCATTTAAGCACTGCCTTGACTTCATTTTACTATTGGTTTGCCCTGCACCCCAGGTGGATCTAAACACCCTATATGACATTCCTGATCTTGCTCCAGGACAGAAATAGAATATAAATCAATATAAAACCTGATCTTTTGATGCTCAGAATGTCATCAGACAAAATGGTGATCTTGCGGTTGTGATTTTGAGAGACTTCCACGGATTTGTTGGTTGGAATTCCGTCTCTCTTGCTCTCTTCTTTTTTTTTTGCCACATGTTGTGCACATTCCTTCAGCCCTTGACATTTACATCTATCTTCTAGATGGTTGGACTGCTGGCTCCCCAGTTTAGTTAGAACTTTGCCAAGTAGCTTGGAAGAGGGGACCCACTTTATATTCTGGAGCCAACTTCATGCCCACTGACCAGAGATCCATCTCTGCCACCAGGTGAAGGTACTGGCACCCTGTCTACTTGATCCCTGATCCTACTAATTGATGCAAACACTTTAAAAATGGATGGCTAAACAAAAGAGGATGAAAAATTCAGGATGCTCAAAGATGCTAATGACTACCAGGAAAAAGGCAGCTTGTGTTTACAGAAGGTGCCTTGGAAATTCTCAACACTTCCCTTCTTGTCTTTGCTCCCTCCCTCCCGCCAATGTGCATACACAGGCTAAGAAGGACTGGCATCAAGAAGGTCCTGGCTTACTTCATAAGGAGAAGTCATTGTCCATCAAGGGTTCAAATACAGAGTCAATAGAAAAAAAGGAACACTTTTTCTTCCCAAGGTTAAGCACAGTGCCATTTGGAACAAGGAATCTCCGTGGAGAATAGGACTTAAGTTTCTGTTTGGAGGCTGTCTAGGAACATCCAGTACTGTGACTGAAGCCCACTGAATAGTCCTGAATAAGGCACATCCTCTCAGTCTCTTTGGAAGGCATTCCTAGTCTCTGCCATCATGGCTGTCACTGGGGTTTCTAACCCTGCCCTCGCCCCTGAACTACAGTGCCAGGTCTCTCAATGGCCCCAAGCCAATGCTTCTTGGTGTGTTCATTAAACTTTCCACAGTGAATTAATCATCTTACTTCCCTTGCTGGTTTTTCTGCTCATTCCTCCTGTTTCTGTTAATGTTAATGTTAAACCATCATTTTCTTGGGCTGTTCTTTCCACACTGCTCAAAAAAGGTGTGATTTATTGCTTTAGGTGAAATGCTTCCATAACAGTAACTACAGGCGAATTCCCAATATCCATCCATTTCTTCTTTCACAGTAACAGGATTTTCACCTGAGTTGTCCAAGATCAAGACTCCATTTCTTTTAGATTTTCATTTAGATTCCTTTGCCCCTGGGTGTAGACATACTAAGTTCTGGCCAAAGGGCTGTGCAACTTCTAGGTCATACCCTTGAAGGGATGGAGTATGATTTCCTTCTACCCCTTCCTCCATCCTGCTGCGTAGACCATGAAGGAAGTGGAGCAAGCCAGCTGGGAGAACACCAACAAGGACAACAGTCTAAGGATGGAGAGGAAGAACCTTGTCTTAGACACGTGAGGCTGCCATATAAGCCTTGGGCTCTCACATGTGTGAACTATTACAGGAGAGAGAAATCCATGTCTACTTTAAGTTCTAATTATTTTTGGTCTCTGTTAGAACACTTGACATTTATCCCAATGAAAACAGCCACCAGAGAGGCCTGGTGGCCCCTAAGCCCTGCCTCAGAGTTCAGTCCACTTGTAAGATCGGGCTCTGATTTGAAGGCAGAATTTGGATGCCAACAATAGTGGCAACGGGGGCGGGGGTGGGGGTTGATGGCAACTCCTACCGTGTTCATTGGAAATACAGGGGCTCAAAATCTCCGTGTCATGGTTACTTCTCCTCCTGTCTTCTATAGTCACCCAGATTGTCACACACCGAGTCTTGCCTTTTCTCATAGTGAGTGTCTCTTGCATTACCTGCTCCTTCTTGTTTCCAGATCCTCAGGGCTTCGGGTCTGTGTGACATTAGGAGCTTCCTAGAACCTTTCTCTGCCTTTCTTCTTTCTATGCTCCTACCCTTTCTATATTTCGATATCAGATGAATCTTTGTAAAATAGTTATTCTAATATCTTGATTTCCCTTCATGGATCTCTAATGACCCCTATATTATTGATAACTTTATCTGACCTCACCTGCCGTCTCTCCCTTAAGTGAACTTTCCTCGTCTACTGAGTTAGTCACGCTGTCCTCAGAAACCTGTTAGTTCTGTTCCTTCACATCTTTGCTCCTAGGGCCTACTGACTGTGGTGACTTTTCCTTTTGCTTTTCTCTCCAAAGCTGGCCCAGTCACCACACGGAGAAGGCCAAGCCTGTGCCTGCTCACTCTGACCTCTGCGTTGTCTGAAGGTCCCACGTCACCTGCAGCTGGTCATTTAATTATTCTCAGTATGATGTGTCTCTTACTAATTCCACTAGTTCATAGAATTGTTAGCACTTTGAGGTTGTCAATGATTCAGATGTGTTTTACCCCAGCTGGAATATACATTCAAATAGTCCTAATCAGAACCCCCTTTTTACTATACGCCCTCTCCCTACTACTGCTTTGATCATATTAGAACAAAACTCAAAGTCAGACTCCACTGGGGGCAACCAAGCGCCCCAGGATTTATAACAGTGTTCCTCGCACAGCATGCTTTACACCTTCACTTTCAGGCAGTCTTAGGGCCCCCCTGTACCCTTTGAAGTAAATCACAACCCTCACTTCCTGTTTGGAGTTTGGGGGAGAACAGTGATGTGAAAGCCCACTGTACATAAAGCAAGGAGGAGGGTGACCCAGCCAAGATCACAGGATCCTGAGTTTTGCCCTTGAGGTAAGTCAACAGGTGACAGGTGACTGTCTATCCCTGGCCACCATGTGCCAGAACCAGAATCCCTCTGTCAAAAGAAGCCATCCAGGGAAGACCACAATGGCAATCTGGATGATTTCGCTTTATAAGGGTGGATTTCTTTCTCTAGAAGAGCCTGGATAAACTCAGAGATGACTCCTAATTCCAGCACAATGACAAACATGTCGTGGGAGCATAATAAATGCTTTATTGGCTGTCTGACCACTGAATGAATGGCCACCTGAACTTTCGTGGTGGAATGAAGCTCTGATCCCAGAGACAAAATCATCTGCAACTTTCTCTTTTCCTTGTCATATTGCTTCCGAAAGCCTTTCTCTAATTTCTAGCTGCCTGGTTTTCATTTCCTGCCTACTTTCTGCTTCTACCTGCTTTGTTTTTTGTGCTTTTGACTATAGCCACCATATGGTAGAGCAAGCTACTGTGGAGCCCTCAAAAATAATCAGGCTTTCTAGTGTGCTGTGGTTTTTATTATCTATCTATCTATCTATCTATCTATCTATCTATCTATCTATTATCTATCTATCTATTTGCAAGAGGTAGTATACTTCAAAGGTTTGGTCTAGCATCTAAAAGTGGGGTGGAGGGGCGCCTGGGTGGCTCAGTCAGTTGGGCGTCTGCCTTCAGCTCAGGTCATGATCCCAGGGTCCTGGGATCGAGCCCCGCATTGGGCTCCCTGCTCCACGGGGAGTCTGCTTCTCCCTCTCTCTCTGTTTGCCACTCCCCCTGCTTGTGCTCTCACTCTCTGTGAAATGAAAAAATAAAAATCTTTAAAAAAAAAATAAAAGTGGGGTGGAAATAATGGGCACTCAGATGCTTTGGGCAATTGGAAAACTCCTTTAACCTAGCAAGATTTCGGTGGTATGGTAAAATCTGTGTTTAGAAAAAGAACTTAGGTATCTTAGTAATTTAGCATTTGTTTTGTTGATAGTAGCAGGTGTTTGCTTCGCAGCTTAACACCAGGTAAGGGTGAGTCATAATGTCAATACTTTTTTTTTTTTTAACTTTGGTAATTTTTTTCAATGGAAGGAGCTTCTCAGGCAGTCACCGCTCTGCGGATTATCTGACTGAGCAGAGAGCCCGACAGCAGCAGGGGCTGGGAGTGTGGTTGGGAGCAGGTTGGGGTGTAGAGTGCAGTGCGGGGCCCACTATGGGGGCGGGGGAACAGCGTGACAGCCCACAGGGCCCCGGAAGCCCTTGACTGGTCAAAGTGCCTGCAGGGCTGTCACCGTGATTTAAAGCTCTGAGAACATAAATTAGCAGGAGGTAGGTGGAGGGTGGATGGTGTCATTCTGGCCCTGAAAGGCCTTCATAAATCAGTGACAGTGGAGCCCCAGCCAACTCCCTTCCAGCTGGTTTCCGGAGGCCCTCCTTCCCACTCTGCTCAGACAAGTGGAAAGAAGTGATTCTTGAGTGGGTGGGATATTGGCCTGCCCTCCCCCTAGCTGCGAGATCTGAGCACTTGGATTTTCGCTGGAGCTGCGGGCTCTGCTCCCTGACGGTGAAACCTCAGGATCCTTGCTCCAGGGGCGGGACTCCGATTCTGGTCTTGGGAGGGATCTGCCTTTGACAGTGGTGGTGAGGAGGGAGGCTTTAAACACAATGGAGCTCTCTCTGAACAAGAATGGTTTGTTCCTTCCTTCTACCCTTTGTGCTTTGTTAACAGAACGTCCCTGGCGCATCTGTGCTCCAGTGTGCTGCCAAAAGCTTAGCTCTGTCCTTGCACAAGACTGGGGGACACTCTCAGAAGGTCAGCTGTAAGTCCCTCATCTAAAGGCAGATGGAGGAGCTAAAACCCTGCCAAGATCCCCAGGATGTTTCCAGTTTTAAGGTCTGAACTCATTTCCTGCGGACGTCCTCCCACTTCCACACCAGCCCATCAACTCCTCCCTCTAGCTAGGGTGGAGATCTGGGGTTCAGGGTGTCTTTAGTGACCCTTTGTAAAGCAAGAGCACCCAGCCATCGACACCAGGTGCCACGTTATTTCTCTTTAGTCTCTTCAGTTCTGTGCTCCAGCAGGCTTTATATTTTACAGAGGAACCAAGAGTCACACCGAGGTCAGCTGTCCTCAACTTTGCCCCGCGCCCCCCGGAACTCACTCACCTCTCCTGTGAAGCGAGTAGGCACAACGTCATCTTGTCATCTCCGTCATCTTGTAGCAGAAAGCAGAGTGGGAAGTATGCCCTGGAAGCGTCTCCTAGGAACTGAGAGCCGAGATTCAGTTGTCTCTCTGCACCTCGGCCAATTTGCTTTCTTCTCTCCCCTCGAATGCCAAATTCCTTTTACACACCGTGAAAGGTGATTTACTGTAAGGCAGTTGGCCGAGCCTAGGCTTCCTGAGCTTGCCCCCTTTGTCTCCGCCGGCTGCTCAACTCCGGGAGCGCGGGAACGTCTTCACGGGGCAGGGGCAGAATGTCCATTTCCGGGAGGGAAGTGTGTGGGGTTCCCTCTTTCCTGTGGCCAGACACGAACCACCTTAAGTTTAGGACTCACAAATGCTTTGTTGTTTATTTATTTATTTTTTTTGCTTGTTTGTTACCCGGGATATAAGAAGAAGGCGCAATAAACGGACCGAGTACCTGGAAATGCTCCTAGTGCGCACACACAGGAGGGCAGAATTATTTGTTCCTTAAGCATATGCTGTCTCCCGCAGGGCTTTGGCTTTATGTATCTACCCTGGCTCTTGCTGTTTTCTGGCTGTGTGACCTCGTACAAATGACTTTACATTTTCCACAGCTGATAACAATAATTAATTAATAAAAATGAACAAATTAATAAAGATTGGCTAACAAATTAATTTATAAAAATAATATCTCAATATGGCTGTTGATGAAATGAGATCATAACCGTGGAGCTCTTAGAACAGTGCTTGGCACGCAGGAAGGACTCAAACCCCGTAACATTTGCTGTATGTCTCTGTATGGCTTTTATTATTGCTTTTACTTTTAGTCAAGCATCAGCTCTCGTTTCTTGTGTTTTCTTTGTATTTGAATTCAGGCCATGTGACTACAAGCTACCCGCCTTTGAGATTTCTCACGCTGAAAGATCATTTGCATTTTAGGGCCACCTCTCAGCATTCCTTTGGGAAACGGCCGTTGTGCGTTGCTCCCCTCCTTCCCCGGGGCTCCAGAGGGGCATACTCCAAGCACAGTGCGGTCTCCAGCATGGCTGCCGCGATCTGCTTTCTTTGTGAAGCGTCCCTGTTGCTGCTCGCGTTGCCATCCCAACGTCCTGTGTATGCTCTCGGCGGGGCCAGCAGGGGGAGCTCCGCGGCCGTTTCCCAGCCCCGCGCGGGGCTTTGTGGCCGGCACGGGCTTCTCCTACCGAGTCCTACGGACAGAACCTGGGGATCTTGACGTTGGGAAGATAGGAACCGTCCTTGGCGTGGAGATGCACTGTGCACTTATGCAAACAGGAGTGTGCGAGACAGAAAGCTGTTATTACAGCTGATGAGAGCTTTTGCAGTTAGGCCTACCTGTGATGGTGAGATTTCTTAGCTATGTTGCCTTGTGCAAGTGGCTTAACCTCCCTTAGTGACGGTTTCTTTCCGTGTAAACATGGAGAACCCAACCTGCCCTCATGCGGCTGCTAGAAGAGTCACCGTGTGGCTAACAGAGATCTTAGCCATGGAGGCGTTTACTCGGGGAACTCCGAGGCAACTTCGAGGCCCCCGCACCATGCGCAAGGATCTTTTCTTCCTCCTTGCCCCACCACCTCCTTGTTCTCTGCCTTCAGCTCCACTTTCTCCCCCTGCTCTTCACTGCCTGTGTCTGAGGCCTGGGACAGACAGACGCCTGCGGCTGTGCCCGAGCCTCCTCCTGCTTGATCCCACAGGGCCAGGGGAGCTGGAGGAGAGGAGGAGCAAGCAGAGGGTTCTGAAGGCCGATGGAAACCTGTCCTACTTCCCTTCACTTCTTAGGTGCATTCTACAAACCTCACTGGGGTCATGGTCACTTGGAAGGCAAAATGAACTACCAGCTTCTCACCAGACTCACCCTTATTCCATCCACCCTGCCAGGGATATGGGATGTCAGCAAGAATACAGTCCCTGAAGGTCGTTCTTTATAGCCCAATGCACAGAGCTGGCAGTGCTGTGTGGACATCATCCTGGGTGGCGTCCATCCTTATCATACCTGGGTACCTGGGTAGGTGTGAGCAGGGCTGCTCCGGGGGACTGGGAGCCCGGTGGTGGTGGTGGCAACAAGGGGCGCAGCCCCAGCTGGGTCAGAGGAGGTCAGGCTTCTAAGGGTCCAGGCTCAGCTTGGCTTGGGGAACCCTTCAGGTCTGGGTTGACCCAGGTGGTTTGCTTTGGGGCCCATGTGGAAGTCTCCATGTGCCCCGTCCTCTGAATCTCAGATGAGGCCGGTGTGTTCCGCAACTGGAGGACTGGTCTTCATGCTCTCTGTCTTCAGGGACAGGTTTCCTTTGTTTCCATCTGAAACTCTGGGTCTCTTAGTGGAGGGATAAAAGCCCTGTGGGTAGAATGACGAACTTGTTTTAACCCTGAAAGTCCTGCTTGAGCCCTGAAAGTCCTGTGTCCCTGCGAACCCCTTAGTCCCTGGTGGGGTTAGCCACTTTGTGGAATGTAGCACATAAGGCACTAATCTGAGGCGGGATATCTCTGCAGGAGAGCTCTAAGGCCCTAGGGGCACCAGGGAAGACAAGAAAAAAGAACTGCCATTTCCTCCCACCGCCAGAATCGACTTTGGCCTTACTCAGGCATTTCTCACAACACCTGATGAATGGGGGATCCGGGCCAAGCCACTGTCTTCCAGAATTCAGCAGTGAGAGGGGTCAAAGGTGGATTCAGTCCAGAGGAGGATACCTCGGAATGGCCTCCTGGCTCCGTGCAGGAGCCCCCTGTGTGCCCCTCAGCCCTCGAGAGCAGGGCTCTGGAGCCTGGGCCGCGGGGCCTGGAGGCGGGCTGCGGCAAGCTCTGCTGGAGAGCAGCTTGCGGACCTTTGCCTCTAATTGGCTTCCATCTCCGCACACAGCCATTTCCTCTGCCTGCGGCAGAACTCATAAAATGCCAGGCTTTCCTCCATACCTTTGAAAAAGTTCAAAGGAACCCATATCCTAGGGAGATCTGGCAGCTCAGGCACCTGGATCTGAGGGGACTGAGGACTCGGGGTGCCCTCCCCCGCCCTTTGCTGCTTGTCAGTGTCAGTGTCCGGTGCTCCAGGGGAGGGGAGGCCCAAACCTACCAAGACCAGCTCTGTTCTGTTTTATGGGATCAGGCTGTGCTCTTTAACCCTGCTCTGCATTTTGCAGCAGGAGCCCTCTTGCCACGGAGCAGGTCAGGAAACAGACGTCAAGCCCATCCTAGAGTGAGTGTGTGATAAAGCCAAACTCAGGGCTGGTGAATCGGTCAGCCCTGCTCTGGCCAGAGGCTGCCTCCACGGCTTTGCTCCCATCATGCTTCTGCTCTGCTATGGGGACCCTGTGTTCTGTGGGGGGCTGGAGCACAGGTGAGCTTATCCGAGCTCAAGGTGGGGATTGGGGGTAGGGTTTGCAGGCTCTCATGCATAGCTTTTTGGCATTGACCGAACCAGGTTCTTCCGCGGTATCCAAATTGATGATGTTTGTGCGTAAATATCTTAGACACTGTCCTAGACTTCAGCCCAACAGAGTTTCTAGGGAAAAATGAAACAGCTCCGTGCTGTCTATCCCAATTGGTGGCACTTACAAGGTGCTCAAGAAATGCTTGCTGAATGGATGAATAAACTCTGCTTACGAACAGGAAACTGGTATCTCGAAGGGGAGCCTGGTTTAGTCACAGGTGTCTAGAAAGAGGATGGGGCTGGACTGGAAGGTGAAATTTTTATTGCTTTCCTCCCCCACTGACCTTCACTCTTTTACTACCCATCAAACCAGCTGGTAGATAAGGCCAGCACTTTCGCCATTCCCTGGTTGCTACTTTTGCCCCCTAACCCTCGGCCTCAATCCCTCAAGGATACAGTCACCTCAGGATGGCTCAGTTTGTCTGAGATCCAGAGCCTGGGCCCTCTGGGTTTTCTTTTCCTCCAGTGTTTGACTGAACCCCTCCTGTAGCCCCTGCGTGAGTATGTGGCATCTGTAGCCACATAATTCGGGGCCGGGGCACGTTGGGCTGGAATGTCTGCCTGTTGCTTCGCATCTACAGCCTCTAGATCATTTTGGGTGGAGGTGAGGATCGAGCCCTCCCTTTCCCCAACACACACATAGTCACACACAAAGCACACACACATATTCACAAACACTACACATGCACACAAATGTGCATACACACTCATACACCCAGACACACTAACATCTACAGACTCCCTCCACCTGCTCCCCCTGCTTGAGGAGCTGGGCTAAGAGAGAAAACAGGAAACTTTCATCTGCTTTTAATCACAACATTCTGTATAACAATGATTCTGTAGGATTTTTTTGAGGTACGTCTGATTGAAATTGCTCTCAGTTTTACTGATAATGATAGTTTAATGCTATAAAAATAGATACACGGTTTTTATCATTTGCAGCCTCTGAAACAGGCTCATCTGCTCCATGTTGAAAGAGTCTGAGGCAGCAATATCCCTGAAGGTTTTCTTGTGTTATTAGTTTGCTTCTCAAACTCATCTGCTCAATCCCGCTATGGTACATGTCACCCAGCTCCACCCAGGTTATGAATGTCAGCGCTGAGTTCTGCATTAATGAGGTTTGAATTCAGTTTGTCTGGCAACAGTTCTGACTGTAATGTGTTTTGTGCAATGAGTCACCAAGTTCAGCATCTCCCAGCATCTCCCCACAATGGGGGGCTCTGTGTGGGGCTGGCCTGCTCCCCCGACCAGCCTCGATCGCTTCTGAGTGCTGTGAGCTTGGAATTATGGGGGCACTCTGCCTGTCTTTCAGGACTCTAGTGACGAGTGAGTGGGAGACTTTAGTAACACCTCTGACACAGGTTTCGTCATCCGCAGACATAACCCACCAGTGAATTAAATCTGATGGGCTGTGACCAACGTTAAAAAAATAAATAGACAAAATAGAATAGATACTGATTTTTCTTCGGGCTGATGAAAATGCAAAAAGTTCCAAAATCAGATTACGGTGATGGTTGTACAACTCTGGGAATATACTAAAGGACTGCTGAGCTGTATACTTGAAATGGGTGAATTTTATGGTATGTAAATCATATCTCAATAAAGGTATTCGTAAAAAAAATTGGAGCCCTAAAAAAATCCATCGAGCTGCATGTTTGAGATTTGTGCACTTTGCTATGGTATGTTAGACCTCCATTAAAAAGTAAATATAGAAGATGGGCTAGAGAATATCAGGGTCCCTCCCATATAGTGAGGGCAAGCATTGTTTTTGTGAGATACACGTGTGAATGTGTGTGTTTGTGCATGTGTATGTGCACTGGGCTACAATAAAATGTGCTTCTTACTGTGGGTTGTTGCATAAAACCTTTAAAGCCTAAATGTTTGGTCTAGATCTGCCCAGTCAGAATAGGCATTTAACAGTGGTTACTTATACCCTTCCTTCTTTTCTTTTCTAGAAACCCAGATCGTGCCCATGTTCAGTTATTGACCTTCGAGTGTGGCCAGTTTCTGCCACAGAGAGCAGAAATTCTGCCTAGCTATAGAAGCCCCCCTTTCTTCCTCCCTTCCATGTGCACCCCCCCCCACACACACACTCAATTAAGTCAAGCTGTCTTTTCCAGTTAAATAAACATTACACCCTTGCAAGGAAGAACAAATAACGGGCCTATCCCCAAAGAAAATGTGCCTCTGGGCTTCTGGTTTTGAAGGTTTTGTAATGTTTCCTTTTCCGCGTTCTCTACTTGACTGCTTCTCTCTTTCATTTGACTTTAAAGACCACGGTTTAAATTAGCTGTCTTTGTGCCGTGACCCTGGGGAGGGGGTCGTCTGGACAGACATGTGGCTCCCCGGCCCCTGCCTCCTTCAGAAGCGAGAGCTTGTCTCCAGAACCTGGCGAGACAGACGCACGGCTGTTGTGTGGGTGCGGGGAGCGCAGGGGTCTCAGCCACTGACACAACCACGGCCGGGACGTGTGTGGACTGTCGCTCAATCCAGGTAAATAGATTAAGTCATCAAGTGCCTGGTGACCTTATGAAAATGATCAAGTTGCAGATAGCCTGGGGTTTGACTCTGTTTCATGGGGGATGAAAAAATCATGTTTCTGTTGCTTTTGGACAATTCTGTTTCCTTTGGTCGTTTGCTCCTGTGACACCTTTCATGACTCTTGAGGGGGCTGGCACAGATATGCTGGATGGAAGGGCCGGGTTGGGAGGGACAGGGGTGACAGCTGTCTGTTGGCACAAGGATGGCACTGAAGTCTGGGAAATCAGGGAATCCTCAGAATTTACTCTGGTCTTGTAAGTTCTGGGTTCAAACTCCATTTCATGTTATAGAGCAAGACAACTACTAATCTGTGGCCACTTTACAACTGGTTTGGGATAGAGGGTTAGTCTCTGATTGTGATTAGCTATGATGGGAAGGCCATGTCAACTCTTTTAGGATCCTTGGATGCCCAGAGCAAGGGTGGATGTTTTTATTATTTTTCCTTCTGATTTTCTGGCTCCCCCCCCAAGTAGATGATCTATGGTAGATGGCGGGTGGTGGATGCTGGTGGTTAGGTCCCAGACCTTGGAGTCTATCTACCCACTGAGAATGCTGGTTCTGCCTCTTACTCGCAGTGTCTCTGTGCCTCACTTGCTATATCAGCAACGTTATAGCACTTTACTTGTGGGATTTCATATTTATTGTGGTAAAATATACATAAAATTTACCATGCTAATTATCTTCAAGAGTACTGTTAAATCCATTCGTATTGTTGGGCGACCACCACCACCATCCGTCTCCAGAACTCTTTTCATCTTGCAAAACTGACACCCTGTCCCCATTAAACAATGACTCCCTATTCCCCCCCCCCCCCCAGGCCCTGGAAACCACTGTTCTACTTCCTGTCTCTGTGGATTTGACTGCTCTGGGTACCTCATATGAGCAGAATCATACCATGTTTGTGTTTTTGTGACTGACTTGTTTCACTTAGTATAGTGTCATCAAGGTTCATCCATGTTTGTAGCTTGTGTCAGAATTTCCTTCCTTTCAAGGCCGAACAATATGCTGTGTATGTACGTGCTTTGCTTGTCCATTCATCCATCAGTGGACACGTGGGTTGTTTCCACCTTTTGGTTACAGTGAATCATGCCGCTGTGAGCATGAGGGTCCAAGTATCTGTTTAAGTCCCTGCTTTCAGTTCATTTGGGCGTACACCCAGGAGTGGAATTTCTAGGTCCTATGGTAATTCTATTTTTAATTTTTTTGAGAAATCCTGATACTGTTTTCCACAGTGACTACACCATTTTACATTCCTACCAGCAGTGCATAAGCACTACGTCCTCACCAACATTTGTTCTGTTCTGTTAGCTTTTCCCTCTCCCACTCCCCCTGCTTGTGTTCCCTCTCTCGCTGTCTCTCCCTGTCAAATAAATAAAATCTTAAAAAAAAATGCTTTTTAAAAATAACAACCCTCCAGGAGGCGCCTGGGTGGCTCAGTTGTTAAGCGTCTGCCTTCGGCTCAGGTCATGATCCCAGGGTCCTGGGATCGAGCCCCGCATCGGGCTCCCTGCTCGGCGGGAAGTCTGCTTCTCCCTCTCCCACTCCCCCTGCTGGTGTTCCCTCTCTCGCTGTGTCTCTCTCTGTCAAATAAATAAATAAAATCTCAATAAAATAAAATAATAACCCTCCAGGATTTTATTTTTGGGGGTTAAGTGACAGAACGTACGACAAGCACTTAGCATAGTGCTTGGCTCAGCAAATGAAAGCTGCCTTTGGTACCTCAGGTTTTAGCTCTTTCTGTAGAAGCAGAGTAAGTGATAACTTTCTCAGAAGGCACCTGAATGTCTTCTTGTCACCTCGCAGATCATTGGCCCTGGAAGGCCAAGGGTGTGTGTTTGGACAGGAATAACCGATTCAGCTCCAGTCTGGAAAGGCGCTATATGGCTTGGGGTCATGTCAAGCTTTGAGATTCTCAAGAGGAACAGCATGGCTTTAAGGGTACCCCAGGAGAGGCAGTCCTTTCTGTGTAACCTCTTAGAGTCTTTTCTTGCCTGGGTTCCTACCACCTGGCTGGTTTCACTACTTGGCCTAGTAGATACAAGCTCTGTGTAGACAGAGGAGCTATGAGAATATCTTGCTATGTCCCATGGACTCTTCTGAAAAAAGACAGGGTGATTAACAAAGTTTTTCTTTGAATTCTTATGGAAATGTTGGAAAACAACTTTATTACCACTTGATCATTTAGTTAGAGAATATTTGAAATGGAATAACTAGCAAGATGAAAAATGGCCTTTATTTTCTAGAATGAGGCTGCGCATTGGAAAAAAGGACCAAATGAACATGATTTTAGGTAGGAAGACGGTTGACTTCAATAGCATTTATTCCATGACTGGAACATTCCAAAAGAGGGTAAGAGGCATGCTCTGTGTATACACTATTTTTCAGCCTCCTCAAGCAAAAGGCTGCAGATTTCCGTACCACTTTGACCGTATGGGTTTATACTCTCTGGTAAAGAGAAAGCCAGAGAAGTGATTTTTGGATTAGAAAACCCGAAGAATCCAGTAATGTTGCCACAAAACAAAACAAAATGAAAAGGAAAAGAATAGGAACTTTTTTTTGGTCTGCAGTTTTGCTCAAAAAATTCACGGCAAGTTTTTTTTTCTTTTTCTTTTCCAAGGCAAGTTTTTAATAGTCATGTTTCCGTCAGCTCGATAGTTCCTTACCCCTCAGTTTAAAAACAAACCTATCTGTTGGGCGACTGCCTTCGGCTCAGGTCATGATCCTGGAGTCCCGGGATCGAGCCCTGCATCGGGCTCCCTGCTCGGCGGGGAGTCGGCTTCTCCCTCTGACCCTCTTCCCTCTCATGTGCTCTCTCTCTCTCATTCTCTCTCTCAAAGAAATAAAATTTTTTAAAAAGAAGGAAAATAAATTGAAGAGGCTCCTAGCTGCAGAGGGTGGGAGTGGATAGCCCCTTCAAGGCAGAAGGAACCTTTGTTAAAAAAACAAAACAAAACAAAACAAAACCTAAATGTAAATAGTTTTAATTTAAGTTTTGATTCTCCTTAAAATAACTCATTGATGTGTACTTGTTACGGATCATATCTATGTATCCAGGTACCTATCTATATCTATTGCCTACACACAGTTTCATAGGATGGTAGCTTATAAAGTTTCGGTGGCTCCTTTTCAAGAAACACAAAACAAAACAAAACAAATAATCTTACTTTGCTGAATTTTCCAGAAACACAACTGTGTTATGTTAACCCTTCCCTGGTTCTGGCTGAAGCCAGAGTTTCGCCGGCTTCCTGGAAATCCGCCGGCAGGCCTTATGTGATCCCCTGTGAGATGTCCCCTCTTCAGAGGCTTCCTGAAGGGTGCTCCGCCATCTGATACTGCGCCAGGTCGCGCTTGCCCTCCAGTGGGGAGGAAACGTCGGTCAGGGGACTAGCAGCTGGGACTGGCTCCTGGCTCCACGTCCGCGGACCCTCCCCATCTGCACCCGCCTGCTCGAAGTTCAGGGAAAGCATTTTCAAGAAGCGAATCCAAAGGCTTTGGTCTTGATGTAGGAAGATGAGAAAAACAGCGGCAACGGCCGGGGTGGGAGAGCGAAGAGGAAAGAGGGGGAGCGTCGCCGGCTGGGTCGCGGCTGCCGGCGCGGGAACGTCCGCGGTTTCAAGCGTCGCTGAAAACGGCCTCTCCTCCAAGTCGTGAGCGGGAGCCTGGGAGGCTGAATTGTTCATGAGCAGGACAAGGGCCGGCTCCCTTCTGGAAGTCCCACTGCAGCGGCAGTGCCGGGTTTAAGCGCGCGGAGCCGCGCGGTTGCAGCCGAGGTCTCCGTGCGCCGTGGTCCGCATCTTCCCCGAGTCCCGACCCTCGGCCGCCCGGGCGGGCTGAGAGCGCAGCCGTGACCGCCACGGCCAGGTGTCCTGGGCGCCAGCGTCTCGTCGGCCCGCGGTTGTGCTCTTCTGCGCGTCCTTCTGTCCCCAGAGGCGCGGGGGCCCGTGCACGCGCGCAGGACAGACAGCAGACGGACCCAAAGGAGCGGAGAAGAGTCTGGGGAAAGTTCCCCGGGGGGCCAGCGACGAGGTGTCTCAACGCCACGTGTAGCGAGACTGGATCCTGGGTCAGGGAGAATGGCTATAAAGGATGTCATCGGACAGTTGAAGAAGTTGGTACATGGACTGCAGAAAAGATAATTGTAGCGGTTTTAAATTTCCTGAATTTGAAAATTATACTGTTGTTATGTAAGACAGTATCTTTGTTCTTGGGATGAAAATGCTGAACTATGTAGGGGTAAAGGGAATATTGTCTCTGCAACTTACTTTCAAATTGTTCAGAAAATAATAATTATATATATATATGTATACATACATACATACAGAGAGGGAGTGTGCCAGTGGTAGCGAAATGTGAGTACTTGCTGCATAAAGGGTATAAGGTAGTTCTTTGTACTGTTCCTGAATTACTTCTCTAAAGTTGGAAATTATTTCACATCAAAAAGTCACAAAATAGGGGCGCCTGGGTGGCTCAGTTGTTAAGCGTCTGAGCGTCTGCCTTCCGCTCAGGTCATGATCCCAGGGTCCTGGGATCGAGCCCCATATCCGGCTCCCTGCTCGGCGGGAGGCCTGCTTCTCCCTCTCCCACTCCCCCCCTGCTTGTGTTCCCTCTCTCGCTGTATCTCTCTCTGTCAAATAAATAAATAAAATCTTTTAAAAAAAGTCACAAAATAAAAAAGCAGAGGGTAGGGAGTTCTTAGAACCATGCGTTTTGGCGTGTTTCCCAGCTGTCTACCTTAGAATTCCCTGGGGTGTCTAAGGTATGGATTCAGGGGTTCCATCCAGAGACCTCTGCTCCAGCAGGTTTGGGGTAAGCCTGAGACTATACATTTTCCAGAAGCACCGCAAATGATTCTGATTCCGGCAGCCAGCAGTTGCCACTTTAAGATACACTTCGTCCTCCGGGAAGATGCGCTCACAACCTGATGGGTAGAAGGACAGGTGCACCTTGTCAGAGCCTCTCCCTGGCTAGTGGTACCTGCAACGTGCAGACAAAATTCTGACTAATCCTGTTGAGGCAGGAGCTGGGGCTGGTTTAGGATTAAGTCACCCGCCCTAAGTCAGTGGTGGTCTCATGTCTCCTGGACCCCTGCTCTTCCCTGGGTCTCTCTGCTAACACAGTGGACATAGTCTCAGAGTCATAATCCTCCCAGAAACCCAGTGGACACCAAGGGAGGGCTCCGGAAAAAAGTGGCGGAGGTGATGAGGTGATGAGGTGATGAGGATGCTGATGCTACATCAGTATGACGGAACCCTTGGGGAATGATGTGTGTGGGCAAAGACAGCTGGGAATGAGGGCACGGGTATAAAGAACACAGATAAACGGCAAGACAAGTACAAGGTGGGAGCGTGAGACATGAAATGTTTGAAGTTATTACTTTCTTGCTCACCGAATATTTTATGGATGACACGTGTGTGCCAGGCAGTACGCGAGGTACCGCAGCGAACACGGGTGCGACAGCAGAAACAGCCCCATTTTCTGCCCTGAAGCTCGGGCTAGGGCTAGATCTCTTTCCACTCAGCAGAGTGGAAAGGCTAGCCCTAACCTGT
The DNA here is from genome assembly GCF_037043125.1 of Eumetopias jubatus. Taxonomy (NCBI): domain Eukaryota; kingdom Metazoa; phylum Chordata; class Mammalia; order Carnivora; family Otariidae; genus Eumetopias; species Eumetopias jubatus. The sequence continues at coordinate 70,387,154 of NW_028274823.1, read as the reverse complement.
GATAAAGCCTTCACGAAGGGACCAAGTGAATGGGAAATAATACTGCTAAGAAAATTTAATGCCAGTTGATGGGGGATGAGAAAGGGGGTTCCCGAGTATCAGTGCCGAGTACCATTTTTCTGCAGGTCCCATCAGGTCTGGCGGATAAATATTAGACTTTATGTCCCAATAATAATAATTCTAAAATAACCCTCAAACCTTTTGTCTCAAAGTGGAAGCCTCAGGGGTTGCAGAATGGGTGGACCCTTCCCCTCTTTCGTCCCATGGTGGTCCCTCTCTTTGGCTACGTGAGTGATGCCCACCCCTGGGTTCTCTAGTTCCATCAACTCCAAGCTGTTCCCTGCTGCTCCCTGTAGGTAAGGTCTCAGTGACCTCCCTCTTCTCTCCAGGGGGAGTCGTGCTTATTTGTTTCTTATTTACTTAACTTTTATTTAACATTTATTTACTGAGTAGGTAATGCATTCACAGAGTTGAAAAATAAGAGAGACAGGGGCGCCTGGGTGGCTCAGTCAGTTAAGCGACTGCCTTCGGCTCAGGTCATGATCCTGGAGTCTCGGGATCGAGTCCCGCATCGGGATCCCTGCTCAGCGGGGAGTCTGCTTCTCCCTCTGACCCTCTTCCCTCTCGTGCTCTCTCTCTCTCTCTTTCTCTCTCTCTCAAATAAATAAATAAAATCTTAAAAAAAAAAAGAAAAATAAGAGAGACGAAGAATGCATGAATAGCACCTTTGCCATTCCTGCCTCACTAACCCTCCCAGAGGCACACATTTCTTGTTCATCTTTCCAGAGATCGTCTCTCTATATCAAGGAATAGGTTTTTCTTCATTTTTAAGAACAAATTCTAGTACATTTTGGATATTATTTTGTACTTTGTTTCTTTTTCCTATTTAAAAATATATCTAGGAGATCATGCCCCATCAATCCATAAGAAGGTTCCTCATTCTTTCTGTGACTGTGTAGTATTCCATTGTATATATGACCTGTGGTTTAGTTCATTGATTCCCTATTGATGGTCATTTAGGTTGTTTTCAAACTTCCCATTATAATACACATATGGGTATAATACAGGTTAAATTCCCAAAGGTAGGATTGTTGAGTCAAAGAACTTTGGTAGTTTTGATGCATGCAGCTAGATTTCCTTCCACTGAAGGACCAACTGACATGGCCACCAATCATCTGTAAGTACGCATTTTACCACACACTTGCTGCTATCATCATTTTTTTTTGACATTGCAATTTTTTAAAGATTTTATTTATTTATTTGAGAGAGTGAGAACGAGAGCGAGAACTAGCAGGGAGGAGGGGCAGAGGGAGAGAGAGAGAGAAGCAGACTCCCAGCTGAGCAGGGAGCCTGATGCGGGGCTCTATCTCAGGACCTGGAGATCATGATCTGAGCGGAAGGCAGATACTTAACCAACTGAGCCACCCAGGCGCCCCTGACATTTGCAATTTTATAAGTGAAAAAAAAAAAGGTGTCCCACTGAAATTTTCATTTGCATTCTTCTTATAATAAGTGGATTTGAACATCTTTTCATGTTTAAAATCCATTTTCATTTCGGACGCATTCCCCTGCCCCCCACCCCTGCCCATAGCTCTTACTCTTTTCTATTGGGTTATGTTTTTATTGAAAAGGAGCCGTTTCTAGATTAGCTCTTTGTTAGTTATATGAGTTCCAAAATGTATTGCCATGCAGACTCTGAAATATTTGTATGTAGTTCAATGGATCAATCTTTTCTTTAATGGCTTCTATTTTGTTTTGTAGTTAAAAAGGTATTCTTTATGACAAGATGATTTAAACAATTATTCCGTGGAGTCTTCTAACTCTTCCATGATTTAATTTTTACATTAAAAATTTAAATCCGTACTACATTTACCCTGGTGTAGGATGTGAAGTATGAATTCAACTTCATTTTTCCTACAAATGGTTATCCAATTGTTTCAACATCATATTTTCTGCACTGATCTGATGGGTTGTTTTCCATACACTAAATTTTCACTTGTGCTTGAGTTTATTTATGGGCTTTAAGTTCTGTCTCATTTATCTGCCTGTCTACTTTTCATCAGTACCACACAATTGCAGTTATTAATCATAATATGTCAGTATTTGCCTGGGCTGTCCCATTATTACTCTTCTGTTTTAGAAATGTCCTGACTGCTTTGCTTGCTTATTTCTATATATAATCTTTAGGGTCAGGTTATCTAGTTTATAATCTTATTGGTGTTTTATTTGGATTGTTTCTTTATAGGCTATTTATTTATATAGTAAGTTAGGGAGAAATGACACTGTATTATTTCCCAGTCCAAGAGTATGATGAGCCTTTTTATTTGCTCAGGATATTTTTATTGTGTCCTACACATTTGTTCTTATTGACTTTATTTCTAAGTAGTTTTTTCTTTTTTCTATTGTAAATTACTCTTTTCTTTAATACATATTCGAACTGGTTGTGGTTAGTGTATGTTGAAGGATATTGAGTTAATCATTTTATATTGTTACTGCATTTTCTTATAGTTTTTAAGAAACACTGAGTGGCAGTTTTAATCATTAGAAATTAGCTTTCCCCCTCTTCCTTTTAATATTTTTTTAAAAGATTTTATTTATTTATTTGACAGAGAGAGACACAGTGAGAGAGGGAACACAAGCACGGGGAGTGGGAGAGAGAAGTGGGAGAGAAGCAGGCCCTTCACTGAGCAGGGAGGCCGATGCGGGGCTCCCATCCCAGGACCCCGGGATCATGACCTGAGCTGAAGGCAGACGCTTAACGACGGAGCCACCCAGGCACCCCTAATATTTTTTCATGGGATAAATTCTTTCTCTATCACTGGTCAGTTCAAGTTTTCTTGTGCAAGTGACTGATGTTGAGTATTCTTTACTTTGACAGAACTCACTAATTTGTTGTGGGTGTCCTTTAAGTGCTACCAGTTTCTTAGGAATTTTATGTTATTTATGTTAATGTCATTTTTTTCAGTCAAATCAGCAAGAAAATTAGTTTTCCCATTGAATTCTAGGATTCACTTCTCTTCACTGATTGATTTATCAAACAATACAAGAGCCTATTCATCATAATCCATTACTTCGAGTAGAAATCTATTTTCTGCTATTTAATGAATTATTGCTTTTGGTATGGTCTGAAATTTCTCTTGGTTACAATTTGCTTCTTGATATCAGAACATTTCTATTGGTTTTTTTGCTTCTATTTGTCACTTTTGTTTCATATTTTAATAGAATTTATATATGAATTTTCTCTGTTTTTTATTTTTTTATTTTTATTTTTTTATTTATTTTTTTAAAAAGATTTATTTATTTATTTGAGAGAGAGAGAGTACATGAGAGGGGGGAGGGTCAGAGGGAGAAGCAGGCTCCCTTACTGAGCAGGGAGCCCGATGTGGGACTCAATCCCGGGACTCCGGGATCATGACCTGAGCTGAAGGCAGTCGCTTAACCAACTGAGCCACCCAGGCGCCCTCTCTGTTTTTTAATAAATAAATTTAAAGGTGAGAAAAGAAAGTCCCTTTCACATATATCCAGAAAAGGAATCTGTACTTATGTTTCAAAACATCTTTCAGTGGCAGTTATAATTGCATATTTAAGCTTTAGTAAGCTTTTAAGAAACTTTTGCATTTTGTTTGTTTTCTGGGTTCTCTTCCCTGTATTTGAAAATACATTTTAGACTCCTTAAAACGTTGTTTACTTGTGTTGTGAGGCTTGAATCATGCATTTTGGGGACCTTGATGAGAGTTGCGGGCTCATTCAGTTAAGGTTTAGTGGTCTGCAGTCCCTTCTGTGTATAATCAGTTGCCGTTAGCGTCCTGGTGTGGGCTGGCTCCCAGGAATATCTTACCGCCAATCCTATGGCTGGTCGTGAGGACATAGGAGCCAATTCTGTAGCCACCTGCTCCCAGACAGAGTAGAAAGAGACGGTGGTCCTAGTGGATCTCAGTTAAGAGATCTCATCTTTGCAAATATTCAGGAACACACAACCACATGAAGGCTAGAGCTCTTCACAGGGTTCAGGAGGATGGCACAGGTGAGGCTGTGGCTGAGACATGGCCTCTTCAGCCTTGTGCAATTCGCCTCGGCTGATGCACCTGCACAGGCCCTATGGCCTCTCTAGTTTTTCTTAGAGAATCATAGGTCCTTGAGTGACTTTCGATTGCTAACCTCCATCTCAGCTAGGTAAGAAGAATGCCCAGGCCTGTGTAATAATGATATCTTCTACCTTGATTCAGAGTTATAGTACTTTCTCCTTCCCCTGCTGGGTGTTGTGCAATTGGAACTGGGATCGGTTATAAACTCACTTGTTCTTAGTACAGATTTTATTTTGATAGTATTTTTGTTGATTTTCTTATTCTTTTTCATGTAAACAATCATATTGTCTGAAAAAGATAGTAATTTTGTAATTCCTATGTTGCTTTTTTAAGCTTTAATTTCTTCCTCTTGTCTAATTGTCTTGGCTAGTGTGCAGAAGAGTTAACATGGCAGGCCTGAACGGCTTTTCTCGGAAAAGTTTCCTTGCAAGGTCAGTCCTTGGCTCTCTGTAACTGGGATTTTAGGAGTGTCCCACCATTCCCAGAACTGACGAGCGGCTCGTTGTACCTAAGCTGTTTGTACAAACAACATGGTCTATGCTAAACACCTACTTTCCTTCTAGGTGACAACATGGTCTGTGCTAAACACCTACTTTCCTTCTGGGTGACAACATGGTCTGTGCTAAACACCTACTTTCCTTCTGGGTGACAACATGGTCTATGCTAAACACCTACTTTCCTTCTGGGTGTCTGGAATATGGGTACTTGCCGGCTAGTGGCTGCTTATATGATCAGTCCCCGATAGAAACCCTGAGCAATGAGTGTCTCATGAGCTTCCGTGGTTGGCAGCATTTCACACGGGGGAGTTAATCCTCTGTGTCTCCCCTGGGAATGGACCCATAGAAGCTTGCGCCTGGTTTGCTCTGGACTTCGCCCCAGGAGCTTTTTCCCCTTTGATGCTTGTGCTTGTGTCCTTCTGCTGTAATAAATGACAGCCGTGAGGACAACTGTGCAGAGTCTGGTGAGCCTTCCTAGTGAATCACTGAACCCGAGGACCCTGGCAGAGCTAGAAATTGTATTTGTGGTGGAGCCACATATCAATGCTGAGAAATGCCTTCCTCCGTCCCATATTAAGATAAATTATTAGCCCCCAAACTGGTACATTTGGAAGGTCTCACTTTCTTGTTGTGTAGCTGAAGTACTGTCTCATGCAAAGTTTATCTGCCAGAGCTCCTGACTGGGGAGGTCTGGGGAGCGGGGACCTGGGCACCTGCATACTAACCAGCACCTCTGGTTAGTATGCAGGATCTGGACCTGATGATCCTTACGCAGCCCATGTGTCTGCCTTTCTCTTCTTGGAGGTTGTCCCAAGGGGTTTCTCTTCTGTTCTTCTCAACTTCCCTTCTGTACCCCGTACCTGGCCCAGCCCTTGTCCACCCACTCACAATTGTTCTTCTCCGGATTCCTGCTTTCCTTATTTTCCAGCTCATCAAACTTTCCTGTCATGGCAGATGTCTGCTGGATCCAGTTCAAACCTGAAAATGTTAAGAGGTAGTCAAAATTCCCTGATAGAACCCAGAGGCACCCATCATCAGCTCCAACTCAGGCTACTCACTTTCTCTTTCCTCTAAGATGGGCCAGACCTGAGACCGCCCAAATGCATAGTGTTGGTGAATGCTGTTTAGACCCTGCCCTGGTGCCCCATCTACACCCAGATAAGAAGCTTCAGTATTAATCAGGGATCATGATAATCCATGGAAAGTTCTTTTCAAGATTAAAACCATAATTAATCTGAGAGTATTGGAATATGATGGGGAAGATTTTTTTTTTAAAAAGATTTTATTTATTCATTTGAGATAGAGAGAGCACACGTAGTGGGAGAGGCAGGGGGAGAGGGAGAGGGAGAGGGAGAAGCAGGCTTCCCGCGGGGAAGCAGGGAGCCTGACGTGGGGCTCGATCCCAGGACCCCGGGACCATGACCCGAGCTGAAGGCAGACGCTTAACGACTGAGCCACCCAGGTGCCCCGGGGAAGATGCTTTGATATCAAGGGTGAACAGTGGGAAAGTGGTAGAGCCATCTGATGTGAAGTAATGAGACCCCGACAAGAATAAGGGCCAATTGGGACCTTGGTGGAGGAGGACATAGTTGATCATGATGAGACCAGAGTCAAAACCTTTTCAACTATGGGGTCAGTGTCTCATTTTTCAAAACCAATAGATTCCTTCAGGCTCCTTTCCCCACCCCCAATCCACTGCACACCACACCCAGAATAAGCCACTTAGATTGTACCGCTCTTTTCAATATCAGGAGTGGGTTCCACTTGCCTGGCTTGTTTTCAAATCCCTCCAAAATTGGGCCCCACTAATCTGTCTATAATTCTTCAATACTGTATTTAAACATCCTAGTGTGGGGCTGTACACATAGCGCATATACACCCCTCTCCACGCCAGTTTTCTCACTGCCTCCAATAGACAGAGTTTCCGCTCATCTTGTTGCCGCCTCCTTAATGCCTCCACTTCCTCTTTCGTGTATTTATCACTCCAGAAAACCAGCAGAGGTTTGGGCTGTTCTGGAACAGACATAGGTTTTAGCGTTCCTTTTAATGTCAAGTTCCAAGTGCTTTTGGCAGCCCTGGGGCTGTCCTCAAAATGCCCAAAGAGCAAATGCGAGCGAGGCGTAGCTAATCTGGAGGACAGTCAGGCGAGCTCTTACAGGACTGACCTGAGACTGTGTTAATCCACCAAAGCCTGTCCTTTGCAGCAATTCCCAGCTAACCAGGAGAGGTACTATTACAGTTAGCAATCAACAGAGTGATTTTAAATAGAATCTGTTTTTCACATTGGAACTGTAAGACGTTATCAGAGATCGGGCTTAATCAGGGCATTGCATTCGAGTACAGAGCTGTAGCAGCATATTTTCAAAAATTAACCATTTTATTTATATAAATAATTTGTACTTACTGTAAAAATTAATAGTGAAAAGTTATTAAATAAAAGGCTCTTCTGAAATTGCCCACTTACGACACTGTTGGGAATCCTTTCCAATAATTTATACATAATATAATTATAATATATATAATATGCATATGTGTGCTTTTCTTTCACAACTGAGAATTAATCCGTATATATTATTGTTTTGTTTCCACTTATCCATATAAGTCAGACATTTTTCCTGTTGGCATATACAGATAACTCACGTTGTTTTCAACAGATGCAGGGTATTTTGCTATATGGATGTTCCAGTATTTACTTTAGCAGTCTCTTCCTCTCAGACTTTTGCTTTTTCCCAGTTCTTTTGCTATTAAAGACAATACTGAAATATTTTTTTTAAAGATTTTATTTATTTGACAGAGAGAGACACAGTGAGAGAGGGAACACGAGTGGGGGCAGTGGGAGAGGGAGAAGCAGGCTTCCCGCGGAGCAGGGAGCCCCATGCAGGGCTCGATCCCAGGACCCCGAGATCATGACCTGAGCCAAAGGCAGTTGCTTAACGACTGAGCCACCCAGGCGCCCCAATACTGAAACATTTTTATGCAAAGATACCATTGTACACTTTTGAAATTTTAACTGTCAGAGAAATTCCTGGAATTCCAGTATAATTGCTGGGTCAAAAATATACATATTTATAATTTGGATAGATGTTACCAAGTTGCTCTCCAAAAACGTTGTGCTAATTTGTACTCCCACCTACAGCAGTTGAGAGAAGAGCTACATCCTTGGCTACAAAACTGGAGAAAAGATAGCTTTCTACCTATCTATAGTCTCCGATGGCAGCGTGGGCTAGTGAAAGAGCACAAAGACGGTACTCAAGAAAATCTTGGAGAGCCAGGTTGGTGTAGTACTGAAATCAGAGAGTTTGGGAATCAAACAGACTTCAATTTTAATCTTGATTCTGCCATCCACTAACAGAGTGAATCTGGTGCAATTTACTTAATCTCCTTTAGTGGGGATAATATTGCTCCCCTGCAGTGCTGTTTCGAAGGTTTAATAAGATAACGTATAGTATAGATTAAGTAGTATCTGCTCCTGGACTTTGGTTTGTTGGGAGTTCTTTGCTTACTCGTTCAATTTATTTGCTGGCGGTCAGTCTGTTCAAATTTTCTATTTCTTTGTGCTTTGATTTTGGTAGCTTATATGTTTCTAGGAATTTATCCATTTCTTCTAGGTGGTCCAATTTGTTGGCATATACTTTTCCATAATATTCTCTTACGATTGTTTGTATTTCTGTGGTGTTGGTTTTTCTTTCTCTTCTTTCATTTGTGATTTTGTTTATTTGGGTCCTCTCTCTCTCCCTTTTTTTAAATGAGCCTGGCTAGAGGTTTATCAATTTTGTTGATCTTTTCAGAGAACTAGCTCCTGGTTTCATTGACCTGTTCTATTGTTTTTTAAGTTTCTACGTCACTTATTTCTTCTGCTCAACTCTTTATTATTGCCTTCCTTCTACTAGTTTTGGGTTTGCTTTTCTTTTTTTTCCCCCCTAGCTCATTTAGGTATAAGATTAGGTTGTTTATTTGAGGTTTTTTTTTTTTTTTTTTTTTGGCTTCTTGAGGTAGGTCTGTATTGCTATAAACTTCTTTCTTAGAACTTTTGCTGTATCCCAAAGATTTTGGACCATTGTGTTTTCATTCATCTCCATGTAATTTTTGATTTCTTCTGTGGTTTCTTGGTTGACCCATTCATTGTTTAGTAGCATATTATTTAACCTCCATGTATTTGTGGTCTTTTCAGTTTTTTTTCTTGTAGGTGATTTCTACTTTTATAGTGTTGTGGTCAGAAAAGATGCATGGTATGACTTCAATCTTTTTGAATTTGTTGAGACTTGTTTTGTGGTCTAATATGTGATCTATTCTGGAGAATGTTCCATGTGTACTTGGAAAGAATGTATATTCTGCTGTTTTAGGATGGACTGTTTTGAATATATCTGTTAAATCTATCTGGTCCAATGTGTCATTCAAAACCATTGTCCCTTGATTGATTTTTGGTTTAGAACAGTCCATGGATGGAAGTGGGGTGCTAAAGTTCCCTACTATTATTGTATTACTATTGTATTACTACAGCTTTATGTTTGTTATTAACTGTTTTATGTATTTGGGTACTCTCATATTGGGTGCATAAACATTTACAATTGTTAGATCTTCTTTTTGGGTTGTCCCCTTTATTATTATATAGTGCTCTTCTTTGTTTTAAAGCCTATTTGGTCTGATATAAGGCTTTGTTTTATGTTTTAAAGTCTATTTGGGGGGTGCCTGGGGGGCTTAGTTGTTAAGTGCCTGCCTTAGGCTCAGGTCATGATCCCAGGTTGGGATCGAGCCCCGCCTTGGGCTCCCTGCTCCACGGAAAGCCTCCTTCTCCCTCTCCCACTCCCCCTGCTTGTGCTCCCTCTCTCACTGTCTCTCTCTCTCTCTGTCAAATAAATAAATAAAATCTTAAAAAAAATAAAGTCTACTTGGTCTTATGTAAGCATTGTTACCCTGGCTTTCTTTTGACATCCATTTGCATGTTTCTCCATCCTCTTACTTTCAATCTACAGGAGTCTGAAATGAGTATCTTGTGGGCAGCATACAGATTGGTCTTGTTTCTTTAATCCATTCTGTCACCCTATGTCTTTTGATTGGAGTGTTCAGTCCATTTACATTCAAAGTAATTATTTGTATATATGTATTTTTTGCCATTTTTAAGCCTTGTTTTATGGTTGTTTTTGTAGTTTTTCTCTGATCCTTTGTTCTCTTGTTTTCTTTCATGGTGTGCTAGCTTTCTTTAGTGATATACATAGATTCCTTTCTCTTTATTCTTTGCATATCTATGATTGATTTTTGATTTGTGGTTGCCATTAGGTTTGTATATAATATCTTCTGCATATAGCAGTCCATATTAAGTTGATGGTGCCTTAAGTTTGAGCCCATTCTTTACCCTTCTACCCCCATCTTTGACGTATATGGTGTCATATTTTATATCTTTTTATTTTATGAATCCCTTGACTGATTTTTCAGAAATATTTATTTTTATTGCTTTTGTGTGTTTTACTTTTCATACTCTCCCTTATTGGTCTTTCCTTTCTAGTCAAGGAGTCCCCATTTTAATATTTCTTGTAGGGCTGGTTTAGTGGTCATGAACTCATTTAGCTGAGAAAATCTTTATTTCTCCTTCTATTCTGAATGATAGCCTCACTGGATAGAGTATTTTTAGCTGCAGATTTTCCCGTTTCAGCACCTTGAATATATCATGCTACTCTCTTCTGGCCGGCAAAGTTTCTGCTGGAAATCTGCCAATGGCCTTATGGGGTTTCCCTTCTTTGTAATAGTCTTTTCTCTTGCTGCCTTAAAAATTTGTCCTTTATCACTACTTTTTGCCATCTTAATTACTATGTGTCTTGGTGTATACTTCCTTGGGTTGATTTTGTTGGGGAATCTCTGTGCCTCCTTGATCTGGATATCTGTTTCCTTCCTCAGATTAGGGAAGTTTTCAGCTATTATTTCTTCAAGTATTTTCTGCCCCCTTTTGTCTCCTTCCTCTGGGATTCCTATAATGCAAATGTTATTACGCTTGATGGAGCATAACTTCAGTGGAAGTCCCTAAGACTATTCTCAGTTTGCATGATTTTTTCCCCTCTCGTAGCTCAGCTTGGTTACTTTCCATTATTCTGTCTTTCAGGTCATTAATTTATTCCTCTTCCTCTTCTAGTCTGCTATTTATTCCACCAAGTGTATTTTCAATTTCATTTATTGTGTCTTTCATCTCTGAAAATTTATTGTGTTTTTCATAATCTTTTGTATCTTTTGTTAAGGGTTTCACTGATATCCTCCAGTCTTTCTCAAGTTCAGTAAGTATCTTTATAATTATTTCTTTAAATTCTCTATCAGGCATATTACCTATATCCCTTTCACTTAGATCTCTTGCTGTGATTTGGTCCTGCTCTTTCATTTGGGACACATTCCTCTGTCTCCTCATTTTGCCTAACTCTCTGCATCTGTTTCTGTGTGTTAAGAAAGTCAGCCATGTCTCTTGGTCTTGAAGGTCATGGCCTTATGAAGAAGAGGTCCTGTAGTGTCCTACAGTGTGGTGTCCCCTGTTCCCTAGGGCCTGGCACTTCAGGGAGTATCTCCTATGTGTGTTGTGTGTGCCCTCCTGCTGGGCCCTGGCCTCTCTTTCCTGTAGTACAGTTGTCTGCCAATGCTCTTTTTGCCTGTTGTGGGGAATGTTTGGTCCCCGGCTGGGTGGGGCACTTTTTAACAAGGTGTGTGCCGGTCTGCTTGTGAAATGAGACTGCTGCCACTACTGCCAAAACTGAGGCCCCACAGAAGACATGGGTCAGGAGACACAAGGCTGGTCTTCTGGGAGAGGAGCCCTGCAGCACAGGGACTGAGATAAGCATGCCTGGAAAGGGTGGATCCATGGAAGCACAGGGAGCAGGGCTTGGTATAAGCAAGTTATTCAGTGAGTGCTGGCATGGTGCTGGTTCCTGCTGGTGGCTGTGTGTTTATGCTGAGGGGTGGGGAAGGAAAATGGTGCATGCCAGCTCCTTTGTTCCTGAAGGGGTCTCCCCATGATCTCTGCCTCTCCAGGTCATGCTCTGAGATGAGTAAATAATGCTCCTTCCCACCTATCTCTGGCATTTTTCAAACTGCTACTTCCAGGCTGTATTTCCACTGGCTGTCCGTTGTCTCTTTAAGGGTGGGGACTCAGCTTCCTAACACCCTCTGAGTTCTCCCAGAGCCAAGCACGCTGAATTTTAAAATTCCAGGCTTTAAGTCCAGCTGGTCATAAGAACTCACAAAATTCAGCCCCTCCTGCTTCCAAAGCCAAATGTTCTGGGGATTTGTCTAACCCGTGTGGGCTCCCCAGTGTGATACTTTGTTTCTTGCCCTTCTCGGCCACCCCAGCTCTCTCCTGCTGCAGATGGCCATGGTCTGTTTCACTCCCAAACTGCATCTTTGCCCTTCCTACCTCCTTTGATGTGGTCTCTTCTCCACCTTTAGCTGTGGAGTTTGTTCTGTCAGTCTTCAGGTCATTTTTCGGGTTGTTTATGCTGACGTGACTGTTAATCTTGTTATCTAGTATCTGTGCGATGAGGCAAGCTTAGTGTCCTCCTACTCGGCCATCCTTCCAGCCTCCTCCCCCAATAGTTCTCTTTTGAGGCTTCAGGAACTAGTGCATGTAAAGTGCTTAGATGAGATATGGAATTTTGCAAGTGCTAAGTAAATGTTTGTTAGGGAGATAAATTATTTAGGGCCCCCTCTGCCTAGATGACCCTTAGACTTGTTAAGTGGATTCACCATAAAACATTTCAAGCAGGGTGCTCAGTTCAGGTGAGAGAGTTGGGATTTGGGGACAAGGGAGATAGATCCAATAAACTATAAGTAGCATAGTTGCTTTTCCTGACCAACAGGTTTCTTGCCAGACCCAAGTATCACAAGGCCCAGAAATGACACAGGCTCATTATAAAAACTCTCTATTGTTTCCAATGTAATTACAGCTGAGAATGGAAGCCAGGGCTCCTTTCTTCACTTCATTTATTGTGGTTATACCGGCATGCTCTGTTTTACCTTCAAGCCATAAGGTCAGACTCCAAGCACACTTGAGCCACCCCTTCCTTGGCAAAGATAACCCCAAGGCTGCTTGGAAGGTAACATCTATACTATTCTTGCCCCAGTAGGAGCTCTGGGGACACAAGGAGGAGGAATTGAGGGAACAGGAACTGAGTCTTGGAATGGAGAGCCCCCAACACTGCTCTTAAATTCTTACAAGGTGGCAGAGGTATACAGAGTGATGGCTCAGCTCTGAAGAGCTTGTTGCTCTCTATGACATCAGAGGACTAGAGATCCTCTTCAGAGATCCCCTGTGATGGACCTCAGCCATGAGTACTGCCTGCAGTCTCTGCCTATTCTTATGGGTGTTTGGCAAACTCAGCTCTTTTAAGTAAATCTCTCTTGGATGGAAGGAGAGGTGCCTTGGCCTGAACTAGGACTCCTGGACTTATTTCTGGATTCACCCACTGTCTTTCTTTCTGATCTTGGAGTAGTCATTCAACCCCCATCCTGGTCTTTTCTTGCCTATCTCTAAAATAGCCATTCAAGAAGCCACTAAGTCCCTAAGCCACAGTGAGGGATTGATGAGGTCCAGGAGTGGCTCATACTTACTCTGCTGAGAAAGGGAGAACATCACTCCCGGTCTCCCTCCCTCTTCTCCTCCCTCTCTTAATAGGAAGGAGCTGAGTTCATCTTTGGAATACAGTCAAGAGATTTGGAAAGTGATAGACAAATCTTACTTACTTAAGAAGTCTTTAGAAAGGACCCACTCCTGAAGTGGTGGGATCTTTAGATATTCTTTGGGCTCTGCCCTTAATCTGCATTGTCACTGGGCAGTCATAAGACAGACGGGTATGTGCCACCTCTGTTGCTGGGGACTTGAGAGGGCTAATAAATTACAGTTCTTGTATGCAGAATTGTATAAGATACAGCAAAAATATCTTTACAAGAGTGCCATTTACAATCTGATACCTTGAAGGCGGCGGTGATTGTCTATGGTTTAGTAGGAGTCTGACCAGGAATAAATTGTTGCAGCCTTTCCATAGGGGAAAAAAAAAATCATGCCCTAGACCCTTTGATACCACAAGTACCTGCTGGTCTGACCTGACCATCAGCAATAAAGCTCTTTTAAAGACAGAGCCTAATTAACCAGGCAGAAGACAAGACAAGAGCAGTGTTCTGTAATAATCTTGTAATAGATGAAAATAGGGAAAGACAGTTCTTTTATGGTACATAGTGCACAACCCTCTACCCTGGGAAAAGCCGTAACACGAAGTGATATCATACTGCATACTGTTTCTCTCTGTAGCAGAGACTAATGTCCATTTCAAGAGGAACTTCCACCTGGCCTGGAAAGAGGAGTAGGATTGCAACCAAATGTCAGAGGAGACATGCTGCTCACTAAGACCTGCAGTAAGTATAGGGCTGGCCCACTTGGGAGTCCACCTGTTGAGGGCCTACAGAATGCCCTACAATGTATGCTTAGCAACCTGCATGTTCTCAGTGGGTGACATCTGAAATTCAGATAATGAGCCAGCTGAGGGTCAGTGTATGTCCTATGCAGCATTTAGCACATGATTTATGTTTAGCAGAGGGAAGTTTTGTTGTTTGAGACTCTATGACCTCTCACCAGAATCCACAAGGATCATTCCTGACCATTGTTCAGGGGATTGCTGCTCAGGGTCTAGAGAGGGTGGGGGGCAGATGTCCCCAGAAGAAATACGTCCTGTTGCTGGGGTCTGACCTGTGCGAGTCCTCTCATCCTGTCTCTAAGTGCGGTGAGCTGTCTCTCTGATCTTCATCAAGGTTGAGGGGAAGATGGCGGGCACTTAGCTCTGCCACAAAGTGCCGAGGAAGGCTTTTCTAAGGTTATCCACATCGCTTTGAGTTATGGAATTCAAAAACAGGTTTAAGACTCAGTTAAGAGTCTGGCCACATTGAGCACCGCAGGAGACAGCCAGGAGAGGCTTGTGGTGGATGAATTTGAAGACCTCAAGGGGGTTCAGCCAAAAAAATGGCAAGGGGGAGGTTTGGAAGGAAGACGAAGAGGACAGGCATCTAAAGACCATCTAAGGTCCCCTCTCCTGCTTCTGAAGCAGAGGGGAGGGGACACATCAGCTCCCAGTTGACTCACCTAGCTGGCTCTCCTTTTGGTCTCTGGCCATCACCTACCCAATGACAGTGCTGAAGCATGGATTGGGGAGCCAATTTGCAATTTGTGGGTTGCCCATCATCACTGCAAAGTGAGAGGGACTGAGTGGCTTAGTATCCCCGGGACTGACCGGAATTGGATATGGGACTCTAGCTCTGCATGGAGGCTGACTGACACAATGTCAAGTGGCAAATGATAGCCCTGCCTCTGAATTTGTGACTACATAGGAGAAAAACACTTAGCTTTGGAGCCAGACAGGTTAGACTGAAATCTGGGTTCTATCACTTAGCATTCGCGCAGCCTTGAGAAAGCCCTCTCCAAATATCAGAGTCCCCATTTGTGAAAGAAAAAAAATTCATTGCTCAAGGTGGTGACCATTGCAGAACTTGCATGCTCAGAGTGGCAGGGAGTAAGCTGTGGCTTCTATGCTGGAGGAGAGCTCCCGATCCTGTGTCTTTGTGTCTCTTCTGAGCAAGAAATTAAGCCTCCCAAGTAGTAAGCCTGTGAGAGACACAGTGTTAAAGGCAGAAGGCACTAAAATATGCATATGCCAAATGTTGAGAAAGCTCGGGTGTAAGCAGCGTTGTAAATTGGAAACAGCCTTGCAGTGTAGCATGACTAATTTTATCACTCAGGGTAGTTATCAAAGCGCCTCCGTATCATCCAGATGACTGTATTAAAGAGAACATCTTGGAAATTTCAGATGAGCTTCTGATGCCAAACGTGACATGCCATGGCTTCATCCTTAATGGTTTGTATCCCCCAAGGTGCGGTACTGTAGTATTTGCAAGCTCACTGATGGTGGCATGGGGAGAGGCCAGAGCTGAACTCTACTGAATTCCTACTTCATCCTGGGCAAAAAGCTGGTAGGGTTTTCTGTTCCTGAGGCGATTCTGTGATCATGGCATTTTTTTGTTCCCTTGCATGAGCTGGTACAGGACTGACAGGGCAGCTATCTCGGTGGCTGGGTAGGGGGTGTGTGTGTGGGGGGGCAGAAGGATAAGAATGGAGGTGGGCTAAGAACTCCAGTTTTTGATCTCAAGTCCCTTTCCCCACCCTCTGGACATGTGCCTCCAGCCACTGGTCTCTGTCTCTCCCCAGAGGCCTTGACTGGAGCTTGTCTGGCTCACACACTACTTCTCTTGAGACTGTTGCCTTCATTTGTCCTCATATTGTAGGGAAGATATACAACCAACCCCCATCTGCCTGATGTTTTTGAATGTCTAGATCTGAAACCACACTAAACTGAAGACGGGTAATTTTTGGTCCTAAGAGACCAAGAACATTTCTCCCTTTACTTCTTTCCCACTTTTCTCAAAGCATAGGCATCCCCTTTATGTGCCAGGGAGATGTCTCAAGTGCCCAAGGCCATCTGGCTCAGTGAAGTTCCTGTTGGCACATTCCTGGGTGGGAACCAGTTTGTTCCACACACAACCTTTGTGGAAAATGTGACTGTCATGCTGGCGGGGCTCCTCTGTTTGAGGGACACTGGAGTTTTACGTGGACAATGCTGAGCCTATGTTCTTGGAAAAGCAGTCTTCACTCTGCGTGAGGCTACCTCAGGCACCTGACCCTGGTCAGCACCAGGAAGTTGCCTCGTCCCTGCCTTCCGTGGATGCTCCCCGATTCCCTGTCACTGACTAGGTGAACTCCCAGCCCTCCTGAAGCACATTGCCTGGGACAGACATCATTGGAAGCCAGTCTACTGTTTTCTGGGCAGCAGTTTGTGCCAGGGACTCCTGGGCATGCCCTTCTCTGATCCTGACAACCACTTTACCAGGGAGACATTGGGAGGCTCACTTTACAGTGTGGAAGCTGAAGCTCACAGTGGCATAGGGACTCACTCAAGGTCACACAGCCTCTGGGATTGGAGACCAGCTCAGGCGGCCCAGTCTCCTATGACAGTGCACAGCACACAGGCCCCTGGCTAGCACAGGCCTGGGTGAGGCAGCAGGCGGCCGAGTTAATGCACAGTGAGAAATGGGACATGTGTAGGTGGGAGTGGCTGGATTGACAGCCCAGAAAACACTGCCGCACTCAGACTTATGGCTCCTTTCTGTTGTTAAAATCTGTATCCCGGGGCCAACAGTCCTCACGCCTAGAATCAGTGCAATCGGGGAGTTTTTCTGCTCCCAGCTTTCTGTTTCCATGGATAAAGTGGAAGTGATAAAAATAATAGCAGGACTCTGAAAAATATGGAGCACTAATGTCCAGAAAATATTTACAGCTTTGGAAAGTCTATTAACCAAAGGGCTTTTTATGTCAATGAAATTAAAGCGCAAAAGCCCAAGAAACTCACAATTTCAGAAGTGAATGGTAGGAGAGAAAACCAGCAACAGAGTTCAACCAGAGCTTCACTGATCCTCTCACTATGGGAGAAAAGCCTGGATGCCACAGATTTCATCCCTGTAAACTTTGGTGAGTGAGTGACAAGTCCTTCAGCCAGTAAGATTCCCTATTAGAAGCATTACTTCATGGAGGCAAAAGCTCATTGGTTGTCTGGCCTCTGAGATCCAACCCCAGGCTGCTGGCATGTGTAAAAGTGCTTTTTGTTGGAACGATGCTTTATCCAGCTTCTGGCATCCATCCCAGTTTTAGAAGGCACATGTGTGGTTTCCCCTGTACCCAGATGAGGGATGCTGCATGTATTTGCGGTATTAGGGCCGCTGAGAAGGCCTGCTGATGAACACTAGAGCTCATGGGATCTGTAGCTGGGCTTCCCTGAGAATCCTGTTCCCCCCATCGTGGTATTTCTAGTGTCATCACAGGACAGATAGGTTCTATTGGATCAGGAACTGGGAAAGACAATTTTAACAGTTGGCTCATTGGCTTAGTGACTGGAGGTTTAGGTATATATTAACCCCCCAAAGCAGATGGGGTCCAGACTACTGCAGTTTGAAGGTTCCTCCCCAGGGGATGTTGTAGTGGTGCCTCTCCTTGATCTAACAGAGATGGGAAGAGCCCTGTAGATTCTCCACATAGGAGGATCAGGTAGGGGCATGTGTTCTCGTGGGAAATTCCAATTCCTGCTCCAGGAAAGCATTTCCAGCTGGGAATGGAATCATCTGTGTCTGGGAAGAGTCTTGTTAGAACGGGGAAGAAGGGTGATGTTTGCCTGTCTTGTCTGTTATTTTCAATATTTGAAGTCAGATAGCAATGAAACTTGCAGACAGAGAGAATCCCAAGGCCACAGATGGGCTTTCTTCTCCCTTTGCATTGTGATATGAAGGAGAGACCACTGGATTTGAAGTCAGAAGAGCTGGATACAAATACTGGCTCCAAAGTTATCAGATGTATGACTGTGGGCAAGTCTCCAGGCCTCCTAGGGCCTTGACTTTCTCAAATATAGCAAACTGTTGATAAAAACACAGTTCTTACATGGCTGATCTGAGAACAAAATTAAATAATTTGAGCCTATGCCCTTAACCACTAAAGGAGGGATGTGGTGTCAGGCCAAGACAAAAGCCCTCCTGGGAGATATGGTTTTATATTCTTCTGGTTTTAAATACCAGAACTAATATCACGGGGTGGTTGTCAGAAAATTGTAAACGTGGACTGCTATAACCAAAATTTTGCCTGCATATAATTGTGAAGTAGTTTGGCACCAACTTTCAGTAAAATTGCAGTTCAGAGCAGAGGAGTTAAATTGTTTCAGTAATGGCAGGTAACTGCTATAACAAAGGTCTCCAAATAAAAACTTATTTCTAGTGCTCTCTTCGGCAACACATATACTAAAATTGGAAAGATACAGAGAAGATTAGCATGGCCCCTGCACAAGGATGACATGCAAATTCATGAAACATAGGGAGAGGTAGGGAAAAAGAAAATAAGACGAAATCAGAGAGGTAAACAAACCATAAGAGACTCTTAACTCTAGGAAACAAACTGAGGGTTGCTGGAGGGGAGGTGGGTGGGGGGATCACCCACTGGGTGATGGGCATAAAGGAGGGCACTTGATGTAATGAGCACTGGGTATTATAGGCAACTGATGAATCACTAAGCTCTACCTCTGAAACTAATACACTATATGTTAATTGATTAATTGATTTTAAATAAAAATTTTAAAAAAGAAAAAAACTTTTTTCTATCTTACTTGGTAGTCCAGTGTGTGTGTGAACGCGTGTGCATGTGTGCACATGCATGTGCACGATGCTTGCAGGGACCCAGGCTGCTTCCCTCTAGAAGACTGGCAATTATCTGGGCCTCTGAGCCCTTCACCGGATACACAGCATATGGACAGCTAGAGAGGAAACAGAGAGAGTGCAAGAAGAATGGCTCAGAAGACTTTCCAGGGGCCAGACCTGGAGGTGCTCTGGACACTTCTACCCATGTTCCCTTAGCCAGAACTCACATTGCCCCACCAACTGCAGAGAGACTGGGAAATAGAACTCAGCTGTGAGTCTAGGAGGAGATGAAAAATGGGATTTGGAGAATACATAGTATTATTGTCTTTGCCATATTCTATCCTTCTGGTCGTCGAATACCTGTTTTATCTTTCTCCCACAGTTATTCCTCCCCAAGAGAAACACATCCCATAATCCCATGCAGTCTCTGCATCCAGTTTATCGTTTTTTTCTTTTAAGATTTTATTTATTTATTTGACAGAGAGAGACACAGCGAGAGAGGGAACACAAGCAGGGGGAGTGGGAGAGGGAGAAGCAGGCTTCCCGCTGAGCGGGGAGCCCGATGCGGGGCTCGATCCCAGGACCCTGGGACCATGACCTGAGCCGAAGGCAGACGCTTAATGACTGAGCCACCCAGGTGCCCCTCTGAATCCAGTTTAATAATCACACTCAAATGATGTGCAGTCCTCCCCACCAGTTTACATGTGGCTAATGCCCTAAGAACTAAAATACATATGTCTTCCCGCATCCTCATAAACTGAACATGAAAGGTAGAACAAGAACAGGCTAATCACAGTACAAGTTTATATTTGCTAAGTTCATCTAGAACTGGACACAAATTGAAAACTGTAGTGTTGAACTCCTGCTGGGCAGACATTGTGAAGAACCTCTCCTTCCACCTCTTGGTTTGGCCATTATATTAGTTATCTCTTGTTGCATAGCAAAATACCTTAAAACTTAGCAGCTGAAAGTAATAAATGCTTATTTATTTACAGTTTCTGAGGGTCAGGAATCTGGAAGTTGCTTTGCTGAGTGGTTTTGGCTCAGGGTCTCTCCTGAGGTTTCAGTTAATATGTTGGCTGGGGCTGTTGCCATCTGAAGGCTTGACTGGTGCTGAAGGAGCTGCTAACCCACACAACTGTGGGCTTGAGGACTCAGTTCCTCTCTGGCTGTTGGTGAGGAGGGTCTCAGTTGCTCATGATATAGAGCTGTCCATAGGACTACTTAAGTGTTCTCATGGTACAGCAGCTAGCTTCCTAGGGTGAGCTATTTAAGAGAGAAAGAAGGAAACCACAATGCCCTTTTAAAAATCTTAATTTCAAAAGTCATACATTATCCCCTCACCTTACTCTATGTGTTAGAAGCAAGTTTAGATATTTCAAAACCATCACAACCATGATTCTGCCTTCTGGAAGAATGCCCAAGTCCATTGTTTCTGTATTAGTTCTGTGTTAGTAACCACACCCAGAGCATTTTTCCTAGACATAATTCCTATTATTATTTTTCTTTCCCCCATTACTATTTTTATTAATTATTCTTCTCAATAATTATTTTTCTGCTGGATCCTCATTCCTCTTTGTCAACTTAATGGTGGCCATTTTGATATTATTCAAGAAAATTATTGGGAAAACAATACCCTTAATGTGATCATTGATGGAGGACTGGATTATTTTATTCAGCTTAGAAGTTTGCTGGACTTTTGACTTTAGAAATAGTTGGGTTTTCCACCCCCCGCTTTTTTAAAAAAGATCTTATTTATTTATTAGAGAGAGAGAGAACAAGCAAGGAACAGCAGGCAGAGGGAGAAGCAGGCTCCCTACTGAGCAAGGAGCCTGATGGGGGACTCGATCCCAGGACCCTGGGATCATGACTTGAGCCAAAGGCAGATGCTTAACTGACTGAGCCACCTGGGTGTCTCAGGTTTTCCAGCCCTCCAACACCCAAATTTCCAGACTGTATTTCCTTTCATTCTGCTTACTCATTGGTCAGGTCTTTCTGATCTCTTATTTTACTTATATATCTTGCCCAAAGAAGCCAGTAGTGGCTATTGCACACTACCACACTGGTTCTTTCCAATTAATTCCTCTAAAGCCCCCTGCTTGGTAGGCAAATGGTTTCCACATTATTGCAGGTGGCAGTTTTATGAAGTGCTTTACCACCACATAACATGGGGTGCTATCTTTCCAGACTCTGATCCTGGTTCCCTCATGCCTGTCACACAACTGTTAAGCTAAAACCATATTTAATTTTCATGGTGGAAACTCATTTCAGGACTCTAATGACCATATTGGTCAGGTTTTGGTCTAAAACTACTCTGTATTTTAGTAGAAAAAGATGAAATATAAGGAATTATGTGCTTATAAAATTGTTGGAAGGGTCAAGGGTACAACAGTCAGGAGAAACACTCCTGGATTTGAGAACATTAGGAAGTGCTGGAATTGTAGGAAGTCACCACTGGGAAGTCTGCTACTTGCTGAATTGAAGCAGGTGATTTCTGGGAGCTTGCCTAAACACCACGAGCCCTGTGACTTCTGTTTGATCATACACCTACCCACTGCTATTAGAGAAGAATAATACTTTATTCTTTCTCTTCCAAATCTTCCAAATTTTATCTTCCAGTGCCTCTCAATGGGATAAGCTAGACCAGAAACTTCCCTGGATGAGAGAATAAGATATAATTTCCAGAGTTTCAGCCCCTGTGATACAGGAATGATCAGAGGTGATAATAGTGCTGAGGATCAGGAGACAGTAGGAGAAGGGCAGCATCCTGGAGAAAATAATACTTGAGTAAGGAAGCGGAGATAGGGTTTGAATATGTAAAGAGAAGAGATGATACCTTTGCAAGTGAGTGGAACCATATGACTAGATCACACGTATGACAACTTGCATAGTAGTTTTTGGCCCAAATGCACTCCATAAACGTGTGACAAATGAATGTAGGTGGGATGAGTGTACTATATTCATGGACGGAGACATCTGAATGGGAAAAAAAGAGTGGATGAGGTCTAGAAGGGTGTGATGCCATCTCACTCAGTGTTTTATAGTTTTCAAAGTTCACCTATATAATCTTTGGTCCTTTCAAGTAAGAGCAGGGTGGGGTGGATAATCAGGGAGCTTGACAAGAGGTGCGAGAGTTCAGGTGAAGGGTGGGAGAAGACCACTGGCATTTACTGAACACTCATTACATCTAGGCTCTTTACATATCTCTCCTTGTTACCTTTGCCTTGTCTACTAAGTAGCTTCACCTTGTTCATCTTCACCTCAACATGCTCACTTTTACCCCTATATATTCACCTTGTTCATCTTTACCTGTACATACTTCAGGACAATCCTAGCTGAATGCAGTTTTATTGTTCACTTTCCAGTGAAAAAGACGGATGCTTAGAAAACTTAGGCAATTTAGGACAATGCCTGAATTTGAACTTAGGTCTGCCTGACTTCTGGTCCCAGTGATTTAACCTGAAATCTAACCCAAGATTTCCTCTTGGGCAAGAGAGGGCCAGGCATTCCGTGTCTCAGGAACAGGACTTGACTTGGTAACAAACTGTGTAGGCTGTCTCCAGGGAGCAGAAGTCCTTATCTGGCCAGCACTGATTCCCTCCTCCAGGTTACAGTTTCCAGTTCCATAAGAAGAGGGGATTGGACTAGAGCTAACTGCGGCGAGTGGGTCACGTGGTCCCTGCCTGTCCCTGTGGATGTGGCTTCATGGGCACAGCCACAACCCTCTCACTACTACTGTGGGGCTCTTGCTGTACCACAGTGGAGCTGAGTTGTGACAGGGACTGTAGGGTCTGCAAAGCCAACATATTGACCCTCTGGCCCTTTACAGACTTTCCGACCCCCTTGGACTAGAGGATCTGGAAGGGCTCTCCCAGGTTGGTACTATGAATTACAAGGTCAGTTCTTAAATTCCCTGATTAGCTGTCAAGCCCTTGCCCATGGATCATTTGCTTCAAGAAATATTTGTACCAATTTCCTTTACACGAGATCTCTTGCAGTCTGTGTGGTGGGGTGTGACCCCTGACACTGCTGAACATCCTTGTTGCCCACAGCCCACTGCTCCCAGACAGGAGGACCCTGGACACCAAATTTCAGCACTGGGCACGTCTCCTCTACCTTGGGTAGAAAGCGTGACCTCCGGGAAAGTAGCAGGCCCTGGCAAATGTCCAGGAAGTACATCGCCTGCTGTTGAGAAGCACAGGGGACTGAGACCCCTCACAGCCTCATGATTCTGGTGAGGCTGAGCAGCAGGGGAGCATGCTGGGCAGAGGGATGTGAGCTGGGTGGAGCCGTCCTGGCCCATCCTGGGTGGCAGATGGGGTCTGCGTTGCCCATAGGCAAGGTTCTGTGTTAAGGGCGTTGTTCAGTTATATCTACTTATGATGTAAGGTTCTTTATTAAAACTTAGTAACTACATTTCTGTCTTTCTTGCATTAATCAGTGACGTTCTTAAAATGAATTGGATCGCCTTTCTGTATGCATTGTTTAGAAATTTTAAAAACATGTTGGAAAGGTCTGTTTTTAAGGATTTTTTTAGTCTCAGCTTTATATACTGTACAACTTACCCATGTAAAGTACCCAGTTTAATGGCTTTTAGTATGTTCACAGAGCTGTGCATCCTTCACCACAGTCAATTTTAGAACATTTTTATCACCACAAAAAGAAGTCCTACCCCCGTTATAGTCATCCCTCATTTCTCCCTACCATTTAGCCCTAGACAACCACTAATCTACTTTCTATCCCTATGGACTTACCTTTCCTGGATATTCCATATAAATGGAATCATTCAACATGTGGTCTTTTGCGATTGGTTTCTTTCACTTAGCGTACTGTTTTTAACGTTCATCTATGTTGTGGCATGTATTGGTACTTCATTCCTTTTTATGGCCAAATAATATTTGCTTGTATGGATATATCACATTTTTAAAATCCATGATCAGCTAATGGACATTTGGGTTGTTTTCACTTCTGGCTATTATGATTAGTTCTACTGTGAGGATTCACATGCAAACTTTCATGTGGACATATATTCTCATTTCTCATATCCAGCAGTGAAACTGTGGGGTCATACAGTAAATGTGTTAACCTTTTGAGGAACTGGTGGATTGTTTTCCAAAGTGGCTGCACCATTTTAAGTTCCTACCAGCAACACTTGAGGGGTCCAGTTTTGCTACTTTTTTTTTTTTTTTTTTGCCAATGCTTGTTATTATCTGTCTTTTTTATTATAGTTACCCTAGTGTGTGTGAAGTGGTATCTCATTGTGATTTTGATTTGTGTTCCCCTAATGACTAATGATGTTGAACATCTTTTCACATGCTTATTGGGCATTTGTGTATCTTCTTTGGAGAACTCCCTATTCAAACCCATTTTTAAGTTGGGGTTGTTTGTCTTTTTATTATTGAGTTGTAAGTGCTCTTAGTGTGTTGTATGATATCAGATATGTGATTTGCAAATATTTCCCCCCATCCTTTGGGTTGTCTTTTCATTTTTCTAATATTTCCAAGTTTTTAAAGTGTATAGATACCAGGGTTTCTGTAGGTATTACACTTAAGTGGTTTTCAGGAAGGAAGTCACATAATGATGCAAATATTTCCAGACATTGGTTTTAAAAATGCCTTCTCCAACACATAACTTCCTTTCTAAAAGAGTTCTCACTCTTGGTTACAACTTTTCTTTTACCTTGAAGGCTAAGAGTGTTTTAAAATTTTATTTTTATAATCTTAAAATATGTTGGCAGGCAAACTGTTGAGTGTCATCATAGAAAATGTCAGCCTACTTGGAACACCTTGTACAAGAAGAACATTTGGGTTGGTAAGTCTTTTACGTATCTTGCCATGAGGCAACCATTGTGGTATACAGTCTCATGATCATTCTGAATGAAAGTTTAAAGGTCTTGTTTTTGTAAAACTAACCACATCAGAGAAATCCAACGGCACTTACTGTTGTGTCATGACATCCACTTCTATGCCACAGTAACTTGTCTGCAAATGAACTTCAAGTGAGGGGTTTTATTTGTAAACCTAACCCTAGAATTTCTTATATTAAAAAAAAAAATTCTGGTTAAAGCAGAATTTTACACAGTCTTCCCGTAAGACTTTATTTTTATTAAAGATATCATTAAATAGTGAGTACATCTCCGGGGCATCTTTTAGCAGCTCATAATAAAAGACTTTTTAAGACACATTGCATTACTGTTACAGAATCTAACAAATACTATAAGCCAAAACATGTTAGGGACATCTGTCTTTTCATCTAATTGTATAATAAACTTCCTCAAACTAATTAATTTGCTTTGATGCTTGCTTCTTCAAATGCTCAATGAGATTTGAACTTGTGTCTTTCAGTAGTATCTGCTAACAAAGGATTACATTTTAGTTTGTTGCTATTGTTTTTCATACTTTATTTCAGTCATCCTTTCCCCAGCAGGAAAAGAAAAGTGTGTTTCCCAAATACGTGATTTTGTAAGTCTACTGCTATGAAATGAGAAGACTTGAAAGGAATTTTAAATTTTATCATTAAGTTCAGTGAGCTTTTCAAAGTTGGTGGATTAAATATTTCCTCACTTTAAACATTGCTGAAGAACTGATAGAGGTTTGCCCTTGCATCTATATTCTCACTTAGATTTTAAATGTCTCTCTCATCATGATGGTTTCACGTTATCATTAGCCAGTATCTTCACATAATATACACTTAGGGGAGATTAAGAGTGGCTATAAATCCATTCTTCAAATCATCTTCTTGATTATTTCAGTATTTGTGGCTGATTATCCATCAGGTCTAATTAGATGGTCACTATTTTTACTTGCGAATGTGATTGATGGAGGGTTTGTATCAGGGATAGGAAAAGGGTCATCTCTGCCATTTTCTGGTTGTTCACTGGGCTTATATGATTATTTTTATCTTCACTCTGTAGTTTTCTTGCAGGAATCTTTTAAGGTCATCTTGTAAGAGTGAATCTAGTTCAGACTAGACAGTCTAACTGGGCACATGTTACTGTGCCACAGGAGTTACTGTAGGGGATAAATGAGTGAATGAGAACCCCATGTCACCTCTTCCAGGGTCCCTCAGGACACTTGTGCATTGCACTCAACCTGGGACGGTCTGATGTGCCAGAAAAGCAAAAGCAGCAACTTCAATCATGGACTAAATAGCATAAAACCATCTCCTCATTTTGTAAGCTAAAAATCAAATTTCTAACATTTCTTTCCATCCCTAGTAGATTGTTGTGCCTAGTCTTGAGGTACATGTACCCTACTTTGGAGACCAACTACTCTAAACATTAGACCAAAGTAACATTTTAGGACAAAGATAGTAAACAAGTCTGATACATATTTGTTTTTCAAAAAGAAAAAAAATCCAAACTCCCTAAAGGCATGCCTGTTTGACAAATGCATTGTTTAATAGTTTTATTGGAAACCTAGTTTTTAAAACAAACTAATCTAAGTAGATAAGGGAAGCTTGCGATCCTATGACGGATGAAGCCATGTGTAAAACAAATGATCGGTCCCTAACTGTGTTTCATAATTTTGGACTTTATGTTTTTAACCCCAGATGTAGAGGGCTGAGCTAATTATACTTCTTGGCTCAGGGCACATTATCATCGTCTGTACAAGATCCCACTCTGGTTTCTAATTTTCATTATTCATTTCTTTTTATAGGCATTTCCCACTTCCACTTTCTTTCCTTCATAGGCAACCCTTCCCCATTTTGGATCTGTATCTCTGCCTTTTTATTTGTAAACAAACATAGTTTGTACAATAAACAGTTCATGCATAAGCTATACATAAACTAAGTATACATGTATTTTATAAAACATGGGGTATAGTTTTGCATGCGTTTTTAAAATCTATAAAATGGTAATGTGCTCTAGATCTAATTCTGTTTCCTTTTTTTACTCAACACTGTGTTTCTGAGGTCTGTCCATATTGCTGTGTGTACGTCTGGTGTGTGTCTCTCACAGCTGCATAGGATTCCACAGTGCTTATCCACCCTATGATGTATGTGGCTTCATCTGGAAATGGATGCCTAGATCGCCCTACTTCCCCACCACTACAACAAACTGAGACGAGCATCCATGTATTCATCCCCTTCTAGGACATCTAGGAGAACTTGGTATAGATTGAATGTCTGTGTTCTGAAATTCACACGTTCAGGTCCTAACCCCAACATGATTAGGGAGTAGGGCCTCTCAGAAGTGATTAGATCATGAGGGCAGAGCCCTTACGAATGGGATAAGTGCCTTTATGAAAGAGACTCCACAGCGTTCTCTGAACCCTTGTACCAGGTGAGGACACAGGGAGAAGACAGCCACCCGTGAACCAGGAAGGACAGCCACCCGTGAACCAGGAAGGACAGCCACCTGTGAACCAGGAAGGACAGCCACCCGTGAACCAGGAAGGACAGCCACCCGTGAACAAGGAAGGACAGCCACCCGTGAACCAGGAAGGACAGCCACCTGTGAGCCAGGAAGTGATTTCTCCCTAGACACTGAACCTGCTAGAACCTTGATCTGGGACTTCCCAGCCTCTCAAACTTCAAGAAATCAATTGTTGTTGCTAAGCCACCTGGTTTATGGTACTCTGTTATAGCAGTGCTCAGGAGCTGGCTTGCTGGGTCCTGAAGTATCCATATACATAAATGGAGTAACAACCATCAGGCTGTTCATCACATGGCTGCACCAATTTGTAGTAGAGCAGTTAACCCCCTGCAGCCTCCTGTCCAGCTTTTCAGTTGTTGCCAATCCAGTAGGCATAATGTGATATTTTGTTGTTTAATTTTCATTTTTCTGAGAATGGTGAATTTGAATATCTCATCCATGTGCTTGTCAGCCCTTTTGGATCTCCTCTTCTGTGAATTGCCCATTTCTATACTTGGCATGCACACTCTTTTTCTGTTGGGCTTCCTTGTTCTATGCTTGCTGATTTGCAGGAGTTCCTTACGTATTCTAAATATCAGTCCTTTGTTTTTAGACACATTTTATTTATTTATTTATTTAGTTAGTTAGTTAGTTAGTTAGTTAGTTAGTTATTTTTTAAAGATTTTATTTGTCAGAGAGAGAGAGAGGGAGAGAGCATAAGCCGGCAGAGGGAGAAGCAGGCTCCCCACTGAGGAAGGAGCCCAATGTGGGACTCGATCCCAGGACACTGGGATCATGACCTGAGCTGAAGGCAGACACTTCCCTGACTGAGCCACCCAGGTGTCCCTTTAGACACATTTTAGACACACTTTAGCAAGTATCTTGTCCCAATCTCTCACTACTCTGTGGCGTGGCTGTGCAGCATAGTAGTTAAGAACGTGGCTCTAGGGGCACCTAACTTGCTCAGTTGGTAGAGTGTGTGACTCTTGATCTCGGGGTTGTGAGTTCAAGCCCCTTGTTGGGTATAGAGCTTACTTAAAAAAACAAAAAGGAAGAAAGAAAGAAAGAAAGAAAGAAAACATGGCTCTAGATGTTCTAGATGTTTGCATCTAGATGGCCTGGGTTTGTCTTCTGGCTATGCCCATTACCTCTGTGATCCTGGGAATGTTACCTCTGTGCAGTTCAACACCTTATCTGTAAAATGGGGATAAAAAGACGACCCACTCCATAGGCTGCTAAGAACATTACATCAGTCAATATTTTAAAGCACCTAGATCAGTGCTGGCTGTATGTAGTATAGGAATATTTGTTAAATAAGTACAAAATATTCACTTTGCTCTGGAGTTCTTAGTTGAACAGAACTCCTAAATTTTGATGCAATCATATTCATCAATATTTTATGTTTTGTGCTTTGGGGATTCTGTTTAAGTTATTCTCCATTCCTAGTGAACAAAGGTTTTCTTCTACATTATCTTCTATAAAACTTACAATCCTACTTTCCACATTGGGGTGTTGAACCATCTGGCTTCCATCATTTCATATGGCTTTAGGAAAGCATCCAGCTTTATTTTTTGCCATACTGTGAGTCAGTTTCCTAAGCCCATCCCAGGATGTCCTGGCCTCAGTGATTGCAGTTCACCTTTATCACAGCCCCAAACACACCTGCGCTGGTGGAGCTCTCTGTCATGCTTGTTGCCATTACTGCTGTTGAGCTGTTACCATGTGGACTTATTAGTGGGGCTTTAGGAAAGGTAGTAATATCTAGTAGGTTAGTTCCTCTTCTTTTTCAGTATAGACTTAGCTGTATATAGATATTATTCTTTCATATACATCTTAGAATGTGTTTATCAAATTCCTTGTAAGGTTCAGCTATCTTTTTACTTGTATAGCATTGAACTTAATACGTTTATTTGGGAGAAAACAGATATGTTTAAAATATGATGTTAACCCAGATGAGATCATGAAATGTCACCCTACTTATTCAGCTCTTTTAAAATGTCCTTTAAAAGAATTAAATTTTGTTTTCCACAGAAGTCTGAGATATTCTTTAAGTTCATTCTTGGACATAATTTTTGCCACTATGTTAATCATTTCTTCTTACTATCATTCTCTTGTTGATTTTTGGTGATAAAGAGAAATGCTCTAGTGATTTTACTTAGTTTTTCTTGTCTCTGGCAATTTTTATGGAATCCATTTGGTTCCTTAATATAGATGATTCCATTGTCTGCAAATAATGGTATTTTTTTCTTTTCCCTTCTAAATTTTATGTTCTTCCTCTTTTTAAATAAATTTCCTGTTGGCTGAGACCTCTAGGACTGTGTTAAAGGATGGTGGTGATGGGAAAGCATTATCTTACTTTCAGTCTTAAAGGGAGTGAGGCTAAAATTTTTCCTTAAGCATAACTTTTGCAAGTTTGTAAGTTTTCTGGTATAAAACTTTTTCTGAATTAAGGCATTTCCTTTCAATTTGTAATTTGTTCAGTTTCTTAAGAGCTTTTTAAAAAATTATAAATACATACTGAACTTTAACAACTGTGTTTTTTGTAAAAAATTGAGATAATCATAGAATTGTTCTTTTTTATTCGAGTAATGTTAAAACTACATTGACAGATCTTTTTATTTTTTATTTTTATTTTTTTAAGGATTTTATTCAGGGCACCTGGGTGGCTCAGTCGTTAAGTGTCTGCCTTCAGCTCAGGTCATGATCCCAGGGTCCTGGGATCGAGCCCCGCATCAGGCTCCTGGCTCAGCGGGAAGCCTGTTTCTCCTTCTCCCACTCCCCCTGCTTGTGTTCCCTCTCTCGCTGTGTCTCTCTCTGTCAAATAAATAAAATCTTTAAAAAAAAAATAAAGATTTTATTCATTTATTGAGAGAGAGAGAGTGCACACGTGCTCATCAGTGTGTGGTGGAGGGGAGGGGCAGAGGGAGAGAGAGAATCTCAAGCAGACTCCCCGGTGAGCGTGGAGCCCATGTGGGGCTCCATCCCATGACCTGAGATCATGACCTGAGCTGAAACTAAGAGTCCAACGCCCAACCAACTGAGCCACCCAGGTGCCCTCAGATCCCAGGGATTTTAAACTTGAAGACCCAACCAAGGAACAACCTTGAGAAGCCAGCAGGCACACCCATGGTGTTGGACCCCTGTTTGCTACTCTGTCACCATGGAACAATGGCAGGGCACCTGCCCCCACCTGGCAGGGACTTAGATTGGAACCCTCTGCACACAGAGCTTGGGACGCTCTCAGCCTGGCTCTCACCTAGCCTGGGGTGGCCTGGGATACATGTTTACCTTTGTGAAACTTTGATTTCCACCCATGTTTAAAAGGTAGAAAATCAGCCTTGATCTCTACCCATTCCTATTTGGTTCTGGTTTAAACTGATTTATTTAAAAATCCTTTTGCCTCAGCCCAGCGATTCAGGTTTTAATTATCTGTCATGAGCAATGTGTTTTTGTGTTCTGCTCTTCCCTCTCCTTAAAATGATTTACCTTCAGAGAATTGCTAATGAATTCCACTTGAGATAAAAGTTGGGACTCATCTGGCCATTTCCTGAGTGTATTTTCCAAGGCAGGGGTTATATTGCAGCCCCATCTCAAGGTCCTGTGAGGGTGGGATGAGGAGACCAGGCCTTGGACAGATGCCCCGTGAGCTCTGAGCTGCAGGTGCTGCAGTGTGGGCCTTGCACAGGTGAAAGCATTTGTCTATGCATGAGCATGTGTGTAACACAGGGAAATGGACCCTTTGAGATTCTGAAAGTAAGTCCAATCTGAGTTCTCCGTATTTTATAAATATTAATCATCTAGAGAAGTGGTGGTTTCCTGATGGCTCCTGGAATTTGCTTCATCCCTTGAGTTCCACTTTGTGCCCCGTAACCTGTACCCATTTAGATTGTGCTGGCATTTGAGCTTGGTTGGACATGGCTGGAAAGGTTGATTAATTACTCCTTTGTTCCTGTGGTTTGATCTGAGAGCACATAGGGAGGACTGACCTTTGGAGGCTGTTGTGCTGCTGGGGTGCCTGGGGCCTTGTGCATGGCTGGTTATCCTGGCCTCCCAAGATTTAGGTCCCTGAAGCAAATTGACTGAAGCTTGGTGTTCTTTTGCTTACTCTTTGTCCCTGCAGAGTGAACAGTTTTACAACTTCCTGAGCTGCTGCTTCTTTTTTTTTTTATTTTAAAGATTGTATTTATTTATTTGACAAGAGAGAGAAACAGTGAGAGAGGGAACACAAGCAGGGGGAGCAGGAGAGGGAGAAGCGGGAACGCTGAACAGGGAGCCCGATGCGGGGCTCGATCCCAGGACCCTGGGATCATGACCTGAGCCGAAGGCAGACGCTTAACGACTGAGCCACCCAGGCGCCCCCTCCCTGAGCTTCTTTTTGAAGACTTAGGAAGGACTGGACTTCTGAGCCGAGTCAGATGGGGACAGAGGCAGAGTTTGTGCAGCTCAGGCACAAGCCCTGTTGCTGGTGCTAGTGACCATAGCAGTGGCTTCTCCGTGAGACCAAGATGTTAGGGATGGTGGCAGGGGGAGCTCCTTGCCATTCTTGGAAAGGCAGCTTAGCATGTGTTTCTTCAGCCGTAAACCATTTACTGTCCTGTGCGAAATCCCCGTGCTTGGGCTGGAGTAGGTGTTGCGTGGTACAGCCAAGCTCTTTCTAATACAGAAGAAACTTGTTACAAAGCATGCATATGAAGTGGTTTATTAATCATTTCATTCTCTTGCAAGAGAAAAGGGAAGTATGAAGATATTGAGGGCCTGGCTGGACAGGCAGGCAGGGAAAATTTGGGGAAAGCCACAACAGACAGTTGGAAGGTGACCAGAAAACCCAGAGCTCAACCTTGACCACTTCCCACTCTCGCTCCGAGAGCTGATTGGGAGAGGGTTCCTGCATGTGAGTGTCCTTGTGGACTGTGCATGACCTCTGCCAGGTGTGGCTAGGGTGTTCCTGCAGGTATGGGGCATTTGCCTTGTTACTTGGACACAAAATAAAAGGGAATGTCACCAATTCATGAAAGCCCTACCTCTGGCCACACTTATGTTCTCTCTCATGTTCTTGACTACTCTGTTGGCTGACCTGTTTAATGGGGTCATGGTACTGACTTCATGGGTTGTCAAGAGGTTTAAATGCATCTAATGCACCCCCCACCCCATATTTGTGAACTCAGGAAAGAGTGTAGATGAAAATCCTCCCCACTGCCCAGCCTTGACTCTACTCTGCATCCTGATGGCCTTATGTCCATGTGGTGGACACCCTAATTTCCTGCCCCTGCAGACAGCTGTTCAAGCCTAGGAGTTCACTCATCTACAGGGTGTTCTGTCCTTTGGACGATGGACTCAGGGAAGAGGTCTGTGTGGCCCTGGCAGCTGACCCACATTTGGGGGCAAGAGCTTCAGGAGTCTGGCCTGGAAGGGAAGGTGCACCTGGTTCCCTGACCCCCCGGACTCCTCACCCCACAGGGAGAGAGTGGCCAGATGGGAGCCTGGGCAGGACCCTCTCCAGTGGGAGACTCAGGGGCTTGAATGGCTCAGTTCTAAGGGTGGTGCTGTGGCAAACCATACCCTATTAGGACACTTTCTGATGCAAGGAAAAACCTAACTCCCTCTAACCAGCTTAAGGAAAAGGGGGACTTATTTGCCTCAATTAGGAAAAACAGAAATGGAGTGGCTTTGGGCACAGTTGGATCTAAGGACTCAAAGAGGGAGGTCGAGGCATCTCTTTTTCCTCATGTCCTGTCTCAGCCCTGGGGTGCCAGTGGATGGACTCAGTCTCCTCATGAGGACAGGCCTGTTCCTTGTACAGCAGAAGAGGGGCACACAGATCACACCAGTGTAACAACACCAGAACAAAAAGACTTTTCATTGTGCCCATTGGAAATACCAGGTCACATGCCCATCCCTGGGCCAATCACGGTGTCTAAGTAGAAGGTATTAGGATGTGCCAGGCCAGGGCAAGTTTTGGGGTGGGATATGGCAACGGTGGAAGCCCTTGGAGAGAGGGAGGAGCAATTCTCCAACAGAGGGAGGTGCTGTGAGAAGAAGGTTGTGAGGTGTGAGCAGAGGGGGCCGGATAGGCAAAACGACCTGTGGGCCACTCCCCACCCCCGGCCCTGCCTAGGGCAGAATCTGCTCAGCCTGGCAGAGGAGGCAGGTCAACCCCTCATTCTTCCTGTTTCCTCCTTGGAAGGCATTTATCATGAATAGTCTTGTGCAAAGGAGTCACTAAAATTTTCCGTATTTGTCTTTATCCCCAGTGGAGGTTTGATACTCTTTTTCCAATTCTCCATAAAAGTGGGAGCCTAATAATATATGAAAATACAGGGAAAAGCTGAACCTATGGATTTGAACTCTGATCTTGCTCCGACTCGCCCCACAACTCCCCACCTCCCATGGTTTCCCCCTCTCCTTCTCTTCTGCTCCCCTTTTATCTTCCCTTCCTGTCTCCTCCATCCCCCATCTTCCCCCCCCGCCCCGTTCTCTCCTTCTCGGTCTGTCTATCCCCCTTCACCCCCATTCCCAGTAGATTTCCTTCATTTCTTGTTCATCAGCTGGATTCACATGTGAACAGATGTTTTGACCATTGACTTTGCCTAAGTGCTCAAAGTAGCCAGCTAGCAAGTTCAGTACAGTGGCATGTAGTGAAATGCCAAGCAAAGGTAAAATTGTCTTTGATTTTTCTGCTTGTTTGTCATTACATTGTTTTAAGGTAAGTTTCTCTCTCGCAGCTGCAGGCTATATTTTTCTTAGGGTGTAAGTTTAAGGGATTTCCTCTACCCACATCCAATATAAGGTCTTAAGCCTTGGATCCAATTACTTCCTGATTGGATTTGCATGCTTCTTCCTCAATTAGGTAAATGAGCTGTCATTTCACCCATGGGGCATGTCCTTGGCTCCTTTTGAAGGTAGCCCTGAAGTTCTCTGGTTTTCCTTTGGGTGGGTGTATCGAAGCTGAGCCTGCAATTAAACGTCCGCTTCAACTGTCTGTGGACAAGAAGCCCCTTCCTGGTATGTGGACATCGGCACCCTGTGACACGAGATGCTGGATGAAGCTGGCTCTGGGTGGTGCTCACCGATGGTGCAGCCTCTGCCGTGGAGCCGGAAGCTTGAAGGACAGAATTTAGGACAGAGAAGAAGGAAGAACTGCAGTTAATAAATATATGAAGCTGACGCAGTCTGGAAATATTAATCTGGATGTCCAGAGTCTTAGATAGCAGAAATGTGGTGGGCCATCAGGGGTGTCTTTTGGTAATTTTATTAAGATGCTCCATTTGAAATGTTCCTAGAATCATCACATGACAGGCAGGGCACCATCTAGCTGAGTGTTTCACCACGGGGTCCTGCTGATCGGGACAATTGCTTGTGTGTGGGACTGACACCTGCACTGCAGGGCATTTAGCATCCTAGGTCCCCGGGCCCTGAAGGCTGGGAGCCCCTTCCCTGTTCATGGTGCCAATCAAAATGTTCCCACACATTTCCATAAACTCTCTACAGTTCTCACTTTTTGGACAAGGAACTGAGGTTAAGAGAATTGAAGCTTGCCCCAAAACAATAGGTTGGTGGGGGCTTGACTCCCATCTGATGCACTTTCTACTTCTACCAGGTCAATTTGCGCAGTGAGGGGCCTCAGCTAGGCAGAGGGGCCACGGAGAAATGTCCTTACTTTGTTCCATGGTTGGTATTGGAGGACTGAGTGTGTGCTCTCGTGCTTTCTCTGTCTGTCTCTCCCTCTGTCTCTGTCTGTCTCTTTCTCTCTCACACACACACACCCACCCATCCACACAGACAATTACCTTTCTCTGAGGATCTTCCTGTGTTTCCTCTGACGCTTTTAGCCCTCCCCAAAGTGGCCTTGAAATGCTAAGGCTTCTTGCATCAAGCCACAGATCAGAACACAGGATTTGTTATTCCTTTTCATTTCACTGTTGGACAAGAAATTTAGACATAATGGTGAGCC
Organism: Eumetopias jubatus; assembly: GCF_037043125.1. Classification (NCBI taxonomy): domain Eukaryota; kingdom Metazoa; phylum Chordata; class Mammalia; order Carnivora; family Otariidae; genus Eumetopias; species Eumetopias jubatus. Next base: position 70,352,021 of record NW_028274823.1, on the reverse strand, counting down.
TTTTTTATTTCCTTTTTAATCCAACAGAATGGTATATATAGACTTGCTAGACCATGAGCTCCTTTAGGACTGGATCTTATCATCCTCACATTTGTGTTTCCAGGGGCAACCGCAGTGCCTCACACACCACATAAGAGTAAGTGTGCTGAATGAATGGATGTGTGCTGTGTGATGAATGAATGAATGGGGGATGGGCAGACCTCAGGCTGTCCTGAAGGGCCATACAGTTCCTATCAACATTGACCCCACAAGATCACAGTAACAGGGCATTGCCCGAAGTCAAAGGGCACAGAGACCTCGGAGGTAATGTTGAACAAGCTACCGTGAGGTGTTAACACTGAGAACACGGCCCATTGTTTGGAGTTATGAGTAAGCAGGGACTCATATATTAGACAGAACAGTCTCAGGAAGTTGGCTACTAATCCACTTGAATATTAACATTAATCACATTATAGATCCTTTCCTAACCAGAACTTAACTGACTAGACCCATGAGGTGAATGACGTTTTCCTTTCTACATTTAACTTTCAGGAGAAGATATTAGACAGTTTTTTGCTGAGACAACGAACAACCCATGTCTCTCAGTGTTTTCTTCTCTTTCATGGCCTGCCTTTGCCCCAGGTCAGGTCAGGTCTGGGAACACCTGGGTGGAGAAGCCTGGACTCCTCCCAGGGACCAAGCAAACCTTTGGGAACATTCGCAGTTTTGCCTGGACTTGGCATGGTCGTGCACGTTCACATTTAATCTGCAAGTCTCACGTCGCAGCTCAGCATTGTGTGGGCCAATGTGTGTGTGTGTGTGTGTGTGTGTGTGTGTGTGTGTATGTGTGTATTTTCTTGATTCCAAGAGATCATCAATTCTAAGATACATCTTGACCAATTAATAGCCTTTTACAAACAAAAGAAGTACTTTCAGTGGAAAGATGAATTCATTTCAGAAATAGTAAAATGTGATAAATTTTTAAATTGCAAAAACATATATATCATTCTCAAAGTGGGACCGTACTGTACATACTATTTTGTAACACTTAAAATTTATATTGTAACTATCTCTCCTTTCCATTAATGCAGTCCTACAACATAATTTTAGATGACTGTAATCATTAACTTAAATCTCTATATGGATAAACATAAAATACATGCCTAAATCTGTTAAAAAATTTGAAAATTTTTTTCACAGTTTATTCTGCAATTAACTTTTTGGTTACTAATATATGTGCATACTTATGATAATTTTCTTAGGATAATATTGTAACATTGTTAATGATTGTTATATGTTAATGATTATCTTGGGTTTTTTTGTTTTGTTTTGTTTTGTTTTTAGTGGTTGCCATAGGGCCTAGCGTGTGCATCTTCTTAGAATGTATTTCAGATTTATTAACTAAGTATGATTTACTAACTTAATTCCAGTGAGATATAAAAACACTCCTCCTGTGTAAGTCTATTCTCCCATTCCCTTTTCTATACTACTGTTATACACATGACATTTATGTATGTTACAAACCTAACAATACATTGTTATAATTATTACTTTATATACTTTATGCCTTTTAGAGAGGCTGGGAAAAGAAAGATGAGCAAGTACAAAGGGAAAAGAAACATGAGCAAGTACAAAGAGCAAGTACAAAGTACGTATTCATTTCTTTCTCTTCATGTGATCTTGTGGACTTGTGTTACCGTGTGGTGCCATTTCCTTCCTCCGGTACAAGTTTGTCCCCACCTACGTCCTTTGTGATGTTATTTTCAAATATATTACATTTCTATATGTTACAGATTTGACAGTACATTATATATATATTAATATATATATGCAACTGTTCATAAAATCAGTTCCGAGAAGGAAATAGAATATGCATTTAAAATATCTTTTATAGGGTGCCTGGGTGGCTCAGTTGGTTAAGCGACTGCCTTCGGCTCAGGTCATGATCCTGGAGTCCCGGGATCGAGTCCTGCATCAGGCTCCCTGCTCGGCAGGGAGTCTGCTTCTCCCTCTGACCCTCTTCCCTCTCATGCTCTCTATCTCTCATTCTCTCTCTCTCAAATAAATAAATAAAATCTTAAAAAAAATATCTTTTATAATTACATAATTACCTTTATTGGTACTTTTTATTTTTTTCATGAGGATTTGAATTACCATCTGGAGTCCCTTGCTTTCAACCGAAGGAACTTCCTTTAGTATTTCTATTAAGATGGGTTTGCTAGCAATGAATTATCTCAGTTTTTGTTTATCTGGGAATGTCTTTATTTCATCTTTGGTTTTTGAAAAAAATAGTTCTGCTAGATACAGAGTTCTTGATCAATGGGCTTTTTTCTTTCAACACTTTAAATATGGCATCCAATTGCACCTGGCCTCCACAGTTTCTGATAAGTCAGCCATTAATCTTAGTGGGATGTTTTATATATGATGGGTCATGTGTTCTTGTTGCTTTCAAGATTTTCCCATTGTCTGTCCAATGATTCTACTCACAATAGATTCAAGATAGATAGAAGGCACAATACTCAGTGTGATAGTTGTTACTTTTAATTTTACATATAAAATTATATGAAATTATAATTTGCATATAATTTAACATCTACATTTAATAAATGATCACACTTTTTTTTTAAAAGATTTTTTTATTTATTTGACAGAAAGAGACATGGTGAGAGAGGGAACACAAGCAGGGGGAGTGGGAGAGGGAGAAGCAGACTCCCCGCTGAGCAAGAAGCCCGATGCGGGGCTCGATCCCAGGACCCTGGGATCCTGACCTGAGCCGAAGGCAGACGCTTAACTGACTGAGCCACCCAGGCGCCCCATAAATGATCACGCTTTGCTATCTAATTTAATCCTCTTAACAACTGCAGGAGGTTACAATCTTAATTTTATTGATACGGTACCTGAGGCCCAGAGAAATTATGAAATGTACCAATATCACAGAGCAACTAAAGCATCTTCCTTCCCTCTACCCCTCTTTTTATTCTGAGATCTAGAGACATAAGAAAGAGCAATAAGAGTGTGAGTTCATGTGAACACTGAGAGGGAAGAAAGGATTGGAGTGGGAGGGAGATGCCATTGGGGATATATCAGTAAACAAAATGAAGTCCTGCCCTGATAGAAGTATCACACTCATTGGGGAGACAGCCACACCATGGCAGATCTGGCCCCTGGGGAGGGGCAGCTCAGTGGCCCCTGCCCTGGGCCTGGATGTTCCGTAGGACCAGAGCAAATTTATCTTGATTCTTGCCTTCTCCCTACACCTTGTGTTCTGGCTCCTCCCTGCGGAAGGCTTCTCCACTTTCCCCATCCCTCCTTCCTTCCTCCCTCCCGTCTTCCGTTCCTTCTCTCTCTGTCTCTCCCCCTCTTTCTTTCCTCCTCCCTCTCTCGCTCTCTCTCCCTTCCTTCCTTCAACCTTCCCTCCCTCCTTCCTTTCCGCTTTCCATTCCTTCCCTTCCCTTCTTTTCTTTTCTTTCTAACATAATGACTCCAGACGTGTAGTGTCCTCGTCTGGATCTCTTCTATGACCTTCTTGCTGGCCCCAGCCTGGCCTCTACTACAGAACCTATTGTGGCCCCTACTGTCATATTTTCCAAGGCCAGGCTCCCCTGGTAGGTCTTCAGGGTGGTCCATACTCTTGCCCTTCCCAACATATTTGACCTCATCTCCCCTCCTCTGCAAGTTGACCCCTGCTGACTAACAAGAATTCCCCTCCCTAAGTACCCCCACACAGATCCTAGGCTCATTCAAATCCCCATTATTCCTTTTGCCTTTTTTTTTTAAAGATTTTATTTATTTATTTGATAAAGAGAACAAGCAGCAGGAGGGAAAGAGGGAGAGGGAGAAGCAGACTCCCCGCAGTGGGGAGCCCGATGTGGGGCTTGATCTCAGGACCCTGAGATCATGACCTGAGCGAAGGTGGGCACTTAACCGAATGAGCCACCCAGGTGCCCCTCCTTTTGCCTTTTTGAAAAGCACAGTTCCTCCTGCCTCCTGTCCACCCTAATGTGTAAAATTGTAATTTTGGGCTTCAGAGTTAAAGAGATCTGTGTAATTACCACTTGGCTGGCTGTGTGTGACTTTCTTTAACCTTTAAAGTCAGAGTTACCTCACATAAAATGAAAATAGTAAGAGCAATTTCCTAGTGTTGACAGAAGAATGACATGGTGGAGAATCACATACAAAGCACTTTGCATAGGGCAAATTGGAAAGACTCACGCATGGCTATGGTCATTATTGCCATCCATCCTTTAAAGTCCATCCCAGATCGACCTTCTTCATGAGGCTTCTTTGGCTTCTCTAGCTACATAGCCATCAAGTCCTAGAGCCCTGAGGGCATCAGATTTGGCCCCGAATTGTTCTCCATGTGGTGGATGTATTAGACATATCCTCCACATTAGACTGCACACTTCTGAGGACTCAGACTGTGGTTTTTCTTTACATGCCTTCTGTCTGTCCGCAGCACTTGTGGAATCTTCTGGTTGGAACTAAGGAAAATATGGGGTGGTTTCTTCATCCACTGCAAGTCCATGTCTTCTGAATCTAAGCTCCTAGGAGCCCACAACCCCCATATGATGCAGGCTTGGCTCACCCTCTTTGGAGGGTTGCTGCAGTCTGAGAAGATACCCAGACTGGATTTGAATAAAGTTGGTCTGTGTCAAATGGAGGGGGTGGACGAGGGCTGGGTGCCCAGCAGCATGTCAACTTGCTAGGTGACTGAGGGCCTCACAGTTATGGTCCTCAGGGGCCAGTCAGTCTCCTACTTTGCACACCCCATGGAATCTTCATGGACAACATATTGAAATAGGAAGAGGGATTTTTACATGAAACAGGTATAAGTCCTATTTAATGAGAGGAATTTGAGATGTAAGCTGGGGAGATCATGTGAACCAACTTCTTGACAATGTTATTACAGGCCAGTTTTCACCACTAAATTGAGATTGCTTAACAAGGCACTGGTGCTATTTTGGTTAGTATAAGGGAACGGGGGCCTACCTCTGCCTTTCAGCGATGGACTGATCCAACATCTTTGATGTTGGAGCACCAGGGAGGTACATCTGTGTTGGAGTGGTGATTTTGTTAAAAATATTCCTAAAAATGGGTGGGGGGATGGGGTAATTGGGTGATGGGCATTAAAGAGGACACGAGATGTGATGAGCACTGGGTGTTATATGCAACTGATGAATTATTGAACTCTACATCTGAAACTAATGATGTACTGTATGTTGGTTAATTGAATTTAAATAAAAAAAGAATATTCCTAAAAAATTGTGTGTAAATTGTTTTTTATAAATGTTTTACCTTTGGCTGACATTATAGTATCAGAGATGTTTCATTTCAAATTGATCATCAAACACCTTGAATACTTTGTTTCTTAGTTTCCTAAGTAGTTAATTGTCTGTAAATATGTGAAGGAGGGGTTCTCTATTTAAAGCAATAAGCTATTTTTAGTGAATCTTTTGTAAAGCATAAAATGCCATTTTGGTGAAGAAAAATCTCCCCCAGTTGATCTAATAAATGGGGTTTCTCTTGCTGTATGTAATCACTAATGCACTAGAATCAGCCATTAGGGCTGCAGATAGCTTGGTTTTCCTATTTTGTCCAGTAGCTGGGGTTGACTTTTTTAATGGCTAGGGATTTCTCACATTTTATAGATGTTTTGAATAGGAGTCACAAAAATAAAATTCAAATTTACAAATACCAATACATTGAAAAATGGAATAGGAAGAGCATTTCTATTTTCAAAATGCTAACTGGACAAAATTTTTCTTTAGCATTTCTTTAAATGGTAAGCTATCTAAATGCATATATTATATTCCTAAAATTAGAGCTAAGTTTTTATTCAAGTATGTTTTATTAGAGATAATTCTCTGGCATCAAACTATTACATAACGTGTATGAATTAGTTTTTTAATAATAAATACAACCACAGCTAGCCTGGATCTTCACAAACCATGCTCTGTGGAACATTAGCATCCTGTGATGTTAACAAAGCATTCTTTGAAAAAACTGTTCTATAACTAAAGCATTCAGAAAATACTGAGTCAAACAAAGTAAAATACAGTTAAAAACATGCAGAATGCCTTCTGAGATTAAAATATATTAATACAGGGGCACCTGGGTGGCTTAGTCGTTAAGCGTCTGCCTTCAGCTCAGGTCATGATCCCAGGGTCCTGGGATTGAGTCCCGCGTCTGGCTCCCTGCTCAGCGGGAAGCCTGCTTCTCCCTCTCCCACTCCCCCTGCTTGTGTTTCCTCTCTCGCTGTCTCTCTCTCTCTGTCAAAAAATAAATAAAATCTTTAAAAAATATATATTAATACAGTTTTGTATTAGTTATCTATTGCTGGGTAACAAACTGCCTTAAAACTTAGTGGCTAAAAACAACAAATGTTAAATATTGCTCAAAATTTCTGTGGATCAGAAGTTTGTGGGCAGCTTGGCTGGGTTGTTCTGGCTCAGGGTCTGTCATGAAATTTCAGTTAAGATGTTGGCTGGGGCTGTGTAATCTGCAGGCTCCGCTGAGGCTGGGGGGATCCACTTCCAAGTTATGTTACTCACCTGACTGGCAAGTTGGTGCTCGTTATTGGTGGGAGCCCTCAGCTCTTCTCTATGTGTGTCTCCCCAGAGGGCTGCTCCCCATGGCATGTTGACCACCTTCTCTCAGACAACAAGGTGATCTTTGGGGGCCACCTGGAGTCTAGCTGCCATAATACTACATAATCTTAAGTAGAGATTATGGTATGCAGTTTTCCCCAAATTTGCTTTACCATAGATAATCATAAAATCCGTTTGTTTTTTAGGGAATGCTTATTCCTAGTATGTGTTGATATCTTACACCTCTAATTCATGTTGTTCAGCTCAACCTAACACAGATTGAGCCACTGTCTACCATCCTGCATGATGCCGGAAGACTCTTTTGTATTATGTGTGTGTGTGCGTGCACGTGTGAGCCTCTGTGTGGGGTATGTGGAGCCAGGATTATGATATGAAGCTGGATGGGGGGACGGGGTGCAGTGCAGACCAGGCGAAGGCTGGGGTCTCCTCAGGCAGACACCTGAGCTGAAGGAGCTCCTGGCATTTAAACTGCACTCCTCCAGGTGGACCTTCCCTCCTTGTACATGCTGAGTTAGTGCCCTGCTCTGACCACTCTCTCCCTATGGTCACAGACTCCCTTGGAGTCTCTACTTCTCAGTCTCTTCCTCACCTTCTGCCTGGATCCTTTATTTCCCTCCGAACTAAAGCCATCTTCCTGGATTTTCTTTTACAAGAAGCCGTGATGGCCAAATCAGAATGAGCCTTTAAAACAGGATTACGAGTCATTAGCAACAGAAGAAATCAGTTCTCCCTTCTTTGCTGTCAAGAAGACTCTACTTACAAACAAGTGCCTGCTGTACACTTTCTGGGAAAGGCTGTTCTCCCTCCCTGCCCATCCTAGAATGCACGTCCCACGTCTAAGGTGGGAAAAGAAAGACAAAAACAACTTGAGATTTTATATCAAATTAGATTGAGTATTCGTGTCCTTCCATATTGGAACATTGTTTCTATTGTAGGCCTGGCTCCACTTGCATCGACACTGGGGCATAAATGTCACCTTCCTAATAATAAGGCTTCGTTGAAGTTCATTACCCAAGAAATGATGTCTTTCCTGCTTCACTTTTGCTGTGACGCTCCCATCAACCTCCCCAAACCGTTCTATCTACTGAACTTGCTTCACATTTTCCGCTACAAACTGGGCTCTGTTCCTTCACCGGGGGTCTCTTTCATGGAGAAAGTGTGAGGTCATGGAATTAGCATCTGAAGACTATGATCCTGATAAACATACTGCCATTGGAAGCTGAGGCTGTGATGATTAGCCTCCCCAGGCAGCGAGGCAAAAGGACTGGAAACAATGCATGTTACTCCTTGCTTATCTGTTGCCTTGCATGGTGAATATGGGAAGGCCCATAACTGCACAGTATCTTAACACAATTCTACAATGGGAGAAGAAATTCAACTACATCGAATACGGCCATTCCTGAGGGTATGAGGCAGTGGGGTGTGAGCTCAATCTTTGTGGACACTTGGAGCAACTCTGAGAAGCAGAGCCAGGCAGGGTTAACAAGTCTATGCACGTGCATGTGCGTGCGTGCATGCGTGCCTGTGTGTATGTGTCTGTCTGTCTCTGTCTGTCTCTGTCTGTCTCTCTCTCTCTCTCTCTGTGTCTGTCTCTCTCTTCTCCCTCTCACAAGTGATTTACTTTTCCATCCACCTCACTTGAAGTGATCCCTTGGGCAAAGCTTACTTATTTGTGGGAATCTTTTTCCTTGTATCATTTCCTTCCTTCTATGAAGAGCAGATGTTCCACTTGGGTTATCTGGTCAGAGGCAAGAGGAAAAGTGTTTCCTAGACATGGAAGGTCTGGAAATTTTCGGCTCTCCTTTATATTGTGAACCAACAGACTTAAAATGCACAATTCTTTTTTCCTACACGATTGCTGATTAAGCACCCGAGTTGTTATTACAGAGAAAAAAAGGGTGGTTTCTCATTTTGGCAGGGAGGATAAAGACTTAACCTCTTCAACAAAATGCTTATCAGGGAGTTTCAAACTCTTTGTCAGAGAATCTGTCTTCCCAACTGAAGAGGCCTGCCCTCCCTGCTTCTTCAGCAAATATGCTGATATTTTCACTTGTTGATTCATTTTCCCAAAATGCTGCACAATCATTTTCCCCTTAACTGTCTCATGGAACTACTTAGTATGTTTTTCCTGAGTAAAGGGTGACAAAACTGTGGCATGGAGACAAAAAAGCATAAATAAGTTGCTTCAGAGGAAACCTTCCCCGGCTTACTGCAGCCCACTCTTCTAGCCCACCTCCATGGAAGTAGCTTCACATAAAATCCAATGGAAGTTGGATCGTAGGTCAGCAGAACACTAAAGCAGCCTGCTCTGGTTCTAGAATATAGCCTGTAGAAGAATGTCCCCACCACCAGCCTAGGGCAAAAGGATTTCAGTTATTGAGAGAAGGGCACACGTCTTCTTGGTAACATGAAGAGTTGTCAAGGCTGGTTTGCTCTCAGATTTGCTGTCTGGCAACTGGCCAGGCCCCAGGTAGACGGATGAATGGGGTGGGGTTGGGGCAGAGTAACTGTCTGCACAATTTGAGTCCCCTGGGTCAAGTGACTGTCCTCAGTCACCGATCCCCAGATCCTTTGCCATGAGCCTTCCACTGCATCATAGAGTGAATCTGGAGATCACTGCTGGCTCCTAGCTGTGGAATGCCCTGGAGTGGGGTGGTCAACATGGAGCCATTTCTGAGTGGAAGACTTAGGAGCCATTCATGGCTACACCATCTCTCTTTCCCTCTACCTTAAGAGCAGCATGTCCCAGGGAGGGGGCTGCTCCTTCACCTTCGGTTCTGGATTCCTGACAACCGGGAGCGGGCTGAAGCTGAAGCCAACCCTTTTGGCTGTGACATGAGTGAGAAATAAACCTTGGATGTTATAAACCACTAAAATTCTGGAGGTGTCTGCTGGGGAAGGGTAAGTCAATTTAAGGTAGCTGGTAAAGAGGTTAAGTCTATGTATATAATCAAGAGTTGATTCGCAAGAGACGGAGACAAGATGTGGAAAAGCTGGGTGGGCTTCATAGTTGGAGGTGTAATCAAGGTAACAGGGTGAGGGGTGAGATATTCAGAGAGTGGGAGACTTCAGAGCAGCTGCAGAGTACAAGAGAGTTGGACGAGACTGGAGAGGAGAAGGGAGGGACATCTTTTCTAGGTTTTAAATCAAATCGCTTTGATGTTCTTTAAGAGAAAAGAGTCTACCAGAAGCCTTTGCATGAAAGGCTACTGAGACTGAATTTATAAAGACCCAGGTCCTTGCAGCAGTTTCCAGAGCACTGGCAAAGACTCAGTGAGCAGTGACAGGAGACCAGAGGGAGGAAGAGGAGAGAAACGAAAAGGGGTAACACTGGAAAGTCATCAGGGCATCAGTGAAATCTTCACTCAGACTTTCAGTGAATATTTCTCATTTTACCCGGTATTGCCACTGGGGTAGGTGCTGTGTAGTTCAGGAAGCAAATGATTATAGAGGGTAGAGTAGAAGACATATCAGAGCTTCATGCAGAAGAACAAATTGTTTCCTCCTAGCTGCCTATCCCACTTTTGTTGGAAAAAAACCAGAGCAGGAGGCAATCCTTGCTGAAAGAAATTTCTACTTGCATTGGGGTGTCATTTTTCCATGGGGCCATCAGAGGCTGATGTGGAAAGCAGCCAAACCTCTCCTTAATATGCTTAGGGCTGCAGCCTTGGCACAGAAGGCCATAGATAGTGGAATCACTCCTAAGCAGATTCTCCAAATTGGCTGAAATCTTTACTACAATATACCCTCCCCACCCCCCCCCCCGAGAAGGGCAATTGATAAGAAAACCAGCTCATATTAGGCATTTAGTAAACAAAGAAAAGAAGAGTGATTTCCAGGTTCTCAGTTGATCCAATAAGATCCCCAACATCAGTGTCCTTTGTGCACAGTTTTTTTTTTTTTTGTAGTGTAACTTCTTGATTAAACAAGAGCTAATCTTTTATTCTAATATATAAAACAGTGTAAGTGGGGTTGCCCTGGTTGAAGGGGGGTGGAATCCAGAACCCCACCCCCTTGGACTAGACACCATTTCCCCACCTCCAACCCCCTGCAGCTGGCAACTTACCTCTGAGTGTGGCAGGAAACCCATTGCCCACCCCTTTACCAACCCACCCAGGGCTCCTGGACCATGAGGCACTGCACCATCCTCAATGCCCAAAGGTCCTCTATTCTAGACTTAATCCACTAGGAAAGTGAACTCAGACCTGTAGGATAGGCATTGAAAATCATCCAATGCAGCCCCCTGTCTTTATAGTCAAGGAAACTGGGGCCTGGAATGCTCTTGTCCTGGGTGACATGGTTAGACAATTATAGAACCTGGACAGGAAATCTGGTCTCCTGGTGCCAATCCAACAACCTCATTTGTTTTATTGTATACCATTTGCTTGCTTACATTTTAGAAAGATTAAAGGAAAGCAGTACAAGCTAAAACAAAACAAAGGGGAGTTTTTCTTGTTAAAACCCAATTAATAGGTACTTAGGGTTCTCTAGGATTATTCCTCAAGCAGGGTGGCTAACAATTTTCTCTGTGTATCTCAGACACTTCACATTCAGCATGACAATGGTAAACCCACAACCTTGGTGAGGCAGTGTTTTGTCCCCAGTGGTTGCTTTTAGCTCTGGATTTTATACCTGGGGGTGGTGGGTGGAGAGATTTGATACTGAGGGAGAGAAAGGAAATCATCATGGAGAGGAAGGCTTATCATAGGCACAAGGGGTTGTCCAGGGAGCCTTTGGAGGAAGAGGCACCTTCCCCTTCTCAGTGCCCACAAGGTCTGGAAATCTCTTTCTACCACATCCTGTCACAGGCTTTTCTTCAGCAATGGGCATGCCGGGGGGCTTCACGGAACATGCACACTCGGGAAGTACAAAGAGATGTAATGTCCAGGACTTTTATCCTTTGCGAAGGCATGGGGGACCACCAGAGACCAGAGAGCAATCTGGCTTTGAGGATGCAGTGTGCCCTTGCAGGGAGGTTCTATATTTTTGTGGTTGAACTTGGATCGAGGACAATGGAGAACTCAGTAGTTCCCTGCAGTCACCTGTCCCTACTGACACAGGGAGGAGACACATCTGACTCAGGCTAGTCTGGACTAGCTTAGGACCTACAGGCAGAGGACAGAGCCCGGTGACTAAAGTGAAGCACTCAGACAAACTGGGGCCAGGCCAGGGGCTGAGGACCAGGGTCATGGACATTAGTAACAGGCTAACAATGCAGTTATGTGTGTGCAGGGTTTGAAGTTGATGTACATCTATAGCTTTCTATATTTATGGTTAATATGGTTTTTTGATAACCCACTGATATCTTTGCCATAGCATGAATTCTATTCTATTCAACTTATTACATTGTTATTTTGCAAATTCATGAGTTAAAAGAAATTGCTTCATGTGTATTGGGAAATTAGAGCAACCGATGTCTGGAAGCACAGGATCTGGAATAATGTCCTCAGCCTAGGATGCCATGAGCTTCCTGTGGGAGATGAGCCCAGGGAACAGTTCCAGGCAAAAGAGCACTTTGATGCAAGTCGAGGCTTTGGCTCTGGCTTCCATTGCCATTCTCTGGAGCTTTGCTGCATCCCGTGGAGCAGGGGGATATCCCACTGCACAGACTCTGGCAGTCTATGCAGCTTTTCCCTGGCATCACTGTCAGGTTTCCTCTGGGCTTTTTCTGGGAGTGGGGGTGGGGTGGCTGGAGGAAAGACCCAGGTCTGCTATGATTCCGAATTTATAAAGAGAAGAGACAGAAAGGAGCAAGTGGGGAAGAAGTGAGCACATGAGGGAGATAGAATGAGGGTGAATGAGAGTGGGACGGATGTGTGTGCATGTGTGTATGCATGTGCACGTGTGTGTTCATGTGCATGTGTGTGTCTGCGTGTGTGTGAGCATGAGAGAGTGAGTTTGAGAATGCCTTGCTTTTTCAGCATCCTTACTACTCATGCCTTATGGAGAAAAGGTTGTCCCCAAACAGCACTCTCATTTTATTAATTAATTAATTAATTAATTTATATTATGTTATGTCAGTCACCATACAATACATCATTAGTTTTTGATGTAGTGTTCTATGATTCATTGTTTTCATATAACACCCGGTGCTCCATGCAGTACGTGCCCACCTTAATACCCATCACCAGGCTAACCAATCCCCCCACCCCCCTCGCCTCTAAAACCCTCAGTTTGTTTCTCAGAGTCCATAGTCTATCATGGTTCGTCTCCCTCTCCAATTATGCCCTCCTTCATTTTTCCCTTCCTTCTCCTAATGTCCTCCATGCTATTGTTTATGTTGCACATATGAGTGAAACCATATGATAAGTGACCTTCTCTGCTTGACTTATTTCACTTAGCATAATCCCCTCCAGTTCCATCCATGGTCAAGGCAAATGGTGGGTATTCATCCTTTCTGATGGCTGAGTAATATTCCATTGTATATATGGACCACAACTTCTTTATCCGTTTGTCCATTGAAGGGCATCTTGGCTCTTTCCACAGTTTGGCTATTGCGGACATTGCTGCTATGAACATTGGGGTGCATATGGCCCTTCTTTTCACTACATCTGTGTCTTTGGGGTAAATACCCAGTAGGGCAAGTGCTGGGTCATAGGGTAGCTCAAAGAGCACTCTCCTATGGGCATCAAAACTCCAGCTTCCATGTTCACTGTGCTCCAGCATTAGGAATGGTTTTGAAACCAATCATTTCACATCAGCACCGTTCCTCGTTAGAGGTGGGGTTTAGCTCTGGAGCCACTCCAAGCTTGTTTTTTGTCAATATGGTGTTATGGATTCTCCTGAGATGTCTTGTCTTCATCTCAGTGGTGTGGTCTGGCTGAATATGGCCCTCTGGACTGGCCCAGATCAGGGGCTACTACTGTTTGGGCATGCTACACCTACTATGTGTCCACAGAGGGCTTGGGACAGAGAGCTCCAAGGACCTACTAGCTGCTCTCAGAGGTGCTCCTAATGCCCAGGGTCCCCAAAGGTCTCCCTACAGGGACACCTGTCACCTCTGGAACTTGCATACACCCTTTCAGAAAGGGTAAGTATTGAAGGCACTCCTTGTGGGGATCTACTATAGGATAGGGTCTCCTTTAAAAGCATCTCCCAAAGCTCCTACTTTCATCTTCAGATTTCACTTTAAATATGTGTCAGAGATCAGCCCAGGCTATTAGAGTGAGGACAGTTGACCCTGAACAGAAATGTCCCCTCCATGCTTTAGGCCTAGAGGATATTGTTGTACATGTAGTAAGATGAGTCTGGACAGGAATCTAGAGACATGACTCCTGCCCCAGTTCTGCCATCACCTACCTTGTCACCTAAGTTGTCAGTCTTCTGGGGGCAGAATGAGATGACAGCTGAGGTCCCTTCCTCTCAGGTCATCTGAAGGCTTATAGCTTCAAAAGGAAGCTAGGCACTCATCCAGAGCCTGTTGGATGTCTTCCCATCCGACTTGATGGGGAGACCCCCCGAGAGAGTGCATAGGGATGGTCACCAAGGGAAGAGGGAGGAGGCTGGGGCCTCTAATGTGTCCTTTCTTATTAAAATCTCTCAAAGACAGAGAACATCCATGGATGGAAGGCAATCTTGGGGATCATGGAGTCTAGTGGTTCTCAAACTTAGTAAAGTGCCAGAATTACCTGTAGAGCTTTAAGAAGGCAGATTTCTGAGATCCATGAAGCACCCAATGAAGCAGGGTGTCCAGGGATGAAGCCTAGCTGTGTGAACCTGAGCTGTGGCAGTGCTGGTCCAGACAAGCCATTGGCACAAGTCTGTGATCAAAGTGGATTATCTGTTTATCAGCTCTGTCTATCCCAGGACAAGTTACTCATCCTCAGTTTCCACATCTGTAAAATAGGGATAGCAGCATAGGGCTGTGGTCAAGGTTAAAGAAGATGCTGTGTGTGAAGAGCTCGGTATGGAGTTTGTGCCGTTAGTGTAAGCCCAGGGTATTATTTGCTGCCCACCCCATGGTGAGCAGGTGGTGGAAGATCTCATGTGGGGGAAGGTGACCCACTCATCTGTCAGGCATTCTTTCCTCAGGGGAGACTGGGCTGCAGTAAGGAATCTGATCCTGTGGAGTTCTGGACACAGAGGGAGTGACTTGGTGTAACAGGCTCTCTAGTGGGCTCAGGACACACTGTTCTCCGAGCCCTAGCTCCAGCAGAGAGGGCTCAGTGTTATCTTTCCCTCACCTTTGAATCCTGCCAACACAAACGGGTGGATGGATTGTTACCTGGGACACTTGATTAAGTAAAACCAGAGCTTTGTGCCCAGGGGAGCAGCTGGAGGATGGAGGGCTGAGGAGGGAAGGGGTTATGTAAATACTGGCTGAATAACTGGGTTTGTGTGTTGATTAGATAAGGGCTGAGAAGCTGAAGCCCAATGAATAACAATTGAGCTTCCAGGCTGGTAATGGCCTGATTTGAAAGTCTGAGGCAGGACCGCCTGGCACGGGGTGAAGGGCGGATTTCCCTGATAGGTCTGTGGCTGCTGAGATAATGCCTGGTGACAAGGGGAAAGAAGTACAGGGACCTCTGCCTGCCCCCTCACAAGTGAGTCCAGGCCTATCTGCCTGTCCTCTTGTTCTCAGTGGAATACAAAGACAATCAAACAGATGGGAGCACTGCCTCTGGGAGTTTAAAATCCTAATGAAGCTTAAGTCAAATTTTGCAAGTTAACCAAATCCTATGTAAATATTTGTAAGCATCGCAAATGTCGAGTGCAGCAAAGTGGGCTTGGGAGTCAGCCCCGGGGACAAAGACAATGGTAGGGGACTAGCATGTACTGTGTGCTGGGTTCTTTGCGCTAGTTATCTTTGGGGCTCTGTGAGGTAGACGGTCTCATCTTCACTTCATGGATGAGGAAACGGAGGCCCAGGAAGGTTGAGTGAACTCACGAGTGTGTCCCCTAGTAAGAGGCAGAGCCAGGATTCCATCCATGTCTGCTTCAAGTCACTGCCCTTGGGGCAGGAAAGTGGGCAGGAAGGACACAGGGGAACCTGTCGAGCATGGCAGGTCCACTCCTGAAGGCTCTTCCAGTTCCTGAACTTTGATGATTTGAGTGTCCTGAGCCAGACCGGGGACAGCTTGCTGAGGCTAACTGCAGGGCCTGAACTGTGTATGGGCCCCATGGTGTCTCCCATCTCCCCCAGATTCCCATGTTGAAGTCCTAATCTTCAGTACTTCAGAATGTGACTGTATTTGGAGTTGGGTCCTTCAAAGAGGTGGTTAGGTTGCAATGAGGTTATTAGGGTGGGTGCTAATCCACTGTGTCTGTGGTCCTTCTAGAAAGAGGAGATTAGGAATAGGTACACAGAGGGAAGACCATGTGAAGACACAGGGAGAAGCTGGTCTTCTGTGTGGCGAGGAGAGAGGCCTCAGAAGGAACCAACCATGCTGGCACCGGATCTCAGACTTCCAGCCTCTAGAACTCCAAGGAAATAAATTCCTGTGGCTTAAGTCCCCCAGTCTGTGGTACTTTGCTGGTGGACCCAGCAGACTAATACACTTGGTTTCACCAAAAGGCAGGTGGAGGGCTATGAGCAACATGCCTGGAGACCTCTCTCTCCTCTGCCACAGATGTTAAAATCACCCCAAATGTGATTCCCACGGAGAACCACCAGCAAGTTCAAGACGAGGTAGTTTTGGATGTAAATATGATAGGAATTCATAGAGGTGAACTGGAACCCTCAGAAGAAGCTTTATAAAGAATGGAAGGTGGCTGACCCTTGAAGAATGAGAAGGATGGAGATGAAGAAAGGAGAACAGAGAGCCTCCCAGGTGGGTGTCCCAGCACGTTTTCAACAAAAATCAGGCAGAGGCCTTGTCCCAGGGCTCTAGCAATCTGCTGTGACTTCCCTACTGGGGATTTCCTGAGACTCGAGGTCACACTTTTAGTCCATGAAAGATACCTCCAGCACCATGGAATTTTCTGGGATCTGATGAGTTATATGGCCCGAACCTGCTGGAGGACTCCTTCTTGCTCAGTGACCCACTCAAGACTGGTAGCCTTCTGTGTCACCTGACCAGTGGGTCAGAGAAGTATTCTCATGTGCCATGTATTTGCCTCTAAAGCCTGAAGAGCCCGACAAAGCACCGTATTTCTTTTGTAAGCGCAAGTTGCAACGACTTGCCCTCTACCTTGGAGAGTATTTCCAGGGAGGATGAATTTGGAAAAAAATCTGTGTCACCTCGTCTTCGTATTTCCACACTCTAACTGGAGGATCATGATAGCTTTTTAGATCTCCTTGTATCAGTGTCAGCTTGGACCCATATCTAATAGTTTTGGAAGTGTCTGTCTAGACCTTTTCCTCGGGGTTTAGTGACTTCAGCAAATGGCCTCTGGTCACTTTGGGAAAGGTTTGAAACAAATTTAGTTCATATACTTGTGATGGTGTTGCTAAGTCTTTCTTCAAGGGGATACAGACTTCAGTCAATAGGGTCTAGATCTGTGAATGATTTAGATCTGAAAATTGAATGAAGGACCAGCACTCAATCTTTTCAATACAAGTTGAGTGGCACCCTAGTTGACTCTCCATCTATCTTGTCCCTGATAACACCACGAGGATCTAGTAGCATCACCACACATCCCTACAAGTCAAGGCATCTTGATGACTATTCTGGTCCTGGGAAATTGTATGCATTTTTTTTCCCAAATTTGAGTGCCCCCTGGAATCTGCAACTCTAATTTCTAATATCCTCACTGATATTAGAAAGTCCAATTCTACGACATCATATTTCACTGTCAACTCTGCCCTAAAAAGTTCAGCCATCTCCAGGCTTTTCAGTGATGTTAGTCTAGCCATCACCAGTGCATTCGTTATCATCTCAATGAAAGGTGTGTCCTCTAGGCCTTCCTGGGCAGTGTAGACAGGGTGGCTTCTCAGGTCTTATTTGGTAAATCTACCCTAATCTCCTTACCTCCCTGTGCTGACTGGTCCTTTCCTTGATACTAAGAAAAAGAAGTTGGTATCACTGCCTCATTACATGTAGGTTTTCTTTATGTCAAATTGTCAAGGGGGCATCTCAATTGACTATTAGGCCTGGCTCCAGGTTGCCTTGTCACAACACTGAATCCCAAGTTACATGTCAAATAAATTCTCCTTTATCAGCCTGTGTCTTCCCACTCCAATTCCAACACCCTCAACATTATTCGCAACATGTTTTCCCAGTTTTTGACAGTACTGATTATCCAGGACTGCAATTCCTTGGGTATGTAAACTTTATTCTAGAGCAGGGACTATATTTTCCCATTTAGGTGACTTTTGTCCTGGAATCATTCAGGGTAGCCAGGAGCAAATCTAGAGGAGAACAAGTGTCTTCAAGCAAGTCATATGCTTCAGGAAGGTCTTTTGCTGCTCAATTTTCCAGACAAAGGGATACTCTTTTCTAGGAAGGAGGATTGGGCTGTGTATATATATATATATATTTATTTATTTATTTTAAAGATTTTATTTATATATTTGACAGAGAGAGGCATAGCGAGAGAGGGAACACAAGCAGGGGGAGTGGGAGAGGGAGAAGCAGGCTTCCTGCCTAGCAGGGAGCCAGATGTGGGGCTCAATCCCAGGACCTTGGGACCATGACCTGAGCCAAAGGCAGATGCTTAACAATTGAGCCACCCAGGCACCCTCTTCTTTAAAAAAAAAAAAATCTTTTATTTATTATTATTTTTAAATTTAAATTCAATTAATTAACATGTAGTGTATTATTAGTTTCAGAGGTAGAGTTCAGTGATTCATCAGTTGTGTATAATACCCAGTGCTCATTACAACAGGTGGGATCGGGCTGCTTCTGATGGTCCACTGGATTTAGGACAACTAGAGGCTCAAAATTCTCAAGTCTCATCCATTCAAATAATCTTGGTACAGGTCTCAGAGTCCCACTTTTACTTTTTTTCCTCATTAGGGCCTTGACTTTGACCTAGGACACCTATCAAAACTCTGAATTCAATCTCTTCTGTAGCCAGACATAGCTCTGCCATATTTATAGTTTGATCCTGGGCCTGATTTTCAGCCTAGCCTGTCCTGTGGCTGCAGGAGAGTACAGTCTCCTTAAAGCCAGCACTGAAGCCTTCCGACTTTTACTGTATTTGATTTGGCAGATGACTGCCCTGAGTTTATTATTTTCTTTTTTTTAAAAGGTTTTTAATGCACTTAAAAACAGTCAGCTTCCTCTATGTACCGGTCTAGTGTCCGGTACCAAGGCAATAACTTGTCTTCTACTTGTACCTCATTCCAGTTACCCATAGATAAAAGCGTTCAGTCTTTCACCATTAAATGTGATATTAGTTATGGTATTTTTTCTGTAGACAGTCTTTACCAGGTTAGAAATACCCATCCATTCCTAGTGTGCTAAGAGTTATTATCAGGAATGGATGTTGGATTTTTGTCAAATGCTTTTTCCAATGTTAACTGAGACCATATAGGGTTTTTTATTGGTCATATTATGTATTTTATTTTATGTATTGTTGGATTTTGCCCAGCTTTTATTTCATTGATTTTTCTATTGTTTTTCAATTTCTATTTGATTGATTTCTGCTCTAATTTTTTTAAAAAGATTTTATTTATTTACTTGACAGAGAGAGAGAGAGAGAGACAGTGAGAGAGGGATCATGAACAGGGGCAGAGGGAGAGGGAGAAGCAGGCTCCCTGCTGAGCAGGTAGCCGGATGTGGGACTCAATCCTAGGACCCTGGGATCATGACCTGAGCCGAAGGCTCAATTTTAGGATATTTAGGGTATTATAAGGCTCAAAATTCTGTCTCATCCATTCAAATAATCTTGGTACAGGTCTCAGAGTCCCACTTTTATTTTTTTTCCTCATCAGGACCTTGACTTTGACCTAGGACACCTATCAAAACTCTGAATTCAATCTCTTCTGTAGCTAATTTGAGCCTTATAATATCCTATAATATCCTAAAAATATTAGGATATTTTCATCCCCCAACACAGACTTTATGCTATTGTTATCATATATTTTCCATTTTACTAATACATATAAGTGCCAAAATACATTGCATCTTTCTTTTAGATGCATCTTTAAGATGCTATTTATTTGGGCACCTGGGTGGCTTAGTCAGTTAAGCAGCTGCCTTTAGCTCAGGCCATGATCCCAGGGTACTGGGATTGAGTCCTGCATCAGTCTCCCTGCTCAGTGGGGGACCTGCTTCTCCCTCTGTCTGCCGCTCCCCCTGCTTGTGCTCTCTCTCTCTGTCAAATAAGTAAATAATATCTTTTTAAAAAAATATGTTATTTATTTATTTCGGGGGGAGAGAGAGAGAGAGAGCGCGCGCGCTCGCACGAGTGGGGGGAGGGGCTGATGGAGGGAAGCAGACTTCCTGCTGAGAACAGAGCCTAATGCAGGGCTTGATCTTAAGACCCTGAGATCATGATCTGAGCCAAAATCAAGAGTTGGCCGCTTAACTAACTGAGCCAATCAGGTGCCCTGGTGACTTAGATTTTAAAGAGATTCAAATAAGAAGAAATGATCTTATATATTTACTCATGTAGTAGCCATTTTCAGTGCTCCTTTTTTTAAATATAGATCTGTATGTCCATCTTGTATCAAAACAAACAAAAAATGACTGCATATAGAGTTTATATTCCTAAATAAAAAATATATCCATAAAATATATGCTAAAGAGAAAAATAAATCAGAAAAGGGAGATAAGGGATAAGAATATGTGTATAGAAATTTCAAAGAGGGTAGTCAGTTAAGACCTCATTAGGAAAGTACCTTTTGGGTAATACCCAAAGGAAGTGAGCCAGATGGGTATCTGGATGAAGAATATTCTTGAGGTATGTGGTAGACCTAAATAACAACCCCTGTCCACACCCTAATCCCAGAAAACTGAATATATTACCTTAATGGCAAAAGGGACTTTGTGGATGTGATTAAGTTTAGAATCCTGAGATGGAGAGATTATCCTGAATTATCCAGGTGAGCCCAATATGATCACAAGAGCCTTTGCAAGAGGATGGCAAGGGGGTGAGAATCTGTGAAGGAGGTGTGATGACACTAAGCTACTGGCTTTGAAGATGGTTGAAAAAGCCACGAGCCATGGAATACAGGTGGCCTTTAGAAGTTGGCATAGGCAAGGAAATGGATTCTCTCCTAGAATCTTCAGAAGGAACTCGACCCTGCTAACATTTTGATTTTGGCCCAATGAGACTGATTTTGGATTTTTGACTTCCAGACCTATAGGACAAACTTGTGTTTTTTTAAGTCATCAAGTCTGGGGTAATTTGTTACACAGCAATAGTAAACTTATACAAGGCAATGCCTGATGTGTTTGAGAGGTAAGAAGTGGAGAAATAAGGAGTAGAGAGGTCATGTGGAGCCCTCCAGGCCATTATAGGGACTTTAGGTTTTACTGAGTGTGATGTTTTGACTTATGTTTTAACAAGATCACTCTGGCTGTTGTGTGGAGAGTGGGGCTGGGGGAAGCAGTGTCGAAGGTAGAGCAGGGGAGACCATAGAGGAGGTCATTGCATTAACCCAGGTAAGAAGTGAATGGTGGCCTGTCAAGCAAATTAACCATTTGGCCCTTGTGACTGCTCCTGTGTTTCTTCTGATTGTGCTTCCCAGCACCCAATTTTCCTCCTTGATGATGTTGACCTTTTTGACTCTCAGTGCCTCTCACTTGGCAGTCTTTTGTTATGTGCTTTAGTGTCCTTCCCACAGTCGCTGATGAATCTTACAATGGACCTGTCACTTCCTCCTCACCAACTGCTGGGGATGATTCCTTCTGATCATGATTATTTTCTTTTTCCAGCCTCTCTTGAATCTAAACTTCTAGCTCTGTTGCCTTTGTATGTTGTCTTCTTCTGTACTTGCCAATCAATCTTCAGCATGCTTTAAGCGGTTAAAAATTCATCTAGGGTAAAGTTTATATTTAACTTAAAACAAAATAGTTTAACTATTAACTATTAACTAATAGCAAGTACTTATGTGGGGCTTACTAGGTGTCAGGTTCTGTTTAATGTGATATATCCATATCACGTCATATAACTCTCACAAATCTATGAGGGAGGTACTATTTTCACCCCTTATTACAGATGGGGAAACTGAGCTATAGAATTTCAGAATTTTCTCCAGATGGCACAGCTACTAAATGGCAGAGCTGGGTTCTGAACCCAGAAATTCCTGCACCAGTTTCCCTCAAATACCATCCGATACTGCCCTTCAAAAGGAGCCAATTTTTATATTACCAGGTAAAATAATTTTCTTTCGTTTCAGCTATTGCTGACTTTGAATCTTTAGTGAATGAAGAACATCATTATCTTCCAGTGGAAGAAGTAGGAGAGAGAGAGACAGAGAAGAGAAGGTTTTTATAACATGGGTCTTGGCCAAATAATAGAAGTGCTGCTCCAAGGCGTCTGGTTCTGCGAGTATGTGTCAGACAATGGAACACACAAGAAATTTGAATTTAATGTAAAAGGGTCAACACCCTCTCTGCTCTCTACTCAAACACAGGTAGCAGTTGGCAATTACTGATGCATTTATTTCAAAGGATTTTTTTTTTAAAAGTCCTTCGAAAGTCACAGGCTTAGACCCTTTCTTAAAAATCAGTAAAATGCATGCCATTATGGGCTGAATTGTGTCCTTCCAAAAATATGTTTGAGTCCTAATCCTCAGTACCTTAGAATGTGATTTTATTTGGACACAGAGTCTTTACAGAAGTAATCAAGTTCAAATGAGGCCATCAGGGTGACCTAATCCAAAATGACTGGTATTCATATAAAAAGGGGAAATTTGGACATAGACAAATGCAGGGACAGCAGTAGGTGAAGTTAAGGCAGAGATCAAGGTGAGGCTTCTATAAGATAAGGAACACCAAAGATTGCTAGCAAACCACCAGAAGTGAAGGGAGAAGCTGGGAGCAAATCCGTCTTACAGCCCTCAGAAGGAAGCAACGCCTGCCAACGCCTTGGTCTGGGACATCTGGCCCCCAGAGCTGTGAGACAATACATTTCTGTTGTTTAAGCCGCCCAGGTTGTGGTACTTCTGTTACGGCAGCCCCAGCAGACTAATAATGCACTTGCAGACACGACTTACTGTAAAAATATCTCCGTCTTCTTAGTTTCTTATTCTACTTTCTCTCTTCCCTTTTGTTTTCATTTTCTCTCTTTCCCATGTATGTTCTCTGATGCCTGTGGTCTCTGCGGCTCCAACCCCCTGCCCTGCAGTCTCTCACTCTTGGTTTCATTTGAAATCGTCTGCTCCAGGTGGATATAGGACCCAGGGGACATGTCATCTTAGGGACAGATGAAACTGTCTAGAAACTGTCTGGGTCCACCCCTGAATTCCTCAGCTCAGTTAATAGTTGCTTGACTTTAAAGAAATGCAAAAAGGCAGTTACCAATGCTGCTGAGCAGGCAGGACAGGTTTTGAAAGTGTGGATAAAGAGAAACCAAACCTGAGTCAGCCCTTCTGATTTACTGATTATTGGAAGATATTTTGAACCTCTCATGATGCAGTGAGGCACTGAGCACCCCACTCTGCCCTCTGTCAGTCCTCCCACTGAAGCAGGGACAGTGAGGCAGGACACCAAGAGCCTTCTGTGACCCTGCCTGCTCCCCACCCCTGACCTCCAGATTCCTGGGGAGGGCAGCAGACGTGGACCCTGAAGTCTGCCCGCCTGGGGTTAAGCCTGATTCTACCACTTCTCTTGGCTTTCCCACATGTGAAATGGGAACAACAGTCGACCTCATAGGATCGTTCTGTGCACTGACATGAGATGGGTAAGTCACTTAGAAAATGGCCCAGAAGACAGGAACTATTCAAAGAAAAACATGTGACTTGTTCTCACCAGTCCTAAAGTGGGGGAGGACACAGTTGCCACTGACTTTCTACACAAGAAGGGAAATGAAATGACTGACCATGTCCCCAGAGGAGTTGAAAGGGGATGGCAGCTTTCGTGTAACCAAACCCTGTCCCCAGCAGCAGGGCATGCTTTAGTTAACAGGCACTGACTAGCAGAAAGGTCTTTAGAATGTGAGCAGTGTGCTACCATGGATCAAGTTTCTCTGGAGGTTGATGGTGGTGGCCAAGACCTTGCTATGCAAGTAAGTGCTGGCTCTCACCATGGAAGCCTGGCCCTGGGCTGACTGGCTGGCTCCCTGCAAATGCTGCAAGGAAGGGCCCACATTGGCCTCTGTTGACCTGGGGCTAGTTCTTAGAACTAGTGGCTGACCGGAAGAGCCTCGTTCTGAGCTACAATGATGTTGCTTAGACCCTCTCCCTCCCCACTATTTCCCTGACCCTACTTGGAGGCAAGTTCCCTTCCCATCCCATTTCAGTTCTGTTTTTAGTTTTATTTCGATTCTGGCAAGGACTAGCGATTAAACGATAAGGATTTCTTTCCTTGCAGGCACACATCGCATAGTAAACATGGAATGGGAGCTACGTGTAGCAGGGTACCGGTCAGTTGCTGGGGGTGATTGGGAGGAGGGCTGGTTGGGTATTTGGAGGGTTTAGAAGTGTGTGTGCTCAAAAACACGATCTCTAAGTCAAGAGAGAAAACTGGGGCTGCATTTTGAGCACAGCTCCTTTTCTTCCCTCCAAGGGTGGGGGGAAAAGCAGAACCATTGTTGGGTTGACAGTCTTAGATTTTGGATTTTATGGCTTGAGCATGATCAATGTAAACTTTGCTACTTCATACTAAGTGTCAGTGAAAGCCTAACAGTGAATGTTCTCATGAACACTCTTGTAACATTCTCCAGCCCCAAACAACTACAGGCTCTGGGACCCCATTGACCATCCAACCATAGGCTCAGCCCCTCTGAGTTTCTGAGCCACTCTGATTAGCAGATGGACTCTGTGCTAAGTCTCCATAGTAATCTGAGGTCTCATCAGCTTGTGGAGACTCTGCCCTCACACGTGGTCTAAGGATCATGGGCTCCCCTAAATGCAGCTACGTGCTCCCTACCAGGCTTCTGTCTCAATTCCCTGATTTGCAACCTACGTACAACAGCAGCAACAGGCATTTTCTGAGCATTTGTCGTGTGTAGGACATTGATGGCTACAAAGATGAATCAGACATGGAGGCTGTCCCCAAGGTGGGACCGTTCTAGTTGGGGAGATAGACCGGGAAATGGAGGATTCTAATGCAAGGTAATGAAAGAAGAGGTGAGAACAGGACATTGCAGGAGTCCTCAACAGGGACCCCTAACCCAGACTGCGTACAGGAGACTAATCTAGGGAAGATTTCCCAGAGGAAGTGGAACACTCCCGCCTCATGCCTGGGACCGAAGCCCTGATTTTTGAATCTTACGTGGGTACTGCATCCTGTCGCTTGTTTCTGCAGCAGATGTCTGAGCTCTGCTCTAGGTCACAGCCCACCTGGTCTTCGGACATGCGATTGCTGCCCTTCAGTATTGCACGGCCTGAGGACTCCTGGTACTTGTCTGCCCACTGTACCACAACTCCAGCCACAGCCACCAGTTGGGTCATGTGTGGGTTCCTCACACTCAGTCATTTATTTGGGGTCCAGTCCCAGAGGGTGCTTTGGACTCTATTTTTTGGGGGGGAGGCAGTTTATTCCCCAGTAACCTGGCTGAGAGCCTGCTGTCTGTCTTTCTGACTGAACTCATCTGAGTGAAGGCAGGATCTTTTGCAGATGGTATATTGACTTCCACTCTCAGTACAACCAAAGAATTCTACATTTGTTTTGCTCTTGACCTCCTACGGGCTGGTTTTGGGGTACCTTATGTACCCTTCAAAGTACCACACACAAGAGACAAAAACAGATTCTCAGGGAGCAAAGAGGAAAGGAGCTGGGTGGCAAAGGGGCTGGCTGGTCCTCTTTCCTCTTTGGAAAGTCATCCTTAAGGCTCAACCTATCCACTAGGTGAGTGTAGGGGCCCAGCCTCCTGACCATGGTGTTCAGACATTTTATGACAACGTACAGATGTGGGTTTTGATGTGATTTCAGGAGGTTAAGAATATATGATGGAAAATAGCTAATTTTAAAAAAACAAATCTTTTTCTTTGGTAAAGGCCCATGAGAGACCCACATTGTTTGTGACGTTTCCCTAAGGCTCAATTCTTTCTTTAAATTCTTCCCCAGACTGACTCTCGATCTGTCCAACTCACTTGGAAATTTAATCCTGGCCTGCCTTGCAGTACTTTTTCCATTTATAAACTTTGTTTCTGCAAATAGATGGTCAAGGCCTTGAGGCCAAGGGCTATGTCACACTTCTTTTTATCACCACCCCCTCCCCAGCCACCCCTTCCCTAGAGCTTTGCCAGACTCGGTTTAAGTCCTCACTACACACTGGACTGGAATGATGAATGTCATCTGTTATTTCATCTAACTTTTTTTTTTTTTAAGTGGTATATTTTCAGTTTAAGCCACCTTTTAGGTAGACGGTTTTGAAGCTTATATTAGAGAACTGGACTATCCTAAGGGGCATGTGTACTTTCCCCTCGCATCCTGATGTTCAAGTGAGCTTTTAGAAATTCCTAGAAGGCAAATGAGGAGCAGACTCAAGGGACCATAGGAACTTTGAATTGTGGCCTAACCCCTGAAGAATGTATGCACAGAGTAAGAATGTGGGCAAAACAGAGCGGACACTGGAATGAGGGAGTGGGCTGCTCTCTCACCATCCCTGCATAAGCACCACACTCTCTGGGAGGGGAGACGCTTGGTAGCTTTCCCTGTTGGGGCAATTGATGCCAGGCTGAAGTCAGTGTCTCAGCAAGAAATAGTTTCATCTGCAAGGAGATGGGAATGTGAGAGGTTGAAGAAGCTGACTTGAGAGATGCCTCAGCCTATGCACAGCCTTCCATCTCTACGCCGTCATGCTAAGTCCCCCGGATCTCCTGCCTGGATTTCCCAGCTTGATCTACTGTTTGACCTGTTTGTCCAGTGATTCTGACACCAACCGGTATGCAGCAATTCAGTTCTGGCACTAACCACCTGGAGTTCAAGCAGACCCCATAAATTAAAGGGTGTGGTCCACAACAAGACTGCTCTCATTTCTGACTGACTAGCAACAAATCTGGGAGGTTCCCATGATCCTCCTCAGGTTTGATAATTCACTAGAATGATTCACAGAACTCAGCAAAGTGCTACGCTTGTGGTTATGGTTTTATTATAAAGGATATAAATGAGAAACAGCCAAATGAAGAGGTACATAGCATAAGTTCTGAAGGGTCCCAAATGCAGAGCTTCTGTGTTCTGTCCCCATGGAATCAAGGCATATGACCCTTCTAGCACATTGATGTATTCACCAATCAGGACGCTCCACCAAGCTTCAGTGTCCAGAGTTTGTGTTGAGGTTTTACTACAAAGGCATGATTGATTGAACCGTTGGCCATGTGACTGAACTTAATAATCAGCCCCCCACCCTTCCCTGGAGGTTGGGAGGTCAGGCTGATGCCAGTGGCTCAAAGCCCTAATTCTCTAATCAATCACATCGTTGGTCTTTCCAGCGTGATCAGCGCATCCTGAAACAATCTAGGGTTCCATGTGAGTCAGCTCATTAGCATAAACTCGGATATAAACCAGGGGCTCATGAACAATGAAGACACTCCTATTACTTGGGAAATTCCAAGGACTTAGAGTCTCCCTCCAGGAGCCAGGGACAGAAGCTCGTCAAATTCTTTATTATATGATACTAGCTTTTGGCCTTCTTGTTTTATTTTCCAGATTCAAACTCATCTATTGGCTGTGAACTTGGGGAAGTTATGATATTCTCTATAGAGGGAAACAACTAGAGCTGCTCCCCACTGCCTGACCACTCAACTCAGGTAAGATTATGATAACAGGGAGCTTCGAGATCACTGGAACAAAGCACTGCTGTTCACTTGTGCTGTGTGGACCTTGCAGGTTGGTGCCACTCTGTTGCTTAGGGGCTTCATATGGGGCCCCAGGCTCATGGAGCAGCGGTCATCAGCATAGGGCCAGCCATTGTGGTAGAGGAAAAGAGGAGCATCTCCCAGCAGGCATGGGCCCTTACGGCTTCTGCTGTAAGTGACACATCACTTCCATCCGTTTTCATTGGCCAAAGAAGGGCTTTTGGCAAGTGATAACTATGACCCAATCTCAGATTTAGGAAGACAAATTACAGTCCAGGGGATAGCGCCTTAAGGCAGAGACAGGACCGAAGAAGGAGGGGGAGGGGCGCCAGAGGCCATGGGGAGCAGTCATATGAGGAGGCAAGGGCAAGGAAGGACCCAGGGGTTCCTGAGGGATCTAGTTTGGGTAACGTGGGGGCATTGGCACCCAGAAGGTCAGGAGGAGCCCGCAGAATGTTCTCTGCCTTTGCCAGATGGTGCTGGAGGCAGCACCTGGGCTTCCAGCCAGCAGGAGGAATATAGGGAAAAGATGAGGTTTCTTCATCTCAAAAACAATCAACCCGTCAATAAGCAGGCGGCCCTCTTAACCTGAACTCCCTGTGTTAATCGAAAGCCAGGAGGACTTTGACCATGCAGGCTCGGTTGCAGAACTGGTTTCAATGCACTATTGTTTTCCAGCCTGGTTTTTTCCATGATGAAAGTGATTCGCGGGCCCTGCTGGGCAGGAGATCATATTTAAACGTTTCCTGGGTTTGATCTCCGTAAGGGGCTTGTGCTGAGGCACAGAGTAAGTGGTAAATGGATCGAATTAACCTAGACGTATTTGAGCCATCACGGTGGGCGGTGGTGACCCAAGGTGTGGGTGCCTGTTGCTTCCCAGCCTGGTCAGCCCCAGAACTTGCCACTCTTGTACTTCACCAACTCGAAGGGGTTTGACAGTGGAGAAGCCAGGGTGGGGGTGGGGAAGCCAGGCCGGGAGCCAGGGGTCTATAACGTATTTCTGCTTTTGCTGCGAGCCTGGGCAAGTCGTGACACGTTCTAAAGATTTGCCAACTGTTCAAGGACAGTGATGGGGTGAGCGTGGGTATCCCAGCTAATGGAATATGGAAGTTTGTAGACAGCTCCTGAGGAATTCTCAATGCCAAGCCACTTTCCAGAAAGAAGAAGAGATTCCGTTTTCCTCTGTCTGCTGTGGGAGTGAGCAGGGACCATGCTGTTTGCACAGGAACCTCCACTGCCTTGAGGCCGCCCTTCCCCGACCAAAGTGGACTCTGGCTCGGCGAGCTGTGCGCCTGGCTTTTCTGCTTTGGAACCAGGGCGAGGGGGGCGTGGGAGGAGAGAGAACCGGGGAGTCAAGGAGGCAAGTGGTGAGGAGTGTCTGGAATAGGGGGAGGAAGACTCAGAAATTTGCTTACAGGAGGGAATTGGGAATTGCGCGTAGGGGTGAGACAAAGGGAGTGGAGAAAGAGAGGCAGCTGTGAGGAGACAGGCTTTGGGGAGGGGCAGAGAGTCCGAGAGAAGTTGGGGGGTCAGTGGAAAAGAAGGAAAAAGAAGATTTCAGAAACGTTTGCATTAAACTTCATCCTCTGATGTCCGCTTGAAATTCTAAGTAGTAATTGGATCGATTTTTAATCAGAAATTCCTGTGGAATGGTTCTTCCTGTGAATCCACATGTGGGATTCAGGGTGTCCCCAGAATCCGAGCTGCTCTGTGGCTTGGGTCAGCGTGGGAGCTCATGGCTGGCAGGAAACACCCTGCCCGGGAGGGCGGGGATCTGGGCCTGCTGGTGCCAGCTTTACCGCAGAGGACGCTGGGCCGGGCTGGCTGCCTGCTGGAGCCTCAGCTTACCCAACTGTCAAACGGAAATGGCCTTGCCCACTCCGTCCTGGACTCTAGCTTTCTCATTAGACGGAAAGCGCCTCAGGGGCAGGCCCCTGCCCACACATGTGTGCAACAATGGGCACTCACTCCAGGGCTGGGGAGCAATGAAGAAAGTGTGCACAGCCCGGTGTGGCCCTTCTTGAGCACGGGAGCCCTTTGGCCATGTTTCTTTGCTTCACCTTTCCTGTTTCAACGCTTCTCACTGGATCATGGGCTCACTGCATCCTGAGTCCTTTCCACTGGAAAACAGGATGTGTTGCTTTGACCTCAACCTTCTCTCCCCTACCCAATAGCTCCGAAGCCCAAACACTTGGCTTCGTTTGCTAAGATGCAGCTGGTTGGTCGACTTCCTCAGCGTCGACTGCAGCTTCCTCCTTCTGGGTCCGCAGACACCGGAAAGGTAAACCTGCCCTTCCCAGATCCTCTGCACGAGGGTTCTGGACGTGATGAAGTTTCTGCCGCCCAGAGGCACATGACGAAAGTAATTTGAAATGTAGTGAAGGGGGTTACAGAGGCAGGGCAGAGGGCTTCCAGGGCACGCACGGCTGTCGTCGCCCTGGCTTCCTGGTTTGGTGCCTGGGAAGTCCCTGATCACAGCCAGGGGGCGGGTCCTTTGGTGTGGCTTTGGGAGATGAACCTGAGGCCTGACCTGGCCTATGTTAACCGTCCCAGAGATTCTGTGAGCCTTCTGATCCCTTACAGGCTGCTCTTTTCTGCTTTCAGGTAGACTAGGTTCTCTGCAGCTGAGTCCTGCCTGCCACCTAAGAGAACCCTGGTTTGAAGGGTAGTTGTGAGGAGCCCGTCTCACACGTGGTCCTGGCCACCATGTCGCAGGGCCTGAGGTGGCTGGCCGGCCCCTTGACCTTTTGCCGTTTGCCTCTCTTTTCTTCCCCACTAGAGCCTGGTTGCCAACATGCAACCAGGAAGGGGCGGTGGCTGACAGAGGGGCAGAAAAACCTGAGAGCTGGAGACCGGTGACACTGTGCCTCTGGGCTCTTGCGCGTGTGTGAGGAGCTTCTTCAGACACCGCCTTTCTCCGCATCTGGGGCCCTGATCCCTCTCCTGCCCAGGGCTAGGGTGTCTTCATTCTCTCTGGTGTTGTATTTTTGGCTCTACTGTTCCTTGAAAGCCTTCAGGTTTTCTGTGACATTGATTTTCCAGAACAATCCAAGGGTGGGTTGATGCTTTTATGTCTCTAATTTTCTGTGCTTTGTCTACTACAAGAGCAAACATAAATGTTAAAAAAGACTGTTTGTACCTTTGGATGATTAACTCCTCCTACTGATTAGGGTGGAGGGCATAGGGGGTGAGGAAGAGCAAGGAGGCTTTAGAGTCAGACCCAGCGGCTTTGAATCCAGGCTCCACCACTCACTAGCTGTGTGACTTCGGAGAAATAACTAAACCTCTCTGAACTTCAGTTCACTCATCTAGAGATTGGTAATAGCAACAGTCACCAGCTCACTGGATTGTTAGAAATTGAAATAAGGTAATGAAATCTATAAATATTTGACTAGTTCATGGTATTTATTAAGAGCGAATTTTTATAAAAGCTCTTATTGTAATTAGCCTCAGTGTTTTCATCTGTAAAAGGGACGAATAGTAAAATGCCACAAACTAACTAATAGAGAACTGGCTCTAGAGCAAGGAATTTTTATAAGGCCAACCCAATGGTTTTGGGGCTTATTGGCCTGACAGAGGTTAAGAGGAGATCTGAGTGGATTCTGGGGGCAGCTGAGGAAGGGAAAGGCCAGGCTCTCTGTCTCTGTCCTCGCCTTATACTGGACTGCTTCCCTCTCACCCTGCGCAGACCTCAACAGATGGGCCTGCAACAAGCAGGTCCAGGACTCTCACTTAGGGTAGGTTTTCTTTCTTTTGAACATTTACACATGGCGTCTTCCTTGGGATACTGAGTCATTAATAGGGGCTAATCATCAGACAAGAAACAATCTTGTAGGGCCTAGGTTGGGTATGAAAGGTTCTTCTTGGTCCATCGGAAGAAAGGAGAATCCGCTTTGCCTGATGATGCCATAGCCCCTGAAATACTAAAGGTTGGGGGGGATCCTTCTCAGTTTTGCTCCAAGAACAAAACTATGGAGTAGTATAAAAGGGGGAAGAAATACATGTTTGTCCCTCTAAGTCCCTTCTACAAATGTTTTCTCAACTTCTTCTAGATCACTTCAAATTTGGTCTCTAGGTTGAGATATTTTGGAATTCATCTGAATAAATGTAATTAACCTCTTCTTCCAACAATCTTCAACTCAACTTACCCACAACATGAAGAATGTACAGAATGGAAGTTCAAGAAGTCCCTTCTCAAAGTTCGACTGCAGTCTTTCTTAATTTTCAAAAGTTTGCTTTGGTGTTCATTGATAAGATCAACATTTTTGGATGGGTTTAAGAGTGAGAATCAGATCTCTCCCACACGGCTTTGAAGACTCCAGCAACAGTCAACTTCCATGGTGTGTGTGGCTCTGGGCTTGGGTTGGAGGGCTGGCCCCAGGCCTCCGTGGGGATACCCCACTCCTCCGCCTTCCCCTCCCACCACCCTGGGACAGCTCTGTGGCTCCCAACATGCGGTCCCTCAGAAGGCTAGTGCTGGCCACATCTGTTCCTTGGGCTGATCCACCCCCATGTTAAAAATGCAAATGTCTGATCACAACTTGTTCTATCCCCTGCCCCCATTTTGAAAACTCCTAAGCTCTGGTGTCTGCCATTAAGAATTACATTGATTAAGGGCGCCTGGGTGGCTCAGTTGGTTAAGCGACTGCCTTCGGCTCAGGTCATGATCCTGGAGTCCTGGGATCGAGTCCCGCATCGGGCTCCCTGCTCGGCGGGGGGCCTGCTTCTCCCTCTGCCCCTCCCCTCCCCCCATGTGCTTTCTCTCTCTCTCAAAAATAAATAAATAAAAAAAATCTTTAAAAAAAAAGAATTACATTGATTAGAATTAGCTTTGAGGAGACTTTTCTCTTTGTCACATGTCTAACCTGTTTATTAAAAATATAGCCTATCTTTAAATTCTTTTCCCTCCATATGTTCTTCAGTTAAATTTTTTTCTCTCATTTCCCACTCCGCTGCTAAATTCCTTTAGGTATACCCCCACTTCCTTCTTTCTCCTGGACCTCTTTTAGTCAAGGGATCCTTATGCTCCCATTATTTTGCTGGTCTCCTCATTTTACATCTGATTTACAAAGAAAACTGGCATCCTCATACTTTTCCATGCTTGCTTGAAATACCATCTAGTGAAGTAATGTATGAAAAAAAATTGAAAATAGCTTTTCGGTCTCCTTCAAAAATTTTTTCGTCTCTAGTTGCAACACATGGAGCCAAATAGCAGATGGAATACATTTCTTCATCTTTAAAAACACCAAATGGTTTTTTTTTCCTTATTTGATTTTTTATAGTCACACTGATTCTCCATCTAGCCTGTCTGTTCTTCATCTCCCAAATCTCCTAGTTCTGTTTATCATGAAAATAATCCCCAGAAACATGAAAACTCGGGCTCTCAAGGTGTCCATACATTTGGGGAGGACAAGCTGGCTTAAAGAATAAGGGATGTATGGAATACAGGGAGCCCCACTTTCAGGCTATGGCTATAGGTTCGGTAAATAAAAATATGAGTCTTCCCCCATTCCCACAAAAAGAACATGGGTTCTCACAACTCGGGGCACACAGCAGTGAATGAAAACTTTGCTTCTATAGTGAAGGAGCTAAATCATCTTAGCTTTATAGCTTAATAAAACATAAGAGTAAAAGTCTTAGGCACTGCCCAGGTCTTGGATCTTCTGTATGGCTTCTTCGTGGGCCAATCTTCCATCGTGTTTTGATTTAAGTCTTGATGAGTCATTTCGCACATTTATAAAGTGTGGGTTGTTGATAGACCATAATATTTAAAACTAGGTATAGATGTCCTAATCCTCGCGGCACTCAGGGAGGAATGATTTTTGTGAGAGGCTGAAGCAAGCTCATACACAATTACGTTCCCAAAAGAATATGATCGTCAAGACAGAGATTCCATGAGGGACGAGATCATACCCTTCAGGGGGCACAAAAGAAGCAAAATCTGCATTAGAGCCCAAGGAAGCAAGAGAGGAAGGATTAATTTGGGGAGTTGAGGAATTTACAGGAGGGAATCATGAAGAATTTGAAAACCTTATCTGTATGAATCGAAATCATAGTATTATCACCTATCTATTCTATAATGGTATGTATTTTCCTTAAAAATGAAAAAATGAGTATGCTATCTCTAGAACTGGTTATAAAAATAATTACAGTTCTATTCACAATTCTGTTGCTGAGGAAAACAATATTTTTGGTCAGCTTTCTCTACTTTCATTAAGAACTTATCAATGATAGTTCACTCAATCACAAATATTAATAATTTCTTTTCTTTAAAAAAAATTTTTTTTTTTTGTCAGAGAGAGAGAGAGAGAGAGCTCAAGCAGGGGGAGCAGCAGACAGAGGGAGAAGCAGGCTCCCCGCAGAGCAGGGAGCCTGATGTGGGACTCGATCCCAAGGCCCTGGGATCATGACCTGAGCCGAAGGTAGATGCCTAACTGACTGAGCCACCCAGGAGTCCCACAGATATTAATAATTTCTTCATGGAAATAGAAAGGAAGCTGTCCTGGCCTTTCACACTGGTGGAGTGGCGGGAGTCTGAATTCCAAACATTGGGCCCTGTCACGTGAGGGTTGTAATTCGGAATGCAGACTGCAGGCCTCTGCCCTGGCACCTCCATCTGCTCAAAGGAACTTCTCCCCAGCTGAGGATGAGGCTAGAGACTGAATTTCATCCGCCCAGATTCACACGTTGAAGCCCTAACCCCCAATGGGATGGTATTTGGAGGTAGTGCCTCTGGGAGATGATCAGGTTTAGAAGAGGTCAGGAGGGTGGCCCCAGGATGGGATTAGTGTCTTCATAAGACACTGCAGGTGTCTCTCTCCCTCTCTCTGCCATGTGAGGACACACCAAGAAAGCAGCGTCTGTGAGCCAAGAAGCAGGCCCTCACCAGGAACTGAGCCGGCCAGCACCTTGGTCTGGGCCTTCCAGCCTTAGGTCTGTGAGAAATAAATTCTGGTTGTTTAAGACGCCCACTCTGTGGTGTTTTGTCATAGTGCTCACTATCGCTCAATGGTGGCCCTCTGCCTCCCTCTCCTGCCCCACCCAGGCCCACGCTCCAGAGTGCTCACAGGTGAAGTCCAGGCCTCTCGGCAGGTGCCTGTTAAGAATGGCATTTGCTTCGAACCCTTTTACTGGTGTGATAGCTCTTTCCAAGCAATAATGGTGGAACGACAATATTTTTCAGGGAGCAGTGAGAATCCTTTAATAGTTTCTTTTTGCCTCTAAATTGGACTGTTTTTTAAAGGTTGCAGTTTTTAATACAGGGGTTTACTCCCCTCCTTTTTTTGTAGCTTGCAAACTATGTTCTTGGTTGCCATATGGCTTTGTGCTTATCCGTGGGTTTGGATAAGCACAGGGGAGCTTCCCTTTATAGAGCATGGGTAAGGCTTTTGGACTCGAGGCCAAGCGGGGCTGTCAGGAGGCCGGGGCCTAAGCAATGGGGCAGTGAAGACAAGGAGGACAGAGGGGCACATTCGAGAAGAGGGAAATGCAGTAACAGGAGCAGGAGGAAAGAAGGGGCCGAGGAGTGCAGAGGTGAACCTTTAGGGGAGCGGGGGAGCCGACCAGCTGCTCCAAGTCTCGGGCCCACGCACTGCCTGTGGAGGGCAGGGGCCCGAAGAGGGCAGGAGCCCAGCCTGGCCGCCTGTGCCCTCATAAACTAGGGCGTCACCCAAGGGGGGAGGCAGGGGGACGGAAGAGGCATGAGAAGCCTGGCCTTTAACCCAGCTGCTTTCAGGGAACTGTTTACCCAGGGGAGCACAGGAAGGGGAAGTTGGGAATGAGGCCAGAGTCTCTTCTGAGGAGGCGGAGGTTCTGGTTTATTGACCCTTCCTGAGAGCAGGAGTGACTGGGCCCGCTCCATCCCACCAGGCACGGGCCTGATAAGGCAGGGACACTTCGAAGGTGGGCTAAAAATAGGTTCTCCCCAAACCTCTTCCTTCACATTCCTACAGCCTCTGAGCTGCTGAGATAGAAAGACAGGCCGCAACACCCCCCCGCACCCCCCCCCCCCCCCCGCCAAGTTTAAAGTTTGGCTCAAGGCTCCCAAGTCTCCTCCCTGCACAGGTTTGCTGTCCCAGGGGGACTGGCGCTTCCGCTGTGAAGCCCACCATGCTGGGAGTGAATGAGCACGAGACTCTCCCAGAACACAGATGATAAGTGACCAGCCGCTTTTGTCCCCAGGAGTGACAACAAAGCACAAAAGGAATGTCCCTTTGGGGCCTGGAGGTTGGCGGGCTGCCTGGCACTCAGTAGTGCTCAGTAATACAAAAGGGCTGAGTGAGCAGAGTGATGCCAGGCCTGGGCACAGACCCCACGCACTGGCTGGGAGACTAAGGCTCCCGGCTGGCCTTGCAGCTCAGCTCTGGGGCTACATCTGGGCCAGTGAGGCTGGGTTTGGGCTCAGGTCTCCAGCTTGCAGGGGATTGAGAGTGGGCCGCACTCCAGGGCTGGAGAAGGCGAGGAGGGGGCCAGGCCCAGGAAGGGAATCACACCAGACCCCTGCCCCATCTATGGTCTTCCATCTCACCCCCTCTGGCCTCTCTCTCACCTGCTGCTAACGATACTTCCCTAAAACCTCCAGCTGGCCAGGCCACTCCCCCGCTCAGATCCTTTCGGTTGGCTTTGCAGGACAGAAGACATCCACTTATCTATTCCTCAGACATCTGTTGAGGCCCAGGGACGAGGGTCGGTGGCCTGGCAGGGAGGGTGAACGTCAAGGGGCCCACAGACTGCTGAGCACGGAGGCCGTGACTCACAGGGCAGCAGAGGAAGGAGCATGATTCAGGCCCCTCCTGCGGCGTCTGAGGGCCAACCTCCCTCCCGCGGCCGCCTCTTGCCTTCTTCCAGCTTTAAGCCCTGCATCAATGACAGGGTTTGCTCCATTCCGTCCTTGCAACGTCCTGGTGTTCCCAAAGCCTGGCGCCGGGTTAATGCTCAGGAGCTGTCAGTTGCCCCTCTGTCCCCAGACCTTCCTTACTGTGACTCAGGCCAAATTTGCAGTCTACTCTTCTAGCAGAGAAATGGTCTCATCCATCGTGATGAGTGCACAGTGCCTGGCACAGAGTAAGCCACGACTCAGGTGGGTGGAAAGCAGTCGAAAATTGGGGCAGTTTCCATTGAAAGAGTTGTCTGAGAGAGGGGACGAAGGCAGAGTATCTCACAGGGGTATTTGGTCAGGTTCCCATGGAGCGGGGGCCTGTGGAGTGAGAACAGAAGAGAACCGAGTGGGAAGGTCTAGAATGAGGGGCCCTGCCTTGGGGCCTGGGTACCTGGGAGGCCTTTGCCTAGGGCTGGCTCTATTGTGACGGGACCTCAGCTGACCATACACCTTGGGGCCACCTGCGAACACACACTGCTGGCTCACCTGGAATGTTCCCTCGGGTGCTGGGGATGGCCCCCAGCATCTGGGGTGCCAGAGCCAGGAGAGTCAATGGTCGCTTCAACTGAGGCAGCATATCTTGGAATCAAGCCTTGGAAATTTGGGAGAATTTATAAAAACACATACATAGAAAAGCAAGAATGATTTTCCACAGTGATCAAAAAAAAAAAAAAAAAAAGCACAACAGGCCTCTTGGGGCTTTGAGGTAGAGTCTGTTGTCGGCACCATCAGAAGGAAAGAATTTGCATGTGATTTCTATTAAGCCAGAAGGTTTTTCTCAGGATGCTCTGGAGGCCCTGTTACTGGTTTGCTTTAACTTTGCCAATCCTTTCCCTGAACACATCTGCAAAGTTCAGCTCGGTTTGTAGTATGTAGGAATTTAAAACAATCCATTTCTCCACCTCTTGAAGAATTGATCCCACTTTCCTAAGTTGCAGAGGGAAAGGGTGAAGGTTTGTAAGGACTTAGATTGACTCACTCGGTGCCTCTGAGCCATACCTAGACCTTCCAGGTCCAGGAGGCTGACCTGACCAGCACACATCAGACAACACGGACCTCCTGAATGGAAAACCTGCCCCAGGCAGAGAGGCGGTCTCTTTCCAGATCCAGGAAAACATGTTTATCCTTTCTGTTTAGGAGTCCTCAGGTTCTATACCCTCCCTTCAAAAAGATTTCACTTCTCTCCTCTAATATAGGAAACTCGCCTGCTATCCCTGTTCCCTCTCAGCTGTGGGAGGCTCAGAGGCCTCAGTTTCCCCTGCAGAAGTGCAGCCTGGGGCCCATGGGCAGGCCGGGCCATGCTTGGTCCCCAGGAAGGGCCCCCACCCAAAGCAAAGCTAGGGGACCTGAGGCTATCTCTGGCAGAAGCAGCCGGCAGGACAATCTTCAGGTCCAGCTGCGGGGTCTGCAGGTGCCCGGAGACCCCCAACATGACGCATGCTTTCCTTCTCTGGCCAGGAGGGGCCAGGCAGCAGGGACACCTGACGAGAGGCATCCCGCCGTTAGCATACAGCCTCAGACCGAGTCTCCGCCACACCCCCGGCAGAAGGGCTCTAGCTGCCTGGGTTTCATTTTTAACACCCCTCGTTAATTCTCCCTGGAGGGCACTCGACAGGAGATGGGCCAGCTCATCGCGGCTGCCCCGAGGCAGCACAGGCGGTCTGTTCCACGGCGGCAAGCCCCCGTTCCCATCCTTCTTCTCTTCTCTGTCTACATCTACACCTCTCAGAAAGGTCCCCCTGTGCACTGCTGAGCGTTGGGTGAAGAGCAAAGAAAATCATGCATCCCGCCTGTCCAGGGACAGCTGGTTGTTGGCAGTGGGGTCCCCAGGCCATGGTGGCCATCCCGGCCCTTCTCCTCCCCGACACCGCTTGCCACTGGGGAGAGCCTAGGAGAACCGTCAGTGATGGGGAAAACAGAGTGGGGAAGGGAGAGGAAGGGGGACGGGTGTTGAGTGCCAGATCCAGGTCCCCACCTGGTACGTCGTCATGTGGACATGAGCACGGCTCCTCATCACACGCTGCCTTAGTTTTCGCATCTGTAAAATATCCCAAACTAATGGCACGTGCACCGTGTGTGTGTTTGTGTGTGTGTGTGTGCTTGTGTGGTGTGTGTGCTGAGTGTGTTACTGGGCGTGGTTGTGTGTTTTGTGTGTGAGCATGGGTACGTGTATGTGTGTTGTATGTCTGTGTGTGATGAATGTATAGGGTTGTATGTGTGTATATGCTAAGTATGTGTTACAGTGTGAGTGTGCGGTTGTGTGTGAGTATTTGGTGAGTGTGTATGGTTGTGTGTATGTGAGTGTGTGAGTGTGTGGTGAGTGTGTATGGTTGTGTGTGAGTATGCCGAGTATGTTACTGTGTGCAAGTGTATGGTGTGTGCAAGTGTGTGTGAGTGTGTGTGGTTGCATGTGAGTATGCTGAGTATGTGTTACTGTGTGTGGTTGTGCGTGAGTGTGTGTGGTTGCATGTGAGTATGCTGAGTGTTACTGTGTGTGAGTGTGTGGTGTGTGTGTGGTTGTGTGCGAGTATGTTGAGTGTGTTACTGTGGGGGGGTAGGGGTAAGGGTAGTGAGAGTCATTTCTGAGGTTTCTTCCAGTTCTGCAACTCGTGCAGGGCAGAGTGTAGGCCAGGCTTTGGTTCCCTTAGAACCCAGGGAGTAAGACGGTGGAGGTACAGGGGGCGTCTCCTTCCGCCCAGGATGCGCTAGATCTCTCAGAAGTGATGGAGGAGCTCCCATGGCTTCCCTGACTGCATGGGCTTCCCTTCCCTACCCCCATGCCCTTTCCTCAAGCCCTGGGCCAGTTGGGACCCACAGGTCCTGCTGGCACACCTTGACGATTCCTCAGCTCCCTGTCATCTTCCCTGATGCTCCTTTGCCCAAACTCCTCAAATCTTGGGGTGAAAAGGGCACTGGGGACTTAGGATCACCGAGTTCAACCTGTAGTTGGACTCTGGGCCACAAGCTCCTTCCAAGGGCTCTTCCTCCGTGCTTTGAGCACATCTGATGATGAGAGCTCATCACACCAGCATGGCCTGGCCCCTCGGAGGGGTTTTGACCCTTAGGCTTGGTTACCTTGGGCTGAACTCTGTGTCCTCACGGTGCCAAATAGAACAAGTGTAGCATCTTCTCAGACCTAGGCTTTGGCTCTCTTCAGCCCCTGTGCACCTGCTTTCCCAGACCAAACAGCTTGGCTCCTCAGCCCTCAGTCATTCGAGCCGGTCTCCTGTGAGCATCTGTACCATCTAACAGGAGCTGTAGAGAAGATTTTCTGGGCCTGGAGGTCAGAAGACCGAATGTGAACCCCAACTCTGCCATGTTAACCTGTAAACTGGGACCAAGACCTCTTCATAAGATCGTCGAGAGGATGAGATTAAAATGTATGTGAATGCACTTGGCAAATTAGATTAGACATCTTTCTGGCACTGTCTTCCAGTAAATTCCTCGGTGTTCCTCTTGTTTCTGCAATTATGTTTTTAAGATTTCAATTTAACATTAATTTTAATTCAATGTTAAGGGTAGTATTTAATATTTCAAAAGAAGTTTTAGACTTTTCTTATGAGCCCTGGAGCTGCTATCTTAGCCCAGGGAAGCTGGTCTTCCTTGCACTTTTCCTTCCCAAAGCTCACCTGCTCTGAGTCACCATACCCTTCCTCTTGTTGACAGTTTGTTGGGGCTGACATTCTTGGTGGGCTCCCCAAAGCCATCGCCAGCCATTCCCTCGCTCACCCACTTCTCAATTGCCTTGCAGCTGAGCGTGGCATGTGGAACATAAGGCAAGGGTGTGGGCAGTGCGGGAGATGCTGGGGTCCCTCTCGCACTCCTGCCTGTTCGGGTGGTGCCAAGCCTGGTGGTGACGCTCGGGTCTGGGACAGCCTTCTTGGAGCCTTGGGAGGGAAGACAGAGAATGCAGAGATGCCATGTCACAGTTACTGAACCAGCCAGAACTTTCCTCCTGTCCTGTTCTGCTATTCAGTAAACGATGAATGCGTTTACGGTTTAAACCATATGGCCACGTCCAGCCTGCTGCCTGGTTTTGTAAATCAAGTTTTACTGGGACACAGCCAGGCTCGTCTGCACACTCCTTGTTGGTGGTGCTTTGGAGCTGCAATGGCAAGCACTAGCCTTGTGACAAAGGCCATGTGCCCACAAAGCCTCAAATACTTAACTATCTGACTGTTCGAAGGAAAAGCTTGAAGGAAAAGCTTGCTGATTCCTGATTTAAATCATTGGTGAGTTGGGGTTTTGATTACTTTCAGCCAAATGCATCTTACCTGATCTTGTAACAGAAAAGGCAAGCCCAAGGAGCTCATACTCTCCAGGAGCATGTGACCGAGAGAGGGCTGATGGGTGTGCTGAGCCCCGTGTGCATCCTGCTGCCTCGTTGCTGGGTGGACAGCCTCAGAGTCGTCGCTTCTGCACAAATGTCGGGCAGGAGAGGGTGATGATGTTTCCTTCTGGGTCTTTTTAAAATTTTTAGATCAGAGCGAGCTCCCCCAGAACCCTCTCTGGAGACCCACCTCTTTTTCATACCGAGTGGAGCTGGGCCACGTGTTGACCCCTACCCCAGCCACTGGCACGCACCGCTCACTTGGATGAACCCAGATCCACCCAGCGGAGGGAGGGGCGTCAGACACATGCAGGGAAGTAGAAGGGCCGGTGGGCACGAGCCGCCCCGAGCCCAGGAACCCCACATGTCTCTGGGACGCCATCGCTGGTCTTCCCATGCACCCTGAGATTGACCAAGAGCTGAGTCAGGAGCCAAAAATGTCCCCAGTCTGCAGATGTGCCTTTGTTGTCCTTAATAAATGTGAGGGAAGGTTGGATAAGAATTCCATCCGGCAAGTTGGCCGAGCATTGTCTGTGTGCCAGGGTCTTCTGTTATGTGCTGGGGATTCAGGATAAAAAAAACCCAAACATAGTCCTGGTCCTGAGGGACCTCGGGGCCGTGGGGGAATCAGACAAGCCGGCAAAAGTAATGGCAGCGATGTGACGACTCAGTTGTATGCCAGGGGCCTGGGGAGACAGGAGGCAGGGGATTCTTGGGGAGGTGGCATTGATTCTGAGCCTTAAACCATGAGTGAGAACCCCTCCCTGGGAAGCCTGATGGTTTCTTCTAGTCCCACTGCTGGTCATTGGGATTCTCTTGCTATTAGTTCCAACTTATATGTTACAGGATTTTCCTGAACTTTCCCATATGGGGTTTCATCCCTTGGACAGGGCCCGGTGTAGGAAGCAGCACCCTGTGACACTTCCGTTTTATAGGCCAGCACAGAGAGGGCCTCAGAGTGATTGCCCAAAGTGTGAAGGTTGGAGCTCAGGTCGGGATAGGATCCATGAATCTGGTCTCTGTGTCCCTCAGGAAGGCACCATTTATTTGCAAAACATTGAGTAGACTCCTGCCGTAAGCTGGGCACCGTGTTAGGAGCAGGAGATGCAGTGGTGTCCCAGACAGGCAAGGTCCCCATCATCAAGAGGTCACACACTGGCACGGAGCAAGATGCATGTGTCAGATGTCTGGAAGGGAGCATGGTTTTGTGGGAAGGCTGGAACAGGCTCTCCTCTGAGGAGTAATAGTGATCCTAAGTATCATAGACATCTGTACACACCCGACAAAGCTGTGTGAGATGAACAAACGAACCACACTTCGCAGTTTATAAAGCACTATGAGGCTAGCCAAGTGAAGAAAATACGAGATCATTTATTTGAGTTCCACGGACCCAGCAACTAGGAAACATTTCTTGCCTTAGATGAGAGGAGAAAGGCGGTCTACATTCTCAGGCTTACTAAAGATGAGATGGATAAGGCGCCTTGGAGGGAGACCTCCACCCCGTCCTGCATCAGGTGCTGGAGATGCAGAGGTGAGTAATAAGTAGCCTCTGCCGTCAAGGAGCTCAGGGGCTGGTGGTGGCTGGTTCCAAAAGCCATGCTCATTGATTCAATCAGCGAACACGTATTGCCCATGTCTGGCCTCTCAGGGCTATAGCAGCCCAGGTACGGAAGCCCCGTTGCTACGGAGCATACCTTGCAGAGGCTGGGCATGGGGACAGATGTTAGGCAAGCTGCTCTCAACGCCTTACTTAGACTTACTGCCTCACCTATCGCCTGTCATGTGTCACCATCAGACTGGTCCAGACCGTGCCTTGGGTGTGTGGCTGCTTCCTGTGTCTTGCCCCCATACTACCAGGATGTGACATTGTGACATTGTGATCCTTCTTGTCATCACTGCATCCCAAGTGCCTGGCACGTAGCAGGAGGGCAATAGATATTTTTCAATAAATTAAATAAGGAAAAAACCCAAATA
The DNA here is from genome assembly GCF_037043125.1 of Eumetopias jubatus. Lineage (NCBI taxonomy): Eukaryota > Metazoa > Chordata > Mammalia > Carnivora > Otariidae > Eumetopias > Eumetopias jubatus. The sequence goes on along the minus strand of NW_028274823.1, from coordinate 70,309,458 downwards.
TACAATTACAGCTAGAGATAAGTGAAGACTCCCTGGGAGGGAGAATGTGGTGGGAGACTGACAGGAAGTGCTTGAAGGAGCCATTGGAGTACCAGAAGGCCAAGGAGGAGCTGGGGTTGAAATCGGAGGGGGTGGCCATGAGGGTGTTGCAGGCAGTAAACTGGCTGGATCAGCTCTCTCTAAAGGAGGTCGAGCCTGCAGGGGAGCATGAAGGAGGGATTGGTTCACTCTGTCCACAGGGGAGGCAGGGCTGGGTGGGGAGGTCCCTGTCAGAGGTGGCATGGGAGCTGGTTCCTGAAGGAACCAGAGCATGTGGCCGGGGAAGAAGGAAAGGCCATTCCTGGTGGGAGGAAGCAGAGATGCAAAGGCCGGGAGGTCTGAATGAGAACGTTGTGTTCTAACAGCAAACAGCCTGTCTGCATAATGTGTAGAGCCTGTGGGGAGTGGTGCATAAGGAGGAGCAGTTCTCCAAGAGGAGGGTTTAACATCTAACTTAGGATCCTCTTAGCGGGCTTGGTGGGAAAAGCTGGTGGTGACAGGTTCTCATGAGTTATTACCTCTTTGCCTCCTCACAGCCACATTGTGTGGATGACTGAGCTTTGGCTCTGTCCCTGAGTTTCTGAATCCTCATGAGGGGAGACGCTAGATGGTCTGTAAGCTTCTGTCCAGATCTGTGATTCTACAATTCTTTCAGGAGCCCAGTAAGGATGGGAAACCAGTTACCCGAGAGAAAGCCCTTAGTCTCCAGTAAACGCTGTGCTGCTGGATTGTTCATGAGGGCGATTCAGGGCATGCCCCCATTGCAGTGTGCTCGTGACAGGGGCTCTTTCCTCCTCCTGGCTGGCCTCAGTCACTCTGAGACAAGACAGAGGATGAATGTTAGGCATTCTGTGGCATGCTTGAATCTGGGACTCTTGCCAGGCCCGGATTTAACTGGCACCATTCCTGACGGTCTAGAAGAGGAAACTCGTCAGGTCTTGCCTTCCTAATGGAATAGGTCACCATCCGGAAACGGCATCACTTGAGCTGCGATATCTTTGGTAGGCAATAAAACAGATTGCCTGGGTCAAGTTAAGAACAGATGGGTGAAAGGCAGGGAAGAATTGCCCCTTTAAATAATACAACCTTTGCTGGGGAGCTTATGAATGTTACCTCATGAGAGCAGGCAGTAATGCCGAACAACTTGGTGGAGCGGGTGATTTACCTGGGTACAAAGTGTAAGATGGTCAAATAATTTTCATGAATTCAGGCAACAAAGTTCTGTCTTTTCTCAGTGTTGTTGTGCATGGTTGGGCAGACCTCCCAGTACACACCTGGGCAACCATACATGGAGACGAGGCTATTCTACAGTTCGTTTATTCTACAACATTTATTTAATAACTTCTTTATACTAGGTACATGCCCGGTGATGGGGATAGGAAGTGAACTGCAATGGGTCTCAGGCCTCAGGAAAATACAGACAGATAGGACCTTCATGTAGGGCAGCGTGGTCAATGTTTTGATAGAAGGCTCAGGGAGGGAGCGGTGGGAGGGCAGGGAAGAAGACCTTAGCCCAGACTCGGTGGAGTGGTGGAGGGAAAGAGGAAGACAAGGCCCGGAAAGCATGGCCGAGAGAGTAGCACCCGACATTTGCTACGTTCTCCTGGCCCAGGGAACTCGACGGACCTTCTCGATGGGAGCATTGTCCTTTCAAACTCTGCCGCTGGATCCTCGTTCTTCTGATGGCATGGCATTACTGTAAGTGAACCTTCTCTTCCTGAAAGAGAATGCCTATCCCCGGGGATGTGGCTTGAGGAAGACCAAGTAGGACCAGGAGCCTGCTCCTATCTGCTGTGGTTGTGTCCGTGTGGCCTGCCCTGCCCCTGTCCGAGGTCAGGGGGGTGAGCAATAGGGCCGTGCCTTCTAGCTCCAGTTGGCCAGGATTTTAATCTCACCCTGTCTTCAGTGGTAATCCCTGTTTAAACAAAGTGTCAAATGTTTTTCAAACCATAAAAACATAATGCAGCAGCCACATCTCTTATCCAGAGGGCACTGATTTTTTTTTTTTTTTTAAGATTTTATTTATTTGTCAGAGAAAGAGAGAAACAGCACATGCAGGGGGAGCGGCAGGCAGAGGGAGAAGCAGGTTCCCCGCTGAGCAAGGAGCCCAGTGTGGGGCTGGATCCTGGGACTCCGGGATCATGACCTGAACCGAAGGCAGACGCTTACCCGAGGCGTCCCCAGAGGGCACTGATCTTGTAACCAACCAAGACCCAATAAGTAAGCCAAAGGCTCTGGGAAACCCCAACAACTGTTCTCATCTCTGGACAGCGAAGTGAATATATCAGAGGGACCCTCAAGCCCTCACTCCTAAATGTGTTTACTCTTCTCACAAGCCCCACACTGACCAATGCAGCATATTCTCCAGACCTGTCCTCTCTCAGGGATGTGCCTGCCTCCACCCTGCCCGCCACCCAATCTCCATGTCTCTATTTACTCTATGACTATCACCTGGCAAACAGCTTTGGTCTCCACACCCTAACCATTCCCTCCTCTCTCCCCTAAATTCTTGCAGTGGTCTTCAACTGAGTTCCCTTCCCCTTGCCAATCCTCAGCAGCCTGACGGGGGCTTTCTAAGCTGCAAATCTCATCAATTTTTCCAAATTATACCATGGTTCTTCATTTTCCCCATCATAAAATCTGAATTTCTTCACATGGCTCCCAGAGCTTCCCATGATCAGAACTCTGTTTAGCTCTCAATTCTTTTTCCCCTGGTAGTCTCTACCCCCAAATACGGAGACTTGCTCTTAGTCCTCAGAACACGCCAGCTCTTTTGCATCCCTCGCTTTTGCATGTACTACTCCATGGCTTCTATTGTGTGTCCCCAATTAGCTAACTCCCTCTTTTCCGTTAGGACTCAGTTTGGAGAGGACTTCTCTGGGAAACCCTCCCATCCCTTGTCCAGCTGGGCAGGGTGCTTCGGCAGCTATATTTCCATGGTGTATTAGGATAACCCTTATGAGGGCATTTGTCTCAGAGTATCTGGATTCTTCCCTGGATCTTTCCTTAGACTAAATGCTGCTTGAGGGCATGGCAGGGTCTTATTGATCAAATTGCATAGAACAAAGCTCATAGAAGGCATTCGGGCAGTACGGATTAAATGAACGATAAATCTGAATTCCTGGGGAAAATTAGAAGAAGTAAGTTATTTGGGTTTGAGATTCTTGATGAAGTCAAATATGCTGTTAATTAGTTAAGAATGCTTTCAGCTGCAACGACATAAAGCCTCAAGTAATGATGGTTTGTGAGAGAAGTGTGTCTCTTCTTGTGAAAGTCCTGCGCACTGCGTGTGACTGCAGAAGTTGTGGCCTCCTGGCAATGCTGGGACAGGGGCCATCTTCTGGGAGCTTTGCCCACCGTCTGTGTTGCTTTTAGCCCTCCTGATAATTCTGTTAACTATCCAGATCTCTTTCTGTCTTAACTAGCTGGTATAGATTCTAGTTGCCTGTAGGTAACAATGCTGGCAAATACAAATCTTTTACTTGAATCCCACAAAAATGCCAAAGCAATAGAATGTCTGGTTTTATAGTAGTAACTGGGAGATGTGTAAAAGGCAGCTTTGGAAACAGTTGAGACACTAGAAGCTGATTCCCAGGAGGAGAACTGGTCCCTGCTTAAAACCCACGTATATCCTCAAATCTGTTTTTCCCATTCTCAGTTACCGAATGTTAGAATTAGAAAGGATAACAAGTTTCATAGTGGAAATGTCCTCATTTGATGAAGAGAGACCGAGATGTCCAAACCACATGGCTGAGAGGCTGAGCTGGACTCAACCCTCGGAGAACAAGTTTGTTCCTGCTGATCCGTGCTGCCAAGGCCAGCTGAGCAGAGAAACAAAGTGGAACAGGAAAGCCTGATAAAGAGACTTAAACCTTGTCTACCAGCTTAACAACAAATCTGTGTAACTGTCAAATTGCCTGCTTGTAAATGGTTTATATCCCAAGAGGGCCTACAACAAATTTCCTTTGCACTGAGCACAGCCAGCTGGGCATGTGTAGGGCCTGACTTCGCAGCGGACAGTCATGGGGTCAGGGCCTTGCTGTCCAGAGTCTGGGCGTCAAGCCTAACAGAGGACCACACTCCATAGCCCTCTGAGTTTCTAACATTATCCATTATAGCATTTTACGTGGAAGATTTAATTAGATCCCTGGAGTTTTCTCTTTTACGTGGGTTTAACTTCAGATTTCAACATTTTAAGCATTTCTCCAGCGGTGGGCCTGGCACCTTTGGAAGATGCATTTCCTTTTGCAGGCTTTGGGGGGACCACTAAGTGCTGGGAAGTTCTGACAGGTCAAATGGCCCCATTATTACTGGCCTGTGGGGGAAAGGCACTTCTCAGGGTGCTTGAGTCACTGAAGAAGTAGCAGCAGCTTCTGGAGCAGAGCCCTGCTCACCAGGCTGCCTGGGGAAAGGTGCTGGGGAGAGATAAGGGGTAGAAACCTCTTTAAAAGTTAATGAGCTCAGGGAGCCTCCCAGGGCTCTGTTTTCTACGCAGCTTTGCAGCACTTTGAATTTCCACGCCCTCTGAAGATTGGCTCCTGCAGAGCCCAGCTGGCTTTTAACCCTTTCAGGCACCTCAGATGCTCCTGTGAAGGAGGAGCTTCTCTGGCCTCTTCCAGAACTAGTCTGCGTCCCATGCCTCCGGTCACTGCTCTGGGAAATCCCAGCTTCCCAGACCAGCTGGGCCTTGAATGCACATCACTGTTTGCCCCTGCTGCCCACGACCAGATGACCATGGTGCAGCCTTCCTGCAAGTCGTTGCTCCTTTGCCTTCCCTGACCCCAGGCCCTTGCCTCTCCCTGGCTCACTGGCTGCACTGCAGGCTGCTGAGCTATGAACACCCCACAAGCTCAGTCCCAACTGCAGTGTTGAGAACACTGAGTGAGGGCGCTGGACCTGTGAGGGGTGGACATTGGACATTGGACCAGGTTGCAAGGGCTTGTTGACTTGGCTTTCTCATTTAGCTGAGCCTGTGAGCAGGCACCCTCCTTCCTTAGGCCTCAAGGCTGCCTCTCCAAAGTTGCCCTTGATCCATGGTGTAGGGAAGAAAAAATAATTTTCCTCTACCCTTCTAGGTTCTTGGCTGAGACCCTGTAATAAAAAGGCAGATTAACAGGAGCAAAGCAACAGAAGTTTGATAACATGTATATCTCCTGTATATATGGGAAATACTCAGGAAAACTGAATAACTCCCAGAAATGGCTGAAGCCATCACCTTAAATACCGTCTTCAGCTCAAGACAAGAAAAAAAAAAAGACATTGGGGAGACTGGTGACAGGGCCCCGTTATCGGGAGGTCACCAGGAAACCACAGTAAATAGGGTAAGGCTGTAATGCAGATTTAAATTCTTGCCTTCTGCATTGGTAAGAGTTTCTAGAGATTGTGTCCCCCCCCCCCCACTTCCTGGTACAGAGGGAGACACCCTCACACATGGGGATTTCCTTTTAAATGTGAATATCCCTTACAAAAGAATAACTTCTACTAGGTTTTCAGAGTTTCTCCTGTGTCTGCTGTTTATTAATAATAATCAGCTCAAGATAATCCTTCTGCCAAAGAGGCATAGTTTGGGGTGTCATATTCTTCCCTTCACTGGTTTCCGTAGCAGGGAGGGTGTGAAGGAAGGTATCAAGATCACTGTGGGCTTTTAAAGAATTCTTATATCATCCTTCTTTCTAGAGGGCATTTCAACATATGGCAGAAGAAGAAAGGGGACACAAAGGGCTCACACACCCATGCGCAGGCATAAGCGCGTGCGCACACGCACGTATTTTTTCTTTTTTGGAGATAAAAAGATACCTAGTCTGATTATCCCCTCCCTAAGCTGATAAACACTGGACCAGATTAGTGATTCCTAAACTCCTGGCTGTTTCTAAGAATTCCTCAGGCTAGATTAGTTAAGAATTCAGATTCTTGGACCCCTCCTCAGATCCATTCGTTCGGAACCCTTGGGGCAGGACTCAGGAATCTGCATTTTAAGAAGTCTCCTGGGGTATCTTCATACTCAGCGCCTTGGTGGGTCACTGGGCAGACAGGTCATTGGGTAGTCTCCAGCCCCATGTGGAGGCCCAGAGAGCAGGATGCTTTAGGTTTGGGGGGTGCCTGGACCACTCTTGAGGTCAGCCCTTCAGAATTTCATGGGGACATCCTGCATCCCCCCCCCAGGCTGGGAAGACCACTTACCAGTCAATTCCTGCAGCACAAAGTGAAGGGTGCTCCATCTGATAGGAAACAGACAACTGTGCTTGGTTGTGTAGCAGGCGAGGGGAGGCAGGGTAATCTAATTCACCAGGCCTGTGCAAATGTGATATAAAATCAACATCCCCTCTGCTTGCAGCAGGGGCAAGGGGGAATGGGATAAGGGCGTCCACAGCAGTCTGCAAGAGGACCAGGCATCAGCTCACTGCCCAGGCCACTTCCCTTCAAGGCAACAGATTCAGGTGCCCAGCGCAGCTGGCGGCCTTTTCTAAATGTGCGTGGTCCCCCAACCCAGCCCCTCTCCTCTGAGCCAATCCCTTGCAAATCCCTCAAGCATTAAAAGATAAGTTCCTGCAACCCTGCTTTCTTCAGTGTTTGAAGCTGTAATTTGACATTAGAATGTTGGCAAAGATGAAGAGAGTCGTGTCCAACAACAAACACCCTGAGGTCTCATGGAAACCTCGGGGCACTGGCCAATGAATGTGATCAAATGCTGCAGTGTCATGATCTCTACTTGTCTGGAGAGACCCACTGAGTTTGGAAGGCCACAAAGAAGAGCTTCAAAAGAAAAGATTTCCTAAAAAAAGAGAGAGAGAGAGAGAGAAAGGAAAGATTTTCTAAAAAAAAAAAAAATCAACTAACAGTGAATTCACAGCTGTGTTCTGGATGGTGGACCAAGTGGGTAAAAAAAAAAAAAAAAGCTGCAGAAATTACATTCAAAGTAGAATGGGTTTCATTTCATAGTGAGAAAGAGAAGAGCAGCCTTGCACCAGGGGCTGGCCTGGTCCTCTTGGCTGGATACTCACAGCTGGCCAGTGGTGTCTTCCTGTTGAACAGAAATATTTTTGCAGAACATCAACTTCAGACAAAACACCATCCCATCGTGATGGAGCCAGGCAAACACCAGACCCCTCAGGATCAGTCTGAACGCAGCACGTACGCTGTCCAGCCGCAGAAGACCAAACATGCCCCCCTCCCGTCCTCAGGACATCAGCAGTGTCCTTCCCCAGTTCCAGGCTTGGGCCTGGGCCTCACCATCCTGCATTCTATGTGAGATTTACTAAGATACCCAATCATAAAATTACCCCTGCTCCCTGGCAGCATCAAATCCAAGCCCCTTTCCTGAAGCCCATTCCCTCATTGCCCAGCAAAGTCCAAGTCCTTCAGGTCCTTTCTGAACCCTGCACTCAGATGCCTGCGGGTCCCTGGTGCATGTCCCCCTCGCTGCAAATGGCCATCAACTCAACTGGTTCAGCCCCAGGGGCCTCCTGGCCCTTGGCTGAAGGACTCTGACAACGGAGTCCAAAATACAGACATAGCCAAGGCATCTTGCAACACGGAGAATGTGGGGCAGCATGGCACTATGTCCTGTCTTTAAGCTAAGGTGGCTCCAGAACATTTGGTGAAAGGGAAACATACATGCCGGAGTGTGAGCTGCAGAGATGCTTGCATCCATGCGGGTGGGGGGGGGGGGGGCACAAACTCCCGCATTGAATTGACCCATTGAAAGACCAGTTCTTCTTTTATAACCTCAGCAGTTTGGTGGTCCAGTCTACTGACTTAACCATTTTTTCCCTCTTTTATCTTGTGTGTGTGTGTGTGTGTGTGTGTGTGTGTGTGTGTGTGTGTGTGTGTGTATGTGAACACTTAAGTTCACTCTCTTAGCAAATTTCAATTAGACAGTTTTATCAACTATAGTTACCCATTTTCTAATCCTAACCTAAATTCCCAGGTGTCACTAGCTGGGACCGACTGGAAGGCCTAGAAAATCACTTCCACATTAATATAGTCCAATGTAGGATGTTAGTCCCTCCTTAGGTCCTTCCAGACACTCCTTCAAGGCCCCAGAATGTGCCTCAGTTGTGCTCATCTCTAAGTCGTTCCCTTCCCCCTCTCTCCTGCGGAACTGATGCTTTCTCACAAGGGGCTTCTGGACCCCCACATGCCCAGGACTCAGGCAAAAGATGGGTCACAGACCTTCGACCAACCACATGTTCATTTGGTCCTGTGGGCTCAGAAACAGCACTGCTTGAGTCCCCAGAGAACCCCATGGGCTGGACTCAAGGCCTCTCTCTCCTCAGTTGGCCTCTTATCTCAAGAGACCCAATTTGGGAGATGGCACAAAGTCCCCTCCATTCCCCATTGGCATGAACCGTTCCTGCTGCTTCTTCAGGTAAAATCCAGAAGTCCCCAAGTGAATGAGCCTTGCAAACGAATTCTTCTGGGGCTCTCCATTCCTCACGTGGTGGTTATTTAAGCTCAGCTGGGCTCACAAATCAGGCAACTGTGTTAGAAAATGCAGACGCTGAGCCACAGATTTCTAGACAGACCATCTGGTTGCAATTCCTTGATCTGCCATTTGCTGGCTTGAGCATGTTCTGTACTTTCTGAGCCTTAGTTTCATGGGTCTGAAAAATGAGGTCGATAATAGTTCCTTATTGTTAGAGTTCTTGTGAGAGTCAAACAAGATCTGGTCTAGGGATTGTCATAGTGCCTGGTGTGCACTAAGAGTTCCATAAATGTTGCCTTATGGTCACTATCGATAAACCAATTAATTCACGTGTTCAGAAAGCAGACCTACACAGAGAGGTGGGAGGAATGGAAGGTGGTTCGTTTTAAAGTAAACCCAGCGAAAGAGGGCAGGATCCTAAGGTGCTGTCCATTCAAGAAGCCGTATTAAGCAGGGCTCACTGCTTGTTGACCTTCGCACTCCCTTGGCCAGGGTTCTGGCTGCATCAGAGCAGAGGGGGAGGCTAAGGGAAGGAGGCCGTGCTTTGGCCTGTTTAACTTGGCCGTCCAGCCAGTTTCAGCCTTTGCAGGTGAGGCCCCTTAATGTTTTTTGTCCTGTGAAGCAGCTAGGCTTGTTTTCCTTGATCGCTAATAGGTTGGGATTCTCTCAATTTGGCTGCACATTTCTGTTTCTGTGGGTTTGGGCTGAGCATTAACAGCCACATTTCCACTTGTGTGAATAAACTTAGGTAAACGCAGCCATCTGGGAAAGGACCCTGAGATCCATTTCCAAACCAATGAGATGCTAACACGGGGAGAAGAGAGGAAAAAACAGGGACAGAAACACCAGTCCAGTGGATGAATCTGAGTTCTCAGCAGAGGCATTGTTGGCAGCAAAATGACTCCAAGGTGGGCAGCAGGGGAGAGCAAGGAAAGCGGGGGGAGGGGTGTCGTTGATCAATGGGGCAGTGTTAAATCTGGGGCAGTAGTCAAAGTGTCCACTTCTTCCTTCACCCTGAGCCTAGATAAATGAGCGCTCTTCCCAGCTCCCCTGGCAAAAGTGCCTTAGACGAGAGCATGAGGAAAGACTGTTAGATGATGGAAAGCTTCATTTCTTCGTCTTTATACCCTGCCAAAGTGGGGGCCCATCGCAGAGCCAGGACTTAGGGGCAGGAGATCTGTTCGGCGTCTGGTTTGCCCACTGCCTTTGTTTACATACTTTGGAATCAAAGACATTTTATTTCTCTAAGACATTTTATTTCTCTCCTTTTTTTTCATGGTGCTGGTCATGGAGACTAAAGCAGGGTTGCCAGATTTAGCAAATAACAGTACAGGATGCCTAGGTAAATTTGAAGAATGGCTCTACTTGCCAATTTTTTGTAGTTTATTGAAACAAGGTGAATATAGGACATTTAGGAAATCCTGACAAAGTCAGTAGAGGATGCAACATCATTAAACACAGGACAGGTCGTGGCTCTACAAGGACACTGGCAACCCCGACTAAAGCCATCACATTTAACAGCCATTTCGAACTGTGATAGATACAAAGAAGGAAGCACAACATGGAATATACATACATGTGCTCACCACTAGCTACTTATTTATAATGGACCGGTTTTACTATAAATTTTATGGGATGTGTAACCAGCCAAGATACATACAAAATATGTATGCATTATTATTCTAAATATTAATCAGTCAGCAAATTCATAGTTCTGCTGGTCAAACAGAGGCCAAAAAGATTAATTCCCCAATCAGCTTAGGTAGTTTTCCAAACACTAGTTGGCTGGTTGAAAGAACTTTTTGCTTAGGAACATATGAATATAAAATTCTATAGGTTTAGGTGGCAGCTCAGAGGTTAACTGTGAAGGCCTGACAAAAGAAATGAAGAAATCCTGGGACAATAGTGATTTTAATGTTATTCCAGTGCTATCTGAGTGAAACACTGCCCTGGTGATAAAACACTAATGTGGTTATAGAAAGCCAGCTCTTTCAACGGAGAACTCATGTGGCTACTTTCATTTACACAGAGCATGTTTGTTATTTATTGCTAATTCTCAAAGCCAAGCCTACTGGGTGATCACAACATTGAGTGTTAAAGAGGGAGGGGGGGAAAAACCTGCCAGTAGGTCAGCAATCCCTTGTTTCAGAAATATTTATTGAGCAGCCTGTGGGTGCCAGGTGGTATGGGTGCCCGGCAAGGTGCTGGGGAGGGAGTGGTAGGAGAATACAGTGTTCTCCTCACACTTATCACAAAGCCAGTGGCATCAGGAGGGAATCCTGGGTCCATACAGAAACCCAGCTGGACAGGGAAAACCTTGTGCTCTCTTCTTTAGTGCCTGACTCTGGGGTTATTTGGGGTTCTGGGTCAGCCCCCTGGCTGTGTTCCCACAGTGAGCTCACTGCTTTCGTACGGCTGGGAGTTCTGATGGGCAGCAAACCTGTCCTTGTGGAACTCACCACAGGTCAACCTGCAAGAGCCGACATCATGTGGCAGGCATTGGGAGGCCCACTGAGCCCAGGTGGGCAATACAAAAGAAACCAGGGTTGGAGAATGGGGGGTCAGGTGGGAGAAGGACCTTTATGACACACAACAGACATGCATTCCTACATGACAGATGACAACCTACAACCTGCCTTGTTTGGCTGTCAAAAAGCGGGTGAGTCTTGGGATGTGGTGGAAAGGGGTCGAGTGTTCTCAGAAAAGGCTGGCCTGCTCCTGGGGCCTGGGGAGGGTGTTGGGGGGTGATGGTGAGAAAATAAAGTCTTGGGAAAGGAATCAGTGGTTTCAGTACTAGATTGCCATATCCTTCCAATCCGTATGGCTGTCCATCTGATTCCAAAATGGCACTGAAGGAGGAAATGGTGGCCAAAAGAAATTAGTGATTTTCCAAGGTCACTTAGCATACCCATGCCAGTCCTGGGATTATAACTCATGGTCCTGTTTGAGTGGAAATGCCCAGAGTAGGGGTAGAAATCTAAGATAATAATCCAAACCGTTGTCAAAGATACTTTCAGCAGACTTGTGATTCATTAAAAAGCAAAACAATAAACAAAAGAACCAACACATTTGCTGAACACCTGCTGTGAGACCCAAAGAAGGGATCTACAAAAGCCCAAGGAGCAGTGGACTTTCCTCAAGGAGCTTGGACTTTAGGGCAGGAGATGAGCCAGACACACACACGGAAGTGAGCCAACCACACATGTCAAAAGCGGTTAAGTCCAGGTTAAGGTGGAGTAGAACAGGCATTCCTAGGTGACAGACAATCCAAGAACCATTTGAGGTCCCTGCCTCCATTCCTGTGCACTTCCAAACCCTCATTCTGCTTGCACCAAAGAAGATGAACACACAGGCTCTGTCTTCAGTTATCAATAAGAGTCAGAACTTTGCCTGTGAGTATACCTTCTGTAATCTAGGCCCGGCTTCCCTGGCCCGCGGCATTCCTTCAGCCTCTCCAGCTATGGCCTGTTGTCTGGCCAGGTGGCACAAAGCAGACACACCATATCATGCCTGTGTGCCTTTCCACATGCTGTTCCTTCTGCTTGGAGTGCCAGGCCTTTCTGCTTGCCATGCACCTAGTAATACTCCTACTCATCCACAACAGCCCAGCCCAAGGATCGCCCCTTCAGAGGTGAGGGAACGTATCCAGAGTGTAAGTGGAAAACGGAAGGCTTTTTATCTGCCCAGAAAGAGTCAAATGCATACCCTTTGTAGACTTTCACTATAATCTTTGCGAGGGGAATGGGAGGTTTCTACAATGAATACACAAATCAAATGGCGAATAATACAGAAAAATAAGTTCTGGAGAAAAGAAGGCCCAAGTATTTGGGGACAATTGAAGGCATTCAGAGAGTCTCAGTTTTCTCCCGCCTTGCCAGGTGTGTCCCCATGTACTGTATCTGCCTGTCCCTGCTCTGAGGAGTAAGAACAACTTGTGAGCACAGGAAGGAGTTAGGGGGTCAGATTTCACACGGGAAGCGATCACTAAGTCAGCTTATGGAAGATGAGTTGAGTTATAGATAAGCAGATAGATGGGAAGTGAGTGGGTTACCTGGGCAGAAAAGCGTGAGCAGTGGTGCAGGGGGGGAAAGTGAGCCTAGTAGGGGGAATATTCCCATATCCTGAAGCTGGCCACTTATATATGACGACTATATATATATATGCCAAATAGAATATATTATATATAATACACAATAAATATATTTTACACTCCCATCACCACCACCCCCACACACGCTTGCACCACCGTGACCAGCTTCAGAATCTGGGAATAGACTCACTATGGTATATACATGGAGTATATACAGTATGTATATATAAGTGCATCTATCTTTTTGAATTTGTGTTTTCATTTTATTTGGATAAATACTCAGTAGTACAATTACGGAATTATATGGTAATTCTATTTTTAACTTTTTAAAAGGAAACTCCATGCTGTTTTGCGGAGTGGCTGTGCCAGTTTGCAACCCACCAAAAGGGCTCGAAGGTTCTCTTCTCTCTTCATCCTGTTATTTCTTGTCTTCTTAATTTTAGCCAGCCTGACAGGTGTGATATGATAGCTCACTGTGGTTTTGATTTGCATTTTCCTGATGATTACTGATGTTGAGGATCTTTTCAAGTGTCTGTTGGAAATCTGTATGTCTTTTTTGGGAAAATGTTTATTCAGGTCCACTGCCCATTTTTAATTGGATTATTTGTGGGTTTTTTGGTGTTGAGTTGTATAAGTTCTTTATATATTTTGGATATTAGCTTCTTATCAGATATATCATTTGCAAATATCTTCTCCCATTTAGTAAGTTACCTTGTGGTTTTGTTGATGGTTTCCTTTGCTGTGCAAAAGCCTTTTATTTTGATGTAGTCCCAATATCTACAGGATATTGTTTTTTGCTTTTGTTTCCCTTGCCTCAGGAGACATATCTAGAAAAAGGTTGCTACGGCCTATCTGATGTCAAAGAAATTACTACCTATGTTTTCTTCTGGTAGCTTTATGGTTTCAGGTCTCACATTTAGGCCTTTAATCTATTTTGAGTTTATTTTTGTGTGTGATGTAAGAAAGTGGTTCAGTTTCATTCTTTTGTTTGTAGCTGTCCAGTTTTCCTAGCAGCGTTTGTTGAAGAAATTGTCTTTTCCCCATTGTACGTTCTTGCTGCCTTTGTCTTAGATAATTGACCGTATAATCATGGGTTTATTTCTGGGCTCTCCGTTCTGCTCCATTCATCTACAAGTCTATTTTTTGTGCAAGAACCATACTGTTTGATTATTACAGCTTTGTAGTATTTCTTGAAATCTGGGATTGTGATTCCTCCAGCTTTGTTCTTCTTTCTCAAGACTGATTGCTTTGGCTGTTCAGGGTATTTTGTGGTTCCATACAAATTTTAGTATTTTTATTCTAGGTCTGTGAAAAATACTGTTGGCATTTTGATAGGAATTGCATTAAATCTGTAGATTGCTTTGGGTAGTATGGACATTTTGATGATATTGGTTCTTCCACTCCATGAGCATGGGATATCTCTTCATTTATTTGTGTCATCTCTAATTTCTTTCATCAGTGTTTTATAGTTTTTAGAGTATATTTCTTTCATCTTCTTGGTGAAATGTATTCCTAGGTATTTGATTCTTTTTGGTGCAATTTTAAGTGGGATTGTTTTCTTAATTTCTCTTTCTGCTGCTTCATTATTAATGTATAGAAATACTACAGATTTCTGTATATTAATTTTGTATCCTGTAACTTTACTGAATTCAGTTATCAGTTCTAATAATTTTTTGGTGGAGTCTTTATGGTTTTCTGTATATAGTAGCATGTCATCTGCAAATAGTGAAAGTTTTACTTCTTTCTTACCAATTTCGATGCTTTTTATTTCTCTTTGTTGTCTGATTACTGTGGCTAGCACTTCCAGTACTGTGTTGAATCAAAGTGGTGAGATTGGACATCCTAGTCTTATTCCTAACTTTAGGGGAAAAGCTCTCGGTTTTCACCGTTGAGTATGAGGTTAGCTGCGAGTTTTTCATACATGGCCTTTATTATGTTGAGGTATGTTCCTTCTGAACCTATTTTGTTAATAGTTTTTACCATGAATTGATATTGTACTTTGTCAAATGCTTTTCTGCATCTATTGAAATGATCATTGGTTTTTATCCTTTCTCTTATTAATGTGATGTATCACATTGATTTGCAAATATTGAACCACCCTTGCATCCCTGGAATAAATGCCACTTGATCGTGGTGAATGATTTTTTAAGTGTATTATTGGATTTAGTTTGTTAATAGGTACAGTCCTTTTAAAGAAGACAAATTCTTTTAGACTCTGGGACTAGTCCCTCAAACCTTCAGGAGTCTTCAGGTCAAGTATATGAAAGACTGAATTATTATTTAAGGGAGGTAGGCAATCACTTGTGCCAAACTGATCATAAGTAAATATAAATATAAAACATGAACATAGCTACTAAAATCTCCTAGATTACCCAAATGATCCAGAATACATTTGTTTTTGAATTTCTAGATTATTGCAATGAAAACAAAATAATTAAGAAGTATCTTTACCTAGCAAATCTGTGAGAATGTGTACACAAGCCCCAGACACACATGGGGAAATGGAGAAATTCTGGTCAAGGACAACAGCAAAATTCCTCTAGGAGAAGAAAAGTCTCTTGCTATGGGTCTATGAAACACCTTAATGGCTTATTGGTTATATAATGTTAACTTGGGTCTTGTCTGAGTTAAGGGGAGAGGTTAAGGCAGATATTTCTTTGTCTATGTTCTGTTTTCTTTGTGGTGGCTAGAAAGACAGAGGGTCTGGCCCTGGGCCCTGTGAACTGAGAAGGGGAATGGGGTCTTGCAGAGAGTAAGAATGAGCCCCAGCAATATGGTGGTAGGCTGGCACCAAGGAGAGGAGGTGAGTGTTCCCTGGGAGAGAAAATAACCAGTGAACTGAAGGAATAATGAATCCAACATTTAATCTCAGATATTCCTAATCCCAAATTATCAACAACAGACTGATGGACCCAATAACTTGTTATGCTTGGAGAATGAAGCGGGGAGGAAGAGGCTGTGTTCACTCTGGAGAAAGGAATAGAGAGAGAAGGGCAGGTCCAGGGATGCAAGGGGGAGAGGTTGGGAGTTAGGTGAGAGCAGGAATTCAGAGTGAGAGAGAGTGGGAAGGTGGTCGCGTGGCCGTACTGGGCCAGCCAGGACAGTGCTGAGCATCCCTCAGTCCCATGGGAGATGTGGGTTGGGCTATATATTCGAGTTACCTGTATGCAGGCAGTGACATCTCTTCTGTTGTCTGGTCTTTACTTGTATTATTTATTTGTATTTATAATTATATTTGTTAAACTTTGCGTGTGTGTTATGTTAGTGTGCTCTTCTTCAGCAGACCCTGATTCTTTGAAGGGTACAATGGACAGTTTAAATTAAATTTGGAAGTCTGTATAGAGGAGTAATCATAGGGAAGTTGGAAGAAGTTGATTAGAGCCAGATCATTGTATAATATTGGTTGCTATATATTTCAGAATACTTCAGTGTGAACCCTGTAATGTATTTAAAAATGTGTTGTTAACTTCACACCTTAGGAGTGGTTAGTAAGCAATCAAGAACTTATACTTGACAGGGGCTTTAGCAAGTGCTTCAATTGTCATTGCATACATCTGCACAGAGAATGCATTTTTAGCATATCAGATATTAGAAATAACTTTTCATTGGTGAAATAAGTAGCACTCAGGACATGTGCTTAGTTAGAAAGTTTGCGTGAGCACCTGCACGATGAGGAGTGAGGACACAGTGTGCTCAGTTCCCCTCCCCTCCCGCAGAGTTTTCTGTGGGGAACTCCGACGAGTCCTATGGCCTTCCATCGCCCTTCCCAGGGGACACTGTCTCACCTGTCCAAGTAGAAGCCTGGGTGGTAGAACTCTTATGACATCTGTCCCAGAGTGGACCTTGCATGAAGGATGCTTGCTGGAGCCTAAACTGACAGAGAGCAGTATCTCACCAAGGTTCCAGGACCAGGTAGAATGACTGTTTTAATGCCTGCTGATAATAATCTCATTTGAGTGCTGCGCCCAATTAACATTCACATTGACAGAAAGCCACTCCTAATATTTTCTGGTCAGTCTGCAACACATGGGTGGCCTTGACGTGTATGCAGAGGGTGTTTAGAATTTAAAACTCTGGTCATGAGGGAGTCTTTGAAGATTCTGAAGCAGGGGAATGATATGGAGAACGTGTTGTGGTGTTGAGGGCCCAGAGGCAGGGAGACAAGTTAAAACCAGAGAGTTGAGCTAAGAAGGGGGTGGACCCTTTTGCAAGGTCAGAATCCACAGGCTCCCCACAATTCCTCTGAACCCTGGGGCTGGCCCAGGACTTCTCATGTCAGAGGGGATGTGAAGAGAAGCCAACTTAGTCCACCGTGACAAAGCCACATTGTGATGAGTCAGGAGGAGATCTGTCCCAGACACATGGATTACATTTCCTCTCAGATATACATGGGGATGGGGGTGGGGATGGAATTCCCAGCCAGGCCAATGTGAACGGCGGCCTGAGCTTTGCCAAGAAGACATGCTCACAGAAATGATGTTGAAGCAGTCAGGAAGGCCTGGAGCCTCAGACTCTCCTAGGGCAGGCTCACTGATTCTCGTCTCTTGTGAGATAAAACCAGAGTCTGTTGTAATGGCTTTTGAAAGGGACTGGCGTGAAGGATCATTTTCATAAAGAAATGAATGGAACAGGGAGTCACCCTGCAGATCCCTTGACCAGAGGGGATGGAGCATTGGGCTCAGGACCCCTTCTTGACTTTTGGTTCTTCTTCCTGCTTTCCCTTTCTGGCAGGGTCTGGCATTCTTGCCCCTGCTTTTCCTCTCTGAGACTCATTTCCTAAGTTTGGCTTCTTCTCAGTTGGAGGCTACGCTTTCTCTGATCAAAACTCACGAGCTGTGCAGTGTGCTGGCTATTGCTCCCTGGGGTGGGTTTTTAAAAGTTTGCAGAAAATGGAGTAAGAACAAATAGAATGGCTAGGGAACAGCCTGGTCCTCCCACCTACCCCCCAGCCCACCCTCTCTCTCCCAAGATAGGTTTACAGGATGGGATGGAGAAACTTTTAGAAATCTTTAACACGATGGCTCTTTCTTAATGTTTAGGCAAATGTGGACATTTGGGGACTAAGCTCAGGCCAGATCCGCCTGTGGGTCTCTATTAACAACTGACGCCAGTGGTTTTTTTCCCTCAAGATCTTGACCTCTCTCCACTCACAGCACTGCCATGAGGAATAAAAGCTATTTGGGAAGAATAATAATTAGTATTATAAATATTATGAATATGATTATGAATATTATTAACCATCACTGAGTGCTTAGCATGTATGAGGCACGTGCCAGGCCTTTCATGTGGAGCAACCTGTTCAGTCTTCACAGCTCTTTGAGAGGGTGATTACTGAGCTTCCATTTTACAGATGAGGAAACTGAGGTTTACGTTAAAGATTTGCCCACAGTCTTGTAGCGGGTTGAATGGAGCCCCCCACCCCCAATATGACTGAATCCCTGGGACCTGTGAATGTGATCTTATTTTTGAAAAGAGTTTTTGCAGACATAATTAAGGATTCTGAGATCATCCTGGATTATGAGGGTAGGCCCCAAATTCAAAGACAAGTGTCCTATAATAGGAGGGAAGACACAGACAGAACAGAAGGCCAAGGTGGAGGCAGAGAGTGGAGTCACGTGGCCCAGAGCCATGGAATGCCTGCAATCACCGGACACTGGAAGAAGAAGGGCAGACTTCTCCCCCAGAGCCTCAGAGGGAGTGTGGCCTGCCTGCAACTTGAATTTGGACTTCAGCTCTCCACGATGGAGAGGATACATTCTGTTGTTTTAAGCCACCCAGTTTGTTCTAGTTTGTTCCAATGGCCCCAGGAATCTAATACAGTCACGTAGCTCTTAATGGTTGGAGCAAAGGTGCTATAAAAGTTAAAGCCGTCATGATAGGAAAAGAACCAGTGACATCTACCAAGAATTATGATATATTATCAAATGGAAGAAACAGGCTTTAGATACATATTTTAAACTTTTATATATTTATGTATATTCATATCTATACATTAGTATATCACATATATATTAGAAAGAGGTTCCATGGACTCAGATGCACCCATTCACCCAACTGGTGAGGTAGCAGGTGATAAGGTGGAGCTTCTTGGAATAACCCCCCCGGAAGCAGAGTTCTGGAAAAAGCCCCACTCTTCCGGCGGTTCTGGCCACCAGAATCCCCACATCCTCTACCAAGGAAGCCTCTGGGTTCCTCTTGGGGATCACAAAGTCCACCAGTTAATTACTTTCATTTCAGTATTATTTACATATGCGTACAGTTCTGCCTCACATTGGTTGATATATTCTAGAAAGGTTGTGAGCAAATGAAGTTGTAATACATTGAATTGTACTGAAAATGCAGATTAGCCGTGTCCGTGAAGCTCACTTGGACATTTTTGTGAGGTAGATTATTATCTTGCTTTGCACCCGCTCCCACTGCCCACCCTCACTGTTCCTGAAGAATCCAGCATGGGTAGACTAGATTTCCATGGCGGGGGTGGGGAGGCCTCCTTGCTCTGTCATCAGGCACTTGTAGCTCTTAAATGCAACTATTCCCGGTGTCGGCGCACTCGCCCACGCCAGGCACACACCAGGCACGGTAACCCCCAGCAGGCAAAGCCTTTGGCAGCTGTACCAGTGCCCCTGGACACCCTGTCACTGGGGTTAAGGTGGAGGCGGAGAGAAGGGACCCTAGCAACCCCTACTTGCAGGGCTGAAGGGGGACGCTGCTGGGGAGGGGAGTCCAGGAGGGTCAAGAAGAGCTGCAGGTGGGCCCGAGGACATGGGAGGCGCCAGAGCTGGGGTCTGAGTTCAGGTGTGGGCTAGTGTGAGCCCGCTGCTTCCAGTCCCCTGCCTCTAGCTCCCCCAGTGCTTAGCAAACATGCCCACCGAGGGGGCAAGCTGCAGGGGGCACGGCAGCTGTCAAAGCCAAGGCAAGGGCTGTAAGACTGCCAGTCGGGCGATTCCAGAGCCCTAATAATGAGCCAACAGTGTTGCTTAGTTTTGTTTTGCTTCAAGTGATTGAAATGCTTTAAAAGGGAAGGGAGGTCAGAAGGGAATTACTCCCACAGCTGGCTTCAAATCCTCCCACCTGGATTCTTTCTTTTAGTTTTATACGCAAAGGTTTTGTTGTTGTTTTAAAAAAAATCTAAATATAATAAATGAGACACTATAGATAAAACTGTTAAGTTTTTCAAATACTATCCAGGCTAAAACCAAAAATCTCAAACTGGCCACAGGCATTGTCCATTTTTCAAAGTCTTTTTAATGAAACATTGTCTATTGCTTTTAGAACAATTTAATATCAGACTCTGGAATTGGCAGAATTTTCCCCTCGGTCCTAAATGTACAATCTGCCTAGTTTAAGTCGAGAGGGTTTCCTTGCCTTGTCATATGGAGTTTGAAGAACTCAGGACCAGGAGGACCACAGAGCAGACTTGGATGCTGCCTAGCCAGGAACAAAGGAGTCAGGACCACTCAGCCCGGGACACACCTTAGCCACCATGACCCATGTGCAGCTCAGCATCTGTGACTCAGGACATCAGAAACTACCTTGTGACTGCCCAGAAGGACCAGCTATGGGTGCTCATCGATTCTTATTTCCCATCATCCCCCAGCATGTGGAGAGACTACTCATAGAGAAGACTTGAGCCCTCACCTGGTGACGGTATGTGGAGCTCCAGCTCCCAGGTGGAAAACAGAGTCATATCTTCTCTGATCTACCATGTGAGCTGTCATCAGGAGTTTTAAGGACTGACTTGATGAATAAAATATAAGGGTTTAGAGTGAACTCTGCATGTGCAGGTTTGAAGAGAATAAATAGTTCTTTGCATGTCAAAGATCCTTCCTGATAACCCAACCTGAGAAATCTCTGCTTCAGCCGCATCTGCTGCTGGGGAATGCTGAAAAAAATAGTGACTATAAAATGAAATGAAGCTTGGAGGTGAACCATATGAAATTCCGTGGATTGGGGGAGAAATCATCCACTATTACAATGGAGTCTAGGGAAGGAGGGGGAGAGGAGGTGGGGCGACCATGAAAAATCAACAGTGAACATTGAAAATGTGGATTTTCTCTTGGGAAGCTCCCTTCCCTGGGAAAGAAGAAAACATGAACAATGAAGCTTTGCCTGGAGAGCAATACTGTTCACATTTGCATGTTAAATGGATTGAGGCTCTCCTAGGCTCCCCCTGGGGAAGGCTGTCACAGGCAGCTCTAACATCTAATGGTCCCTTGCCCACACTTACTCTGGTTTGGAGCCCACAACCCCAAAGAGACCCTTGTATGCCATAGGTGCTCAATAAATATTTGTACTGAATTGTATTTAAAAGCTAGTTTCTTGAGTGACCCCCCCCAAAGGCTGTGTTCAGATATCTCCCTATGTACATCTTGAATTCTGTGTAATCTGTACAGTGAGATTTTAGGAAGAGGTAGTTTTCATCCAAAAGCCTTCTTTGCATTAATTTCAGTTTTATTGGCTGCCCCCTCCCACCTTTAGAAAAACAGGCCTGAATTATCCCCAGAGCTGCAGAAACAGCACTGGGAGTTTGAGACTTGGGGGCTTGGCAGGGTCAGCCTTGGTTTTAGCTGTGGTGACTTGCAAAGCCCTGGCTTGCCCTCCCCATGTTCTCTGGGTAGAGCAGAGACTCCTTACCCCTGGAGTACATGCAATGGGGGCCATGCTCTGAAGCTTCGTGCAACTCACTTACAGGATGCATGGCTCTTGAGGCATCCTCCGTCTTTACACACCTGTGGGCATATCTGTCCTGGCACCATCCACCCACTGCCCAGACCTCTATGTCCATATGTTTGGATTCTGGTAGCTTCTGATGAATAAATTTCTTTCCTTTTTGTTTGTTCAACATATGGTTATTGAAGGACTGCTTTATGTCAGGTGTTTCTCTAGGTGCTTAGGGATGCCGCAAGGACAAACTAGATAAAATTCTGCCTTTATGGAGCTTACATTCTGGTGGGGAAAGACAGGCCATGACAAACATGATCAGTAAGTAGATATTGCATTAGAAGGTGATGTGCTTTGGTTAAAAACGGAGCAGGATACGGAGGATCCGGAGTGAGTGGAGCGGGATCGAGATTGGAAAGGGGTGGTTGGGACAAGCCTCCAATAGAAGGGAGAGCCAATGGCATTTGCGGAAGGATAGCTGTGGGTTCCAAGGAAAAGGCAGGCATTGGCTTCGCAGGTACTGGTCTGACTTGGTTATCTGCACCAAGAGGGAGAATGGAGGGACAAGTAGTCTGGGTGCAAGGGCTGCTGGGGGGAAATTCAATCACTGATTTTTTTGGATATTGTTTATGCAAACTCTGAAACAAACCTTACAAATGGGGAGGAGGGTAAATGAAGAGAATGAACCTGACATAGATGACAGAAGGGAGCTCTGCCCAGATACCAAGGGGGTGGTAGGGGGAGGGTGGAGAGGAGGACAAGATGTGTGTGTATCAGGACATGGCAGAGTGTTCTGTGCCTCCCCATTGGTTGGGACCCAGGCTGGAGTCGCCCAGGGATGACCTCTGTGGCTGGGCTTGCGATAGGCCCTGGTCAGAGAGCCAAGAGGGAACTGTGCCCTAGAGAGGGGTGAGGACCCTCCCCTGGGAAGAAGGGTCTCTGTCTTCCCCTCCAAGAGGAACACAAGGGCACCCCACATTGATCTTGGAATGTAAGGGGATTTTGTCCATCTGTTTGGTTCATTGGTCGCATCTCAAGTGCCTAGGAAGGGGCCTGGGTCATAGTACAGGTTTGCTGGATAATTGTTGAGCGAGTAAATGGATTCATCAAGTACTCATGGGCTGCACTCTGGAATTCCACCCTTGCTGGGTATGGTAAGCTCACAGGGAGATGTGAGTGTTGCTCCTCCTGGCTCCTCTGAAACCCGGCTCAAGAAGCAGCATCTTCTTCCAGCAAGCCAACGTGTCTCCTGAGCTTTAGAGACGAAGACATAGAGCAAAGAGCTCTGAACTTGGCACCAGGGAGCCCAGGTTTACTGGCCACAGACTTGGCCAAATCACTCAACTTCTGTGAGCCCCTTCACCTGTGAGTCCCAAAGAAAGGTGTCCTGCCAGTCTTGCCTGCTTTGCAGGGTGCTTTTGAAGAGCACAGATGTGCATAAGGAAGCACTGGGGGACCAAACCACCATGCAGTGTAAGGCATTATTCTCTCTACTCTCACACTTGGAAAAAAAATAAAGACAAAGAAAAATACAAAGAATATCATAACAAATACAGAAGTACTCACCCCTCAGAATAACAGGTGCTAATCAGTTACATTTGCTTCATATCTCTCTGGAACAAACTCATGATGTATAAAGTTCCAGTCCCCTGTTATCCATTCCTTAATTTTATTCCTCTCTACCCTCCTCCTCCTCAGAGGCAACCACTATTATGAATTTGGTGTATATCACTTTATCCCAAGTCTTAAATATTTTTAATATACTATTTATGGGGATCACAACATATAAGCAACACATTATTATAAAGTCTTTTGAAAAAAAGTTTGCATAGGAGTGCCTGGTGGCTCAGTCGGTTGAGAGTTCGACTCTTTTTTTTTTTAATAAAGATTTTATTTATTTATTTGACAGAGAGAGACACAGCGAGAGAGGGAACACAAGCAGGGGGAGTGGGAGAGGGAGAAGCAGGCTTCCCGCGGAGCAGGGAGTCCGATGCGGGGCTCGATCCCAGGCGCTCCGAGAGTCTGACTCTTGATCTGTCTGGGCCGACTCCAAGCTCAGCCGGGAGTCTGCTTGAGATTCTCTCCTTCTCCATCTGCCCTTTTCCCCACTCTCTCTCTCTCTCAAATAAATACATAAATCTTTTTAAAAAATTAAAAAATAAAAAGTTTGCATAAATAATACTAAATTCCTGCACCCAATTCCGAGTGTGTCTGGAGGTTTCCTGCACCACCAAGCCATTCTCCAACACCATCTGGGTGTCCTAGAATTCATCTCGGCCCTGACACTGTTTATCTGGAGACAGCGTCAGCTTCCACAGGTTAAGGGTTCAGGCCCACAAGACTGCCCCCCTCCCCGACACACATCACAAGTCCAGGCTGTCCCCTGTACTTGTCACCAGCTATTGATCAGAGATGCCAACGAATCCCTCCATGGGTTCAATTAATTTGCTAGAGTGGCTCACAGAACTCAGAGAAACACTTTACTTGCTATAGCAATGGTTTATTACAAAAAGATATAACTCAGGAAGAGTCAGATGGAAGAGATGCACAGGGCAAGGTCAAGGGAAGGGCATGGAACTTCCCTGCGCTTTCTGAGCATGGCACTCTCCCGAAATCTCCATGTGTTCACCAACATGGAAGCTCTTCAAACCCAATCATTTTGGGCTTTCATGGGGGCTTCATTACATAGGTACAATTGATTAAACCATTGAACCCACAGGCAGGTCACTCCCTGATACAGGCTCTGTTTTGGGGTATGCCAAGGAGAAATGAAACATGAGGGACTGGTCCCAGCACTGGAGATTGTTTTCCCTTAAATTCAATTCCAAATCTTGGGCTTGCCCCGGAGTTACCCAACTAACTTGGGTCCTTGGGGGAAACAGATGGATGGGATTGATGTATATTTGGAATTTATTTGGACTCTGACCAAAAACTATCCCAGCTTAGACCTGGCTCTCAAGGAAAAGGGGTGTTGCCTTGCTCTCCCTCTGTCACCCTCCTGGCCATAGTGACAAGCAGGCTGAGAGGAGGAGTGGCCCCCAGGGATGAAGCATTCCGTGGTGCTTTTCCTGCTCACAGAGGGCTGGGTGCCCAGGTACCACCCAAGGGACCTATGTGCAGGGCCTCAACTTCCAAGAGCCCCATCCTCTGGCTTGCTCTCCCCAGTACATTCCAGAATCATGACATGTCTCTCAGAAAGGAAGGATTATTTTTGCCCATGGCATAAATAAATCCAGGAACCAGTTCCAGTAATCACAAGTACATGCCAGTTTTCAAGTGCACTCTTGACAAAAGCAGAAAGAAATCAGTATAGCCTGCCCAGAAAGGTCACTGGCGGTATGGAAGCCAGCAGGATTCTGGAGAAAGGAAGCAGGAAGGAGGGGCTAGATTTTCATTTAACATTATCAAGTTTTTCAAACAAACAGAAAGAGAGAGCAATTTAAAAAACAAATTTGAAGTTATTTTGCCCAATTTACTTCAGATCTTAAGAAATAAAAATAAAATGTCACCTGGGTGGCTCAGTCTATTAAGCATCCACCTTCGGCTTAGGTAATGATCCCAGGGACCTGGGATCCATCCCCACATCAGGCTCTCTCCTCAGCGGGGAGCTTGCTTTTCTCTCTCTCCCTCTGTGCTCTCTCTCTCTCTCTCTCGCTCTCTCACTCTCACTCTCTCTCAAATAAATAAAATCTTTAAAAAAATGAAAATAAAACATTAGTTCCACTAGAAACCTGACCATCCTCTATAATTCTCTCCCCAGAGGTCTTTGCTACCATCAGTTTGTGTTTGCCTTTCTCATGCTTCCTTTAATATTTTCATGATATATATATATATGCATCTATAAAAACAACTGTATGTGATATTCTTTTTTTAAGCTTTTTAAATTTTTCCTTTGATACATTTATTTTTAAATTAATTTTTTAAATTTAAATTTAATTAAATTTTAGCTAGCTAACATACAGTGCAATATTGGTTTCCGGAATAGAATGCAGTGATTCATCATTTACATACAACACCCAGTGCTCATCACAACAAGTGCCCTCTTTAATACCCATCCCCCATCTAGCCCTTCCCCACTCACCTGCCTCCATCAGCCCTGTTTGTTCTCCATTGTTAAGAGTCTCTTATGGTTTGTTTCCTTCTCTCCTTTTTTCTTTTCCCCCTTCCCATTTGTTCATTTGTTTTGTTTCTAAAATTCCACATGAGTGAGATCATATGGTATTTGTGATTCTCTAATTTATTTCATTTATCATAAAACACTCTAGCTCCATCCATGTCCTTTCAAATGGCAAGATTTCATTTTTTGATGGCTGAGTAATATTCCCTACATGATTTTCCACTGTATATATGATTTTGCAACTTGCTTTTTAAGACAAATTGTAGCAAAAAGAAAAAACACACGCAATTCACCCTCCCAATCATTTCCAAGTGTATAGTATTGTCAACCACATGAACCCCTCCTGTGTGACTGAATCTACACCCACCAAACACAACTCTCCACCTTCCCCTTTCCCAGCCCCTGGCAATTACCATTCTACATTTTAGAAAGTTGACTGCTTTGGATACCTCATATAAATGGAATCATCGAGTATTTTTGTGACTGCCTTAATTCACTTGCGTAATGTCCTCAAAGTTCATCCATGTTGTAGCACATGTGAAGTTCTTTCCTTTTATGGCTGAATGATATTCCATTGTATGTATGTGCTGCATTTTGTTTATCTATTAATCCATTCTTGGACATTTTTTTTCTCTCAACAGTTTATTTTTATTTTTATTTATTTAATTTTAATTTTTAATTTGAATATAGTTGACACTATTGTTACAAAAACATGGAATGCTTCACAAATTTGTGTGTCATCCTTGCTCAGGGGCCATGCTAATCTTCTCTGTATTGTTCCAATTTTTAGAATATGTGCTGCCAAAGCGAGCACCATTTATGGACATTTAAGTTGCCCCCACCTCTTGGCTGTCATGAACACTGCTGCCATGAACATGGGTATGCAAACATCTTTTTGAGATCCTTTTTAATTTTTTTTTATATACACACCCAGCAGTGGGATTGTTGGATCATATAATAATTCTATTTTGAATTTTTTCAGGAAACTCCGAACTGTTTTCCCTAGTGGCTGCACCATTTTACATTACCACCAACAGCACACAAACATTCCAATTTCTCCTCACCCTAGCTAACACTTGTTATTTTCTGCATTTTGGGTAGTGGCCATCCTGATGCGTGTGAGGTGATATCTCATTGTGGTTTTGGTTTACATTTCCCTGATGATTAGTGAGTTTGAGTATCTTTTCATGTGCTTGTTAGACCTTTGGAGAATTGTCTATTCAAATTCTTTACCCATTTTTAAATTGGGTTATTTGTTTTTTTTTTGTTATTGAGTTATAGGAGTTCTTTTTATATTCTGGATACTAACTTTTTATCAGATAAATGGTTTGCACATCTTTTCTCTATATGGTTGCCTTTTCACTCTGTTGATTTTTTGTTGCTGTTATTCACAGAAAATTTTAAGTTTGATGTGGTCCCATTTGTCTATTTTTGCTTTTGTTGCCTGTGCTTTTGGTGTTATATCTAAGAAATCCTTATTAAATCCAATGTCATTGAGCTTCCTCCCTGTTTTCTTCTAGGAGTTTTATAGTTTCAGGTCTTATATTTAGGTCTTTAATAAATTTTGAATTAATTTTTGTATATCGTGCACACAACTTGCTTTTTGAACTGATTTTGCCTTTGAGATTTATCCGTGTTAGTACAAGGAGTTCTAGCTCACCTACTGTCACTGCTGATGGAAAGTCTATGTAACATTCTCCATAAGTTGTTCACCCATTTTTCAACTTGTCACAAGTAGTATGGTGATGGACATTCTAAGTCTCCCACACACATGTGTAACAAGCAGAATCACTGGATCCAAGGGCATACGAGCACACCTCTTCCATATTAACAGACATCTCTCAGTTGTCATACAAAGGGATCGTATGAACAGACGGCGCTGCTTCTCTTCCCTGCAGGCACCTGCACCCTCCTGCATTGATGATGTGCCTCATGATGCTAATTTCTATTTTCCTGATTGCTAAATAAAATTTGAGGCATATAGTTTATTAACTTGTTTCATGTTTTCCTACTCCCCGGAGCAGTTAGAGCAGGTAATTATCATAATGATAAAACTCAGGAAGTAACACTAAGTTACTCCATGGAACGCTCTTTTGTCTCCTGCCCCCGCAATTTCAACTCGATGATAATAACCCATTATAGTAGTTTGGGGCAAAGGGGAGAGAATAAAGCCAGTCAGCAAAACCCATGCCTATCTCAAAGAGATAAACTAAAGAAGAAATAGATGCCTGGTTTGGATTATGGGTCTTAGGCAGGACAAGAACTGCCCTATACTTAGATATCTGGGCCACGCTGTCCTCACTTGTTCCTGGGACTCCCTAAATAATGATACACTGTAAATGAGAGGTAAATGACATTTCTCAAATCCAGATTAATATTGAGATGGGCTGATCTGAATTAGTGATGGCTGAGTTGTGAACCATCAAAACTTCAAGTTACTAAGTTTTTAAGGGCATATAACAAAACAAGGGCAAGTAGGCTTGCTTTAGCAACCCCCATGAGAATCACCTGTCTGGTCTAGCCCTCCAGGGTGGGGGTAGGAAGAGGTGGGCACCCAAGGCCCAAAGCCACACTATAAATGCAAAAGTAGTTTGTCTATTTGGGGTTGCAAAAACACCAGGTAGTCTCCAATATCAGAATGACGCCCTGAGAAAAGGCTCTGCCAGAGGACAGGATTCAGGTGATAAAATAATAAGAAAAGATGCTGATCTGGTACATTTGGAAGTTGTCACTCCTGTGTTCATGACAAAGAAAAAGCTGAACAAACTAAAAATCAACAACTCTTCTTAGATCTATTAGAGAACTAAAGTCATAAGCTAATCACCTGCCTCCCAAACTGGGGAGACAGACAGGCAGATAGAATCACAGCTTATTGGCAGAGGATCACAACTTACTGGAACAGTAGCTTAGAAACAGAAATCTTGGTGGGAACGAGTTATTGGTGTAGGAAAAGCCAAACTTTAATTGATGAATTGCTAGAAACTCCAGTCTGAGACTTGGACAAGTCTGAAAGTTAAAAACTCCTGGGGGAACTCAGGATTTGGAAGGGGTCCCCCTTTTTGTGAGTTTTACTTCCATGAGTCCTATCAGGTTCTTACAGCAAAGATTAGAGAAAAATCCCTTGGGCTTCTGGTAGGAGGAGGGGAGAAGTAACCATTCTGAAATATGCCAGAGCATTCTGTCCTTCTTAATAAGGTCTGCCCTCAAGAGAAACTACTAACCTACTGGGGCCTAACCAACTTGGAGGAGAGAAAACATTCAACTCCAGCCCCCTCTAGCCATCCTATTCCATGCAAGTTGCAGGGGTAGGGGGACAACTGAGAAGCTCTTGTGAAGATCACAGTCCAGGGCTCAGGCTTATTAAAAGACTGAGACCTAATCATAAAACCATAGACCTCTCCCCTCTCCTACACCTCACCAGCACATCAGTAATGCTCCTGTATAATATCTGGGGAATACAACAGCAGGACTGTCATGTGTCTGACCTTGTTTAAGAAGACTTTAAGAAACTGAAGCATGAACATACAGGAGAGACAAAAACAAGGACACCAGAGGCAATTTTAGCTTGTGACACCTACGGCGATAGTAAACACTAAACACAGCCTAACTCCCAGACAAACAAACATAAAACCTCACACTAAAGGCCTATTTACTTCAGTCCCTTTTACTTAGTACATCCTGTCTGGTTTTCACCAAAAAATTACAAGCCTTACTGAAAGACTAAACGCACGGTTTGAAAAAACAGAGCAAGCATTAGAAACACAATCAGGTATGGCAGAGATGGAATTATCAGGTCAGAAATTTAAAGCAACTATGATTAATATGCTAAGGTCCCTAACAGAAAAAGTAGATATCATGCAAGAACAGATGGGTAATGTAAGCAGAGAGATGGAAATCCTAAGAAATAATCAAAATGAATTCTATAAATAAAAACCACTCTAACAGAAATGGAAAATGCCTTTGAGGGGCTCATCAATAGACTGGACATGGCCAAGGAAAGAATCAGTGAACTTGAAGAAATGTCAGTAGAAATTCCTAAACTGAAATGCAAAGATAAAAAAATAAAAGTGATGGAACAGTCCAAGCACTGTAAGACAATTACAAAAGGTGTAATATACATGTAATGGGAATACAAGAAGGAAAAAAGAGATAAAGAACAGAAGAAATATTTGAAGTAATAATGACTGAGAATTTTCCAAAATTAACAATAGACACCAAACCATAGATCCAGGATGCTCAGAAAACACTAAGAAGGATAAATACTGAAAAATCTATACCTAGGTGTATATTCGAATTGCAGAAAATCAAAGGCAAAGAGAAAATCTTGAAAGAAGCCAGAGAATAAAACACCTTACCTATGGAAGAATAAGAATTAGAATCACATATGTCTTCTCTTCAAAAACTGTGCAAGCAAGGAGAGAGTGGAATGAATTATTTAGTGTTGAAATTAAAAAATCACCAACCTAGAGTTTTGTATCTAGTGAAATTGTCCTTTAATAGTGAAGGAGAAATAAAGATTTTCTCAGGCGGACAAAAATTGAGGGAATTTGTTGCCATTAGATCACCTGACAAGAAGTATTAAAAGTTCTTTAAAGAGAAGGAAAATGATGTGGATCACAAACTTGGATCTACATAAGGAAGAGCATTAAAGAAGGAATAAATGAAAGTTGAGTAAAACCTTTTATTTTTCTTATTCTTACTTGATTTAACAGAAACAGCTCAAAACAATGACAATGCATTTGGTGATTGTAGTTTATGGATAATTGAAGTCAATGACATCAATGTTATAAGAAACAGGAGAGAAAAATTGGGAATACTCTGTTACAAGGAATATGTAATACTCATGAAACAGTATAGTGTTATTTGTAAGTGGACTTAGATGAGTTGTAAATGTATACTGTAAACTCTAGGGCAACCACTAAAAAAGGTTTCATAAAAGATTATAATTGATGTATTAGGCAGGGTTCTCCAAGAAATAGGGTGTGTGTCTAAATAAGGACTTGGCTTATGCAAGACTGAGAAGTCCCAAGATCTGCAATCTGGAGAGCCAGGAGAGCCAGTCGTACAGCTCCAGTATGAGTCTGAAAGCATGAGAATCAGGAAAGCCAACTGTGTAAGTTCCAGTCCAGGTACAAAGGCAGGAGACCGATGTCCCAGCTCAACATCATCAGGTAGGCAGAGAGAATTCTCTCTGGTCCAGTCTTTTGTTCTATTCAGGCCTTTAACAGATTGGATTAAGCCTGCCCACATTGCGGAAGACAATCTGCTTTACTCCATCCACTGATTTAAATGCTAATTTCATCCAGAAACACCCTCATAGACACACCTATAATTTTCTTTTAGGAAATATCTGGGCACCCCAAGACCCAGTCAAGTCAACACATAAGACTGACCATCACAATTGATATGCTAAGAGAGAAGAGAAAGTGGAATCATATAAAATGCTCAGTTAAAACCAGAGAGGGGAAAAAAGAAGACAAAAACAAACAAATAAAAAACAAGAGCAATAGCTAGAAAATGTAACAAATATGGAAGATATTAATCTACCTATATCAATAATAAAAATTGACTTTAAATGTCAATTGTCTGAATATAACAATTAAAAGACAGGCTGTCAGAGTAGGTTAAAAAAACAAAAGACCCTGGGGCACCTGGGTAACTCAGTCAGTTAAGCATCTGCCTTTGGCTCAGGTCATGATCTTGGGATCCTGGGATTGAGCCCCAAGTCGGGCTGGGTGTCTGCTCCCCCATCTTCCTCTGCCCCTCCCCCTGCTTGTGCTCTCTCTCTCTCTCTCATAAATAAATTTAAAAAAAAATTTTTTTAAAGACCCAATCATATGTTGTTTACAAGAAACCCACTTTAAAGAAAAGACAAGATTAAAAGTAAATGGGTGCAGAAAGATACATCATACTAACACTAATCAAAAGAGTGCTGGAAGCACTATGTTAATTTCAAACAAAGGAAACTTCAGAGCAAGGAAAGTTATCAGAGCTAAAGAGAGGTGTAGATAATGATAAAAGGATCAGTTCTCCAAGAAGACATAATAATTCTTAATGTGTATGCACTTAACAACAGAGCATCAAAATATGAGACAAAAATTGTTAGAAAAGCAAGGAGAAATAGATAAATGCGGTATTACATTTGGAAGCTTCAACACCCCTTTATCACAAATGGACAGATCCAGCAGGCAGAACATCAGTAGGATATAGTTGAACTAAACAACACCATTAACTGTATTTAATTGACATTTACAGACTACTTTAGCCAACAACAGCAGAATACACATTCTCTGCAAGTTCACACAGACCATTTGCCAAAATAGACCACATTCTGGGTCATAAAACAAACAATAAATTTAAAAGAATAGAAATCATACAAAATTTTCTTTCAGATAATAATAGAATTAAACCAGAGATCACTGATAGAAAGATCATGAGAAAATCCCAACACAGTTGGAGATTAAACAACATACTTCCAAATAACACAGGAGTCACACACATACACACACACACACACACACACACAAGTCTCAGGAGAAATTTAAAGATATTTTTGAACTAAATGAAAATGAAAATACAACCTATCAAAATTTGTGGAATACAGTGAAAGCAGTGCTTACAGGGAAATCTATTGCACTGAATGAATTGAATGTATTATTAAAGAAAAAAGATCCAAAATCAATTATCTAGGCTTCTACTTTGGGAAACAAAAAAAGAAGAGCAAATTAAATCCCAGTAAGCAGAAGAAAAGAAATAATAAAAAATAGAACAGAAATCAAGGAAATTTAAAATAAGAGATTAATCAAGAAAAGCAATGAAACCAAAGCTGGTCCTTTGAAGAGAGCAATATAATTAATGAACCTCTAGTCAGGTTAACTAAGAAAAAAAGAGAGAAAACACAAATTACTAAAATCAGAAATGAAAGAGGGGCCAGCACTACTGATCCCATGGACATTAAAAGGATAATAAAGGAATACTATGAACAAGTCTATGCCCACAAATTTGATAACTTAGAATGAAATGGATTAATTCCTTGAAAGCTGCAACTTACTGAAATGCACACAAAACTCACAGAAGGAGAAATATATACCCTGAATAGGTCCATATCTGTTAAAGAAAATTGAACCAATACTTAATCACCTTCTAGAACAGAAAGCACCAGCCCCGTTGGGTTCACTGGTAAATTTTACCAAACATTAAAGAAGAAACTATACCAGTGCTTTATAATCTTTTCTAGAAAATAGAAGCAGAAGGAACACTTCCTAACTAATTCTATGAGGTCAACATTACCCTAATACCAAAACCAAAAAAAGATGTTACAAGAAAGGAAAACTACAGATCAATATCTCTTATGAACACAGGTGCAAACATCCTCAACAAATTAGCAAAATTGTATCCAACAATGAATAAATAGAATTATACACCATGACAAAATGGGATTTATTCCAGGTATGCAAGGCTAGTTCAACACTGAAAACCAATTAGCGTAATCTTAGTCTGCTCAGGCAGACTCACAATACCACAGAACGGGTGGCTTAGGCTACAGAAATTTATTTTCTCACAGTTATGGGGGCTGAAAGTCCAAGATCAAGATGTTGGCAAGTTTGATTTCTCCTAAGGCCCTTCTCCTTGGCTTTCAGATGTCTGCCTTCTCTCTGTATCTTCACATAGCCTTTCCTCTGGGTGCACATCCTTGTTATCTCTGCCCCTGTGTCTTAACCTCTCCTTATCCTAACCTCTTCACAAATAGATCAGCGGAACAGTCAGATTGGACTAGGGTGCATTTTAACTTAATTACCTCTTTTAAATGCCCCATCTTTAAATATAGGCACATTCTAAGGTACTAGCAGTTAGGGCTTCAACATGTGAATTTTAGGGAGGACACAATTCAGTCCATAAAAGGGAGATTGAACATTTTCAAGATGTCAATTCTTTACAATTTGGTCTATATATCCAATGTAATCAATCAAAATCCCAGCAAGTTATTTTGTGGATATAGAAAAACTGATCTAAAGTTTATATGGAGAGGGGGTACCTGGGTGGCTCAGTCATTAAATGTCTGCCTTTGGCTTGGGTCATGATCCCAGGGTCCTGGGATCAAGCCCTGCATTGGGCTCCCTGCTCAGCAGGAAACCTGCTTCTCCCTCTCCCACTCCTCCTGCTTGTGTTCCCTCTCTCACTGTCTCTGTCTGTCAAATACATAAATAAATAAAATCTTTTAAAAAAATAAAGTTTATATGGAGAGGTAAAAAATCCAGAATAGCTAACACAATATTGAAGGAGAATAACAAAGTCAGAGGACTGACACTACCCAACTTCAAGACTTACTACTATAAACTATAATAATCAAGACAATATGGTATTGGTGAAGGAATAGGCAAATAGATCAATGGAGCAGAAAAGAGAGCTCAGGAAAAGATCCACAGAAATATAGTCAACTGATCTTTGACAGAAGATCAAAGGCAATTGAACGGAAAAATGATAGTCTTTTCACATAGTAGTGCTAAGAACAATTGGGTATCCAAATGCAAAAATATGAATCTAGACATAGATCTTACATCTTTCATAAAAACAAACTCAAAATGGATTATGAATCTAAGTGTAAAATGCATAAAAGTCCGAGAGGATAACACAAGAGAAAATCTAGGTGACTTTGGATTTGGTGATGATTCTTTAGATATAAGACCAAAAGTATGATCCATGAGAAAAAAATGATAGCTGAGGTTTATTAAAATTAAAAACTTCTGCTCTATGAGAAACACTATGAAGAGAATGAAAAGATAAGCCACAGACTAGGGAAAAAAATCTTTGCAAAACACACATCTGATAAAGATCTGGCATTCAAATATGCAAAGAACTTCTAAAAGCCAATGTAAGTAACAGACAACCTGATTAAAAAATGGGCAAAAGACCTGAACAGATGCCTAACCAAAGAAGATATACAGATGGCAAATCAGCATATGAAAGATGCTCCCCATCACATGTCATTAGGGAATTGCAAATTAAAACAATGAGATACCACTACACATCTATTAGAATGGCCAAAATCCAAAACACCAACAACACCAAATGCTAGCAAGGATGGAGAGCAACAGGAACTCTCATTCATTGCGGGTGGGAATGAAAAATGGTACAGCCATTTTGGAACACAGTTTGGTAGTTTCTCACAAAACTACATATACTTTTACTATATGATTCAGCAGTCTTACTCTTTGGTATTCACCCAAAGGAGTTGAAAACTTATGTCCACACAAAAACCTGCACACAAATGTTTATACATTTATTATACAAATGTTTATTCATAATTGCCAAAACTTGGAAGCAACCAAGATGTCTTTTGGTAGGTAAATAGATAAATAAACTGTGGCACATCAAGACAATGGAATATTATTCAGGCCCAAAAAGAAATGAACTATCAAGGGGTAACTGGGTGGCTCAGTCGGTTAAGCATCTGCCTTTGTCTCAGGTCATGATCCCCGGGTCCTGGGATGGAGCCTGGCTCAGGCTCCCCACTCAGCTGGGAGGCTGCTTCTCCCTCTCCCTCTGCCCCTCCCCACCCCCACTTGTGCTCTCTCTCTCTCTCAAATAAATAAAATCTTAAAAAAAAAAAAGAAATGAGCTATCAAGTCATGAAAAGACATGGAAGAAACTTCAATTCATTTTACTAAGTGAAAGAAGCCAATTTGAAAAGGCTTCACTGATATTGTATGATTCCGACTATATGGCATTCTGGAAAAGGCAAAACTATAGCGATAGTAAGATCAATGGTTGCCAGGGGTTGGTAGAGTAGAGAGGGATGGACAGGTGGAGCACAGAGGATTTTTAGGGCAGCAAAGTACTCTGTATGATGGTGGATACATGACATTATACTATTTTCCCTCTACTCATAACACTTCTGATACCAAATGTGTGGGGTTTTCCCACATTAACCAATTCCCATCTCCGGACACCAACTAGATGCCCTACAATTCAATTCTGACATTCCTGGGAGTTGGTGCAGACTCCACAAGACCCAGACAATGTAAAACACAAAGAGTGATTGTTAAAAATGTATCAATATTGGCTCACCAATTGTAATGAATGTATTACACTAATGCACAATGTTAACAATAAAGGATACTTGGCCCAGAGCGGGTAAGGCTGAGGAAGTAAATGGGAACTCTCTATTTTCTGATAATTTTTCTGTAAACTTAAACCTGCCCTAAAAATTAAAGTTTATTAATTTAAAAAATAGAAAAGCAGGTGCTTTGAAGTCAAAGCGATGACTAAATCAGAATGGTGAGGCAGATGGGAAGAGAGAAATGACACAGGTATTGAAATGGAACACACAGAGAAGGCCTGAGGAATGGGCATGTTGATAGCCAAGGAGTCGGTAACTCATTTTGACAATATCTGCGCTCTGCCTGATCAGAGAAGAGCCTTTCGGTGGGAGACCACCGGACCACAAAACCATTAACTCTACAGGTAAGAAAGCTGAAGAACCTACGAAAGTGTTTTGTCTTTTAATTAAGTAAACCTTAACCTGTAGTATAATTTGTCCCAGTACTTTTTTTCCAAATTTTATTTATTTACCTTAGAGAGAGAGAGAAAGAGCATGTGAGGGGGGGGGACAAAGGGAAAGGGAGAGGAGCAGAGTCCCTGCTGAGCCGGGAGCCTAGGTGGGGCTTGATCCCATAACCCCAAGATCATGACCTGAGCCGAAATCAAGAGCTGGACAGTCACCTGACTGTGCTACCCAGGAGCCCCGGTCCTATTACTTCTTTAGCAAAACTTGTCTTTCGTAGATAATTCAAAAGTAAATTAAATCCAAGCCCCTTAGGGATTCTAGGTTGGGTCCAGATGAGTGAAGTTTCCTATGTTACCATTTTATTCTGAATTGTCCCTTTCTGTAGTGATGAAGTAGTGTCATGTTTCTGGGTATTGTGGAGGATAGTAGAAGAACAAATACAAGCTCCACCAGCCATTGGGCATCATGTTGGAG
The DNA here is from genome assembly GCF_037043125.1 of Eumetopias jubatus. Lineage (NCBI taxonomy): Eukaryota > Metazoa > Chordata > Mammalia > Carnivora > Otariidae > Eumetopias > Eumetopias jubatus. The sequence continues at coordinate 70,273,145 of NW_028274823.1, read as the reverse complement.
TTTTATAGAGATAAGCTAAGATTGGTTTTCATCATTCTTGAAACCCCGCCTCTTACCTCATTGTGCAATATGGAGAAAGAATGTCATTGCCCAGTCTCTGCCATGACTGGCTGAAAACAAGTAGGCAAACTGTTTAGCCAATACACTGGGCCTCAGTGGTCATCTGTGTTTGCTGCTAAAGCCTTATATCCATAGGGCTTAAGACCCTTTAATGACCTCATAATGAACGCAAATAAAGACCACCTGTGAGCTCAACACCTGGTCACTTTCTCTTAACTTTGGAACCATATCTACCTGCCCATGGGCCAGCTCCTTTTGGATGTCCACAGGTGCTCAAACAAAATGTGTCCAGCACCGAAGCTGGCTCTTCCTCCTGTGATCTGAGATCCCCCTGACTGAGAATGCTACCAATTGTCCTCCAGGTGCATAAGCCAAAAACATCATCTCTTTCTCTACTCTTCCTTACCCTTCCATACCCATGTGTCCTATAGACCCCCCATTCCTTTTCCCCCTTTTATAACTACTTCAGTACAGACCACCCTTATTTGTCATTTGGAGGACACTTCCCTTTGTTAGTTGTTTTCTTTTCTTTTTCTTTAGGATTTATTTATTTATTTATGAGAGACCAAGCACAAGCAGGGGGAGGGGCAGAGGGAGAGGGAGAGGGAGAGAGAATCCACAAGCAGACTCCCAGCTGAGTGTGGAGCCCCACATGGGGCGCGATTACAGGACCCCAAGACTATTACTTGACCTGAAACCAAGAGTCAGCCACTCAACTGACCAAGCTACCCAGGCACCCCTGTTAGTTGTTTTCAAAGAATCCTGTTCTTCTCCATTAGAAAAGTTACCTGTGTAATTACACACCCATTGTGGTGGCTGATTTTCTGATTCCCCTTTTTGACCATAATCTCCATGAAAGCAGGACGCTTTCTTTCTTCTCCCGATTTTATTTCCAGTATCTCTACAGAGCCTGGTGCACAGTAGATCCTTCATAAACATTTGTAGAATTAGTGGGTAATTGAAACCGCTCCCTAATGGTCTCTTGCTTTTGTCCGTCTCCCCATTGCAGCAAGAACACATATCTGATCATGATGTCATTTTCCTGATGAAAACTTTGCAATAGCTTCTCATCGCTCTCAGATAAAAGTCAGTGCTTGACAAGGCTTCTGACGTCAATTTCCACCATTGCCCCTAAGGGCTGGGAGCCATTCTCATCGTTTAGATCCTTCCTCCATCTCCTTTCAGGCCTCCACATTTGTTGTTCCTTCTGCCTGAATACTTGCTCTTCCATCCCCTTTTGTTTGACCTGCTCATTATTCCTTATTTCGACTTGGATGTCACGCCTGCCGAGATATCTTCCCTGACCCCCTCCATCACACTAGTGCTCTACACACCAGTGTATTTTCTCTGTCACTTTACTCATCTGACCATATCTTACTGGCATACTTAATTGCCTGTCTTCTTTATAATATATGAATCACCTAAGAGCAGATACCTGTCCTATTCATTGGACTTATCACAGCTCCTGGCTTGGGGTAGACTCAGTCAATCCTTGTTGAATGAATGAATCAATGAATAACCAAAGGGCAAAAGAATACTGACTAATACTTCTAGGCTCTAAAAATGGGATGGGAGATAGAGTTCATCTAAGACTTATTTAGTGAGCATGCATTAAGGACATGCTCTGTGCTAGTGTCATGGAGACGGACACAGAGAGCAACTTTTGTAACAGATGGGGTGGTGAGCACCCTCAGAGCACAGGAGCCACCCCCACTGGTGTCTGCAGGAGAGACCCTGCTCCACTTGCCTCCCAGAGACAGACAAGGAAGACCTGGGTGCTTTCCACCTCTCCTGCTATTTCACCCACAGATTTTGTCCCTTCATGCTAGACCCATTGAATTTTTTCTCTCACTATCTGTGATGGAAAATCAGTCAGAAAATCATGGGATGTAGAGAAACTTGAAAGTCATCTAATTAGTCTCCTACTTTCAGGGAAGACTACTCTTTGTTTAAATGCAATTAGACAAAATTCCGTAGCCGCTTTCAGCAACAGTCTGGAATTTCGCACACCTTGATGCCAAGCTTTTTTTCTTATAGGTAATCTCAGTCTCTCCTGCTATAATTTGAGCTCATTTCTTCTTCTCTGCACCCAGCTTGTGACCCACCCAATCGCTGTTTATGTCATTCTCTGCCTGGAGTGCCTCCCTCTCTCCCCTTGGCTCTACCTAATTGTTGCGGTCCCTGCACACCAGCTCCCTCTGAGTGTGGTCCAAGGACTTCTCAAATCTAACTTGCCTTGGGGGTGATAAAAGGAATGAATTAGATTTCCATTTGTCAATATTGATTGAACTCCAAAACACAGTGCTGAATAAAGAAAATTTGAGAATGAAGCATACACACATTATTTATGTAAATCAAATACTATATAAAATATGTGTAAAATACTACACATTTATGGAGGTGAACACACACACACACACACAAATCAAGAGTGGGAGGAGGGCTGGGAAGATGCAGTAATAATATGAGATTGTGTTATGGGAAGGTGGGACCAGAAGCAAAGATAAAAGGACCCAAAGAAGAAGTAAATGTCTGCATGTATCAGACACCTGTGGCACACTGTGCAGCCAACTAAGGAGATGGTAACTTGAATTTGTTCAAATTCAGCCCCCAAAAGGAAAAGCACCAACTCAAGTTGCATTACATGTAGGGGTGGCTCTGAGGTGGACAGAATGCAGAGTTGGGGGAAACGAGAGGATGAGTAAGGGGAAGGCCTTCGAGTGGAAGGCGCCCAGCGAGGGGTGAGCAATGCGCGCTTGCGCTCTCTGGAACTTCTGTTACAAGGTGCATCTGTTCACAGAGGGAAAGAAAAAAGAAGAACCTCTGAGCAGTGGTGCCGAGAAAATAGTCTAACTTTTTTTTTTTTTCTGGCACTAAGAAAGATACACAGACATGTCCCCTGTAATAGAACAAACAAGCCTACGAGGGATCTTTAGCTCCAAATATCAGGAATGTTTACATAAACTGAGTAGCATTTAACGTCATGACTTTGTGAGAGTTAGATTTGGTATTTTTAAGGAAATGTCAAAAAGGATTCATGGGCCTTTGAGGTTGCTGGTCTAACCATCCAACCATGGACCCCTCAGGCTAACTGTCCAGCTCCTGAGCCATTACCAGGGCCCCGTGGCACCAACCCTCACCATCCTGGGGGCTGGGCTACCACCCACCCACCTTATTCCTGCCTCCACACGGCTCGCTCTTGCCTTCAGGCTTGTTTGTGTTTCTTTGAACTTTATCTAAATTGTGTTACATTTAAAAAAATATTTTTATGTTAATGTTATTATATTTTGCTGTCCTATCGCTCTTTTAATCGGGTGAGCACATTTCCTAGAAAAGCACAATTCAGTTAACTGCCTCCTGGAAGTAAGTTATTCAGACTACAAAGCCCTAAGCTCACAATGCTGGCTTGCCTGGATCTGGAGCCGTGCCTCTGGCCTGCCCACTGCTAATGCCACTTCTAGCTGATGGTGAAGGTTCCTCCCACTTTCCCCTCCTCAGCCACCCAACTTCCACCACGACTAGTGTTAGACTTTGTAATGCAACGATAAGACGAGGCTCTTCCTCAGTGTCACCTGAGGCACTGGTCAACAAGAGGCCAGCACCTCTACATTCCAAAGATGGGAGTCAGCCCACCCAGTAGGGCTTTCAAAGGAGGTCTCTGCACACGGTGTCTGCCTGCCTATGAGAAAGGATGGACAGAGCTGAGCGGTCCAAGGCACAGGACTTACATTGTGGGCATACAGTGAGTCCTTCCCCTTCTGTGGGGAAAGAGTAGGGGTGCTCCCCCTTACCTCCAGTTTAGGGAGAGGAGCTTTAAGCAGACAGCTGGGCACTGACGAGGGGATCTACGTCTGCCACTGGCCTGAGAATGTAAGGGGGACACTTGATTGAACTGGCTGGAGAAGTTATTAGTGGGAAGTTACTAGTCTTCGCAAGGGATGCAGCAGAAGACATTCCTGTCTCACCTGAGAGGGCAGGCCCTGGGCCTCTTTGCCCTTGTTAGCGCAGAATAAAATGCCCCCCACCTCCTCTGTGACGATGAGCCTCCAAAAACCAGGGACCGAAAGGGAGTTGTTGTGGCCAGCTGGGCAGTGCCTCACCCTCCTCAAGAGAACTAGAGGTGAGAGGTCCCCAGAAATGTCAAAAGTAGGTCCCCAAAGGACCCAAGACAAGCCTACAAGGGACCTTTAGAGAAGAAGTACGTCTTATTCTGGAGAGAAAGGCTGGTTTTTTGTATCTGCTGTGGCCACAGAGCTCCAAATCCAAATCCAGTTGGAGAGAATCCTTCCCTCCCTGCTAAGGCTCTAGCCCCGCGCCCCCCCCCCCCCCCCCAGCTACAGTTCTGGAGAGGTCAAAGCTAGGGAGAGGGGGTGGGGGTGAAAATGCTGGCAATGGGAGGAGGTATTATTGGTTAAATTGCATCTCCCCCACCTGCTGGACTCATATGCTGCAGTCCTGACCCCCAGTACCTCAGAATATAACTGTATTTGGAGATAGGGTCTTTTTAAAAGCTTTTTAAATTAAGATTTTAATTTTAATTCCAGTCCATACAGTGTTATATTAGTTTCAGGTGTACAATATAGTGATTCAACGACTCTATACACTACTCAGTGCTCATCGTGATAAGTGTGCTCTTCAATGCCCGTCACCTATTTCCCCCACCCCTCACCCACCTCCCCTCTGGAGACCATCAGTTTGTTCTCTATACGTAAGAGTCTGGTTCTTGGTTTGTGTCTCTCTCTCTTTCTTTTTCCTTTGCTTGTTTGTTTTGTTTCTTAAATTCCAAATGAGTGAAATCATAGGTATTTGTCTTTCTTGGACTTGTTTCACTTAGCATTATACTCTCTAGCTCCATCCATGTCATTGCAAATGGCAAGATTTCATTCTTCCTTACGGCTGAATAATATTCCATTGTATATATCCACCATATCTTCTTTATTCATTCCTCAGTTGTTGGACACTTGGGCTGCTTCCATATCTTGGCTATTGACAATAATGCTGAATAAACATAGGGGTGCATGTATCCTTTTGAATTAGTGTTTTTGTATTTCGGGGGTACATACCCAGTAGTGTGATTACTAGACTATAATGTAGTTCTATTTCTAACTTTTTGAAGAAACTCCAGGCTGTTTTCCAGAGTGGCTATACCAGTTTGCATTCCTGCCAATAGTGCACGATGGTTCCTTTTTCTCCACATCCTTGCCAACACTTGCTGTTTCTTCTGTTTTTGATTTTAGCCATTCTGACAGGTGTGAGGTGATATCTCATTATAGTTTTGATTTGCATTTCCCCGATGATAAGTGATGTTGAGCATCTTTTCATGTATCTGTTGGCCATCTGGTTATCTTCTTTGGAGAAATGTCTATTCATGTCTTCTGTCCATTTTTTAATTGGATTATTTGTTTTTTGAGTTATATCAGTTCTTTGTATATTTTGGATACTAACCCTTTATCAGCTATGTCATTTGCAAATATCTTCTTTCATTCTGTAGGTTACTTTTTAGTTTTGTTGATTGTTTCTTTCACTGTGCAGAAGATTTTTATTTTGATGTAGTTCCAATAGTTTATTTTTGCTTTTATTTCCCTTGCCTCAGGAGACCTATCTAGAAAAATATTGCTATGGTTGATGTCAGACAACAAAAAGAAATAAAAGGCACCTAAATTGGTAAGGAAGAAGTAAAATTTTCACTATGTGCAGATGACATGATACTATATATAAAAAAACCCTAATTACTCCACCAAAAAACTACTAGAACTGATTAATGAATTCAGTAAACTCACAGAATATAAAATCAATGTACGGAAATCTGTTGCATTTCTATATACTAATAATGAAGCAGCAGAGAGAGAAATTAAGAAAAGAATCCCAATTTAAAATTGCACCAAAAACAATAAACTATCTAGGAATGAATATAACCGAAGAGATGAAAGACCTATGCCCTGAAAACTATAAAACACCAATGAAAGAAATTGAAGATAGCGTAAAGAAATGGAAAGACATCCCATGCTCATGGATTGAAAGAACAAATATTGTTAAAATGTCCATACTACTCAAAGCAATCTTAACACATTCAGTGTAATCCTTATCAAAATACCACCAGATTTTTTCACAGAGCTAGAGCAAATTTGTATGGAACCACATTTGTGGTTCTAAATTTGTATGGAACTACAAAAGACCCAGAATAGCCAAGGCAATCTTGAAAAAGAAAAACAAAACTGGAGGTATCATCATTCCAGACTTCAAGTTGTATTACAAAGCTGTAGTCATCAAAACAGTATGGTACTGGCACAAAAACAGACAGATAGATCAATGGAAATAGGGTCTTTTGAGGGCAATTAAGTTAAATTGAGGTTATTAGGGTGGGCTCTAATCCAATCTGGTGTCCTATAAGAAGAGATTAGGTTAAGGGAAGACCATGTGAAGGCACAGGGAGATAGCAGTTGACCACAAGCCAAGGAGAGAGGCCTCAGAAGGAACCAATCCTGCCAACACATTGGTCATGGACTTCCAGCCTCCAGAACTGTGAGAAAATAGATTTCTGGTATTGAAGCCACTCATCTATGTACGGTTCTTTGTTATGACCACCTAAGCTGACGAGTATACCATGTCTCCATTCTCCCTGCTGGCTTCCTGCCTACAGCAGGCCCGAGTTTTCACTTTGAATGAGATTCACAAAGGATGTGTTAATAACTGAACTACAGTCATTCGTGGAGCTCAGATTCCCAGCAAACTCCCTGTTCACGGGTGGGGACATGAGCCATGCCCACTCCTGTCTGCCTGGGTCCTGGGAGAGCCAGCTGCATAGGTGGGTTTGCAGGAGAGGTCCAGGCAAACTTTGAGGTTGCCTCATGATTACACCAAAGGTCCTGCTGATACAAGTCCTGAAAGCAACAACCCCATCACAAGCGTCCTAAGGAGCTCTCCTCCATTTTATAGAGGACTATACACCTCCTAGGGTAGATTTTGGCTGTACCAGTTATTCTCTGGAGAAGACGGAAGTAGGAATTCAAGGTAATGAAGTTCCTAAAGCATGCCCTGCGCTCAGCAAAGCCCCGGCCTCAGCTCTGCTGCTCACATCTGGGGTGGTCTATGAGTCTTCTTGAGGCTATTTTGCAGTCTATTCTCCGAAAAAGATTCTTCTCCCCATGCTTCAGTGGCATTTCAGTTGCTCTCCTTCAAATCACTTTCCCAAATTAAGGGCTTGCGTTGGAATAATTAAATGTGCTGAGCCAGGATTTGTTGCAAAAGTGACCTTCGATTCCCTAGAGGTGTGCTGAGGCCCCAAGAATGAGAAAATTGACCCCAAAGGAAAGGGACTGGTTTGACCTTGTTCTCCAGAGTACTCAGGGGCGATCTACCTCGCCAGCAGGAAGAGCATGCGGGCTGAGGTTGCAGGAATTCATTCTGAAATGAATTTTGAAAGGAAGCTACCTTACCCGAGATGCATTAGCCTAATTTCCTAAGTCCACCCAACAAACTGAGAGCAAACCCCTCACTTCCCCTCAGACCAGCTCTCTCCCTCCCAGCAAGAGCACAGCCCCTTCCCCTCCATGCCCCCCCCATCCCCAGCCTGGGGGCACGGCTGGGCAAGAAAGCGCCCTTGCCATGGACAGTAGTTGATGTGAATATTGAGAGGTCCTGGGGCTGCTGAGCTAAAGTTGCTTTAACCTGGAAGCGGGTCAGCCTCTGCTGGGTCCTTGGTGAGGAAGTGGAGCACTCAGCACGTTCAGTAAGGTTAATAAAACAAATCATGATGGCATTGAAGCCTGTGAGGATAAGCAGGAGGCCCTGGGGGGTGTGTGCTGGGGATAGCCAGGCCACCAGGCGTCCCTGGGTTAACTCCAGGCTGATGCCTCATCAGTTCTGGAGACTGTTGACATGGGTCTTGTGCGTCATCGAGTCCTGGGGGTGGTCCAGGGATCCTGGTCCTGGCGAGCTCACAGAGAGCCTGAGGACTCTGCCGCTGTGCATGATCAACTGCTCTGCACACCAGCAGGAACTAATAGGGACTCAAGCCACAGTCAGCCTGCTGGGGGAGAAGAGTGCTTGGAAGACACATTGGGAGACTTTAATTTGGCCCCTTCAAAAATAAAACCAATCAAAAATAGCAAAACCCCACCACCACCTGAGGATTCTTCACAAAACGTCCAGTAGGTTCTAGAAGCTTCTAAACTCCCAGGCCGATGCATTAGTCAATGCAGCACCACTGAGTGCAGACCCGCCAGATCTTTGTGGATACTTGGGGCCTCAGCTGACATCCCAGAGATCTCGGGGTTGCTTTCCCAAAATTCCACTAGCTCCAATTTCTCAGACAGTGGACACAGCTCTGGAGAGTTGCTGTCCGTCTTAGAGAGGATGAGACATACCTGGGGGAGCTTGTTAGAAGTCGGATTATACATACCTATGAGAATGGTGACGATCCAGGGCCCCGACCACCCCAAATGCTGGCATCTGTAACAGCCGTCCCCCGCTGGAGGATGTTGATGGTGGGGAGGCTGGGCATGTGTGTTTGTGGGTGGAAGACTGGGAACTCTGACTATCCACTCAGTTTTGCTGTGAACCTAAAACAGCTCTAGAAAAATTAAGTCTATTTTTAAAAAAGGAGTTCGGAATCCTGGGGACCCACTTACCTACCTGGAAGGGATTCCGATTCAGCCGTGCTGGGGCTGGGCCTGGGAATCCACGTTTTGAATATTTTCCCGTATGCCCTGATGTCAGTTGTATGTGGGTCTCCCTCAGAGGAGCAAAACCTCTCAGCTCCTCGAGAGAGTTGGCGGAGGTGGACAGAGCCCCGCAGCCTGAGCATCCCTCTAGGCATCAGCCGCCCCCACTCCACCCACTCCTCCCCCCAGCAGCTGGGGTGGGCCAAGTACCCCGGCCCGGGGGGGCAATGCAAGAGGTCTTGGCCTCTCCCACCCCTAGGGTCCTGCGCTTTGTGTTGGCAAACTAGGGAGAAGATTTGTGAGTGTTGACCTACCTGGCCAAAGGTTTGGTGTAGGTGGAGGTCGGATTATTGCCATGAATTCCTTCCTGGCTGTTCTCCCAGCCCCTGACTTTTCTCCTCTGCAGGACATAATGTCCACATAATGTGCCCCTGACACATTCTCATTATGCCGGCTCCTTCCTGATCTCCAGATCTTTGGGGGCCCCATGCTCCCTCCACTCCTCCGAACCCCACAGAATTGCCAGCTTCGGCCAGCCTACTGTGCTGTCTGCTTCCTGGAGAGTGGCTCTCCTCACTGCCCATCTCCCTTCTTCAGGATGCACATTCCCCCTCTCTCCCTTTCTGATGCACCTCGTGCCTTAGTTCTGCCAGAACCTCAGTGGAGAGCTTCTCTGCCTGACCCCCTGGGCCCTAGAGAATACAGCAGTGTCATTACAGAGGGTCCATCTGTCTGAATTTGCCTTGGTGTGTCCTTCCACCTGTCTTCACCTGGCCTCCTAGCGAAGAGGCCAGGATGTGGGCAAAGGAGGCACAGGACAGAGACCAACAGGACTGAACCAGGGCACCTGGCCTCAAGGACACACTCTGCCATTCGGTGGCTGTAAGACCAGCCCAAGCTCCTCAGTTTCTCTGAGCTTTTGTTTCTTTACCATAAAGTGAGAATAATAATGCCCTTTTCCCAGGACTGTTGGGAGGGGAAAGGACAATGGTCAGGGATGTGGATGGGCTTTAAATGAGAAAGCGCTTCCCAAGATTCGGCAGCTGTCAGGCTTCATCAAGCCCGGTTCATCAAGGGCCAGGCCAGGCCCAGGGCAGACATGAGGCCAGAGAGGGACCACTGTCCCGAGGCTGAGACTGGGGCAGGACCGACAGAAACCCCACCCAAAGGCTTGGAGTCAAGAGCAATGAGGAAGAGTGTTGTTGGGCTGGGAGGTGCGGAAGAGAGATGAGTAGAGCTGACTGGCTGGGCACCCGGACAGCAGAAATGTCCCAGGACCGAGGCCCCGGGCAAGAAAGCAGACAAGCTGCAGGATGAGGCTGAAGTCAAAGACACCAGTTTCTCTGGTTTAGGTAACAGCATCTGGAACACTCTTCATCCAGGGCCCACCTGTGGCCTAAAACAACATTGCGGCAGCCCAAGAACATGTGCCAAGGTCAGGAGTCCCAGAAACTCAGGAGGCTAACAGGTTCTCCATTAGAGGGTTGTTGTTGGTGCAGGATTTAAGGAGACTGGATTGTGTCATGATCTAGGGATTTGGCTTTGAAAGACTTTCTGTGGCCTCTCCGGTGTTTTATAAGTTCTTGAAGTTTCAGTTCCTCCTCTATAGAATAACTACCTCATACTGTTGAGGATGACTTTTAATCAGATAAGGCACATAAAATGCTTAGGACAGGGCAGGGCATATACAGGTGGTCAGCGAATCCTAGTTCTAATAATCATTCTTATTCTCACAGAGGCTACTTAGGCAATCCGTAGAAGCTGGAAAGATGTGGGTCTTTCCTTGTACAAAATACAGGTAAGGAAAACATGAATCCACCTCCTGCCCTCAAGACCAAGAGAAGTTTCATCTGGCTGATGCCGGAAAGAAGGCCTTCCATGCTTGCTTCTGTCCAAGAATAAGTCTGTGTCTCCAAGAGGCAGATGGGGGGCTGGGGAGTGTTTTTCCAGATCAGCCTCTGTCGTCCAGACTTCCAAGTTCCCCATCCTTTCAAAGACTGCTTTTCCAGGAGGATTATCTTGAAAATGCTTGCGGCTGTCACGCGGCTCACGTCCAATAACTGCAGCAAGTTACCCACGTTGGGCACACAGTGACATGCATGTGCGGGAAGCCCCGGGGGGAGGTCTGATGGGAAAGGGCAGCGTGCGGCTGGAGGCCTGGCCCCAGGGAGGAGCGCTGCCTGCAGGTGCAGGCCGGCCGGACCACGGGTGATCTGTGACACAGCTACCCTGTGACTGAAGGAGAAAACTCACTTTCGTGGGTAAAAATTTGGAAGCAGTGTGTGCTGAAGTTGGCATTTCAAGACCACTAAGCTAATGCTAGGAGAAGGAAGGAACAGAGGAGGGAGGAGAGGAAGAAGGAGATCGGGAGGCTGGACGGGCTCCTAAGGACGAGACTTCTGACATGCCAAATATAAATACTACTTCAATTCATGTTTACTTTGTCTAAAGACTAATTTGCTAAACATTTCTTGCACTGCTGTTCAGCTCCTGTCTACTCTTACAGGGACTTCTCTGGAGAGGAAGCCAAGGGGCAGCCTTATTAGGGTGCTCTTTCTCAAAAGGCGCTGCTGGTGGGTTTTTGTTTTGTTTTGTTGTTTTGTTTTTCCCTGGTAGAATGACATTTAACCTCACGACACATTTGGGAACAAGTGTAAGGGGTGTAAAGATCCTGCAGCCACCCTCAGTGTTGGGGGGAGGGGCACACCGAGGCGGCTCGGCACCCCACCCCTGCAGGGTTTGGAACGACATAACACAGAGCATGTGGGCTTTTCTTTGGGAATCTGTCACATGGGTAGCAATCTGTGTGTTCTCCCATTATATAGTTTGATGTCTTGTTAGAATAGAAAGATTTCAAAATTAGCATCAACATTTGAGAAGAAATAAAATTTCTTCCATATGCTGCTTAGCTTGGGTGGCAGCAAAAAAGGCAGAGCTGAACCCCAGAATGTTCTGTTTATTACCTCTCCCAACGGTCCATCCAAAACTGTTTGCAGACGTGCTGCCGCCTCCACGGTGGCCTGATTTCGGCTTTCACTGTTTCTTGCCGTTCCCCACCCCTGCGGCCCCTCAGGGCTGGCTCTGCGGCCCCTGCCCTTCCTGACTCAGCCTCGCCAGGCCGTGGCACCAGTGAAGGTGAAGGCCAGTCAACCTCCGCTTCCTCACTCCTTGGCTCTTCTGACCGGGCCCTCCCGAGATGACATGGACCTGGGTGTCTTCCAGCTGGGCCACACGGTGTTCTCTGAAAGCCCTGTTGCACCTTCCCTGGATCTGAACACACAGATGACACTGACCCCTACTTTAAGGCTTTTATGGAGCCCTCGGATTCAAAGGGCTGAGACCCTCAGATCAAGATAAGCACAGATTTATGGGCCACACTTGCCCAGAAGTATTCTGTTTTCTGACTTGTTCACATTCTGGAGACATGGGTCTCTGGGCATTTTACGGGGCCCTACCGTCCAGAAAAAAGCAACTAAGACCTTGACTTTTTTTTTTTTTTTTTTTTTGGTAAACTGAACAGTCTCCTGTGTCTCACCCATGTAAATGGTATTTTTCTTGTTCACAAAAGTTCCTGTGGTAAACACTACATTCTCATACAAAGGAGACAGCACAGAATCTTATCAGATAGGACTTCACTTACCTTTGAGGAAACCACCCATTAGATCCAGGTGATCTATCTTGGGAAACTGTTAACGAGTCCCAACTCTATAAAAATTCATTCTTAGTATGCCTACATCCTTCCATTTGGCCTTTTGTGTTATCAGAGCACAGAAACTCCACTGCCCAGGAGTCAGGGTCTGAGCTTTGGCCTTGGCCTTTCTCTGTCCCCATTCCCTCCTTCTTTCCCTACCTTGAGACCAAGGAAAAAAAATAACTTTGATCTTAATAAAAATGAATTTATATAATTTATTATATTAATAGATGGAAGTAGAGAAATATATTGTTTTCTTAACATACACGGGACAATTGACAACATCCAACAGCAATGCATTCTAAATAATTATTAGCAGACTTGAAATAGAAAGGAGCATCCTTCCCTGGGCCCTTTGTCATTGGCACCGATGAGTTTATCGAACCAGATAGTTGGCACCTTGAAGCCTTTGGGAGTCTGAGGTTAGACGGTGGGTTGGGGGGTTGGAAGGCCAGCAGCTTCCTTTTTAAGGCACACCACCAAGAAGTTGCACTTAGCACTCTTGCCCGCATCCCATTGACCGGAGGTTCAGTGAGGCCAAATGCAGCCTCTAGGGAGACAAGGAAATTTAGTGTCTAGCTGGGCAGCTCGGCACCCAGCTGAAAGCAAGAGTAAGAGAATGGATGCTGGGAGCTAGTCAGCAGTCTTTGCCACACCGTCCCTGCCGGCATGGCCCGGACACTGAGCCCAGAACACTGGGTCCTGGGCTCCTGCATGGCTCCCGGTGCTCCTGCATGTCAGTTACTGAGCCTGCAGCAGCCCCTTGGCCCCACACGGCCTGACTTGAGGGGCCGGCCTACTACCTTGGCTTCTATTCCAGATTATTCTGTAGAACTATGGACACCACTTCCGGCTGCTGAGCACCTGCCTGAGCCCCTGGCCTGCAGGGGTATCTCTGCTCAAGCAGCATGAATCCTTAGGGGCCACAGAACACCCTGACCCCCGGGGCACTCTCCATCCCTGTAGGTCACGCCCAGTCCTTCTCCCTCAGGCCCTCCTCGGGTGACATGACCCCTAAAGGAGTGCAGGGGAGGGTGACAGAGGAAGAAGTGTTCAAGGGAATGGGCCAGAGGCGAGCCCTGAGCTTGAAGCACTCAGTGCCACAGGGACTGTTATGGATGGTGTCTCCCCCAATTCCTGTGTTCAAGTCCTAACCCCACCCCATCAGAATGGGACTATATTTGGAGACAGGGCCTTTAAAGAGGTGATTAAATTAAAATGAGACTTCGGGCCGGCACTAATCCAGTCTCACTGGTGACCTTTTAAGAAGAGGAGATTGGGATACGGACACACACAGATGGAAGACCCATAAAAACACAGGGAGAAGATTGCTGTCTACCACGCCAAGGACAGAGGCCTCAGAGGGAGTCAACCATTCTGACACCATGGTCTCGGACTTCCAGCCCCTGCAACTGCGAGGAAGTAAATGTCTGTTTACCGCCAGGTCTGTGGTACTTTGTTATGGCATCCCTACAGACCGGTACAGGGTGAGTAGGCGATGTGAGCTCCGATTGCTTCGTTGTCAAGTGCACACTTCCCCACACCCCTGCTGCCGGGGCAGGGCGAGGGCCTCAGGCTCAGTAGCGGAATGCAGGGGCTGAAGGAGACGGCGCTGTTTACAGCCTTGCGTTCAGGATCCACCTGCCGGCACGGGAGGAAGGGGCAGCTCTGTGGGGCTTAGTCACGGTTGTCCATCCTCTCTCCTTGATTCTCAGAGTCTCCCGTTCTCTCTTATGCATTTTGGGGTTCTGTGTAATATTTCACGTACCAAAAAGAATCTAACTGGTTTGGGGGGAAAGAGGCTGAAAGCCACAGATCTAGGACAAAACCTTCATTTTACACCCAAGAAAACTATGGACCGGAAAAGGCAAGTGATGGAGCTGTGGCCACACAGGCAGCTGGAAATCTCAGAAACAGAGTCCAGCTCTCCTGCCTCACAGCCCAGGGGTCTTCCCGTCCCAGGGACATCAGTTGCAGAGGGGAGGATGGAAGGTAGCAGGTGTCTCAGCACCTGTGGATGAGAAAAGGGGCATGTCCCAGGATCCCAAGGCATCAGACCTGGAGCTCAGGAGGCTTGGGGAATGCAGAGCAGTAAGATCTATAGGAATTCTGGCTCAGCCCTCCATGGGACATCCGATTTCACTTTCCCTCACCGTGGCGTAGGAAGAGCACTGGGAGGAGTAGAAGTCAGTAAAGGAATTGTTGTAGGTGTTAATGGGAAGGCAATAGGAAGTCTCAGAAGCAGCAGAGCACAGTAGTCTTCATCGGTGCTTCTCAAACTTTCCATGCAGATTCTGACTCAGTAGGTCTGGTGGGGCCTGATTTGGAGTCTCTAACAAGCTCTCAGGTGATGCAGATGCTGTGATAGGATCTGTGGTTTTATGTGTCAGCTTGGCTGGGCCATGTACCCAGATATTTGGTCCAACACTATACTGGATGTTTCTGTGAAGGTATTTTTAAAATGAGATTAATATTTAAATCAGTGGACTCTGAGTAAAGCAGATTACCCTCCATAATGTAGGTGGGTCTTATCCAATCAGTTGAAGGCCTCAGGAGAACAAAAACTGACCTACCCTAAAAAGAGGGAATTCTTCCAGCAGATGGCCTTTGCACTCAAACTGCAACTCTTTCCTGGGTCTCCCGGCCCTTCAGACTTTGGACTTACCAAGCCTTCACAACCATGTGAGCCAATTCCTTAAGATAATCTCTCTCTCTCTCTCTCTCTCTCTCTCTCTCTCACCATGAGATTTTGGAGAGGCTATTCCAAATCTTTGCTTCCTTCTCTGTAAAGTGGAGATTATACATTTAGTACAGTGCCTGGCACTACTTAGGAAACTCTTAATAAATTAGAAAAATAACCTTCATCTACACCATGGTGATTATCACCATAGTACTGGGAAAAACTGTTAAGAAACCTTCTCTTCTCTGCCTTTAGGAAATCTTGTCCCCACTCCTTCTAAGCAGTAAAAAAAACCTCATCTTTTCTTAGAGGTCTCAAGGAAATGAGATTGTACAGACCTTTTCCTGAATCCCGGCATCTCTAGACTAAATCCCTCCAATTGTGTTTTTAGTCCTGCATCCTGTCCTGGAGGCAGCCCTTCCTGGCACGTGAGGGGACCAGCAGTCTTTTCCTGCCACACTTGAGTCCCCCTGGCCAGTCTGCTCGGTCCTGGTGGCCTCACTTCCCACCTCTCTCCTTGCTGCCTAGCAAGAAGAAGAAAGAAGTGAAGGGGTTTCTAGTCAGAACATGCTTGCCATCAGCTCTTTCACTGGTAACAGATCCAACTTTCTCTCTGTCTTTTAATTGGCATCAATCTGTTTATTATCAGTGTGGTTCTTTGGAGAAAGACCAGAAAAATAATTTCCTCTCTGAACAGTAAAGAGCACTGAGCTCCTCTCTGCTTACTGACTATCCTCAGGACTAATTTAGACTTCTGGCTCATTCTGCTGCATGGGCGGGCTGGCACACTGAGTTGGTGTCCTTACAGAGGACTTGGCTGGTATCAGGCAAATGTTTCTGCAGCACTATGAGGAGCTCCACGAGTTTCACAGAAGGGGCTTGGAGGCAGGAATTTGTTAGCAGATACTAGAAGGTACTAGAATTGTCCTACACCCTTGTCTTCAGAGCAACCATGCTGGTTTTACTCAGATGCCATAGTATAAAGCATGGAGGTGACAAACTTTGATGCTGGGTCAAATCTGGCCCACCACCTGCCTTTGTAAGTAAAGTTTTATTGGAATACAGCCCGATGCCCATTCATTTACCTATTGTTTATAGCTGCTTTTGTGTTACAGGGGCAGACTTGGGTAGGGGTGACAGAAACTGTATGACCTGTATGCACAAGCCTCAAAATACTTACAGTTTGGCCCATTACAGGAAAAGTGTGCCAACCCTTGACAATGACAGAGCAATGACAATAACAATGTTTATATAAACACGAGAATGCATCCTTTGCACGTTTCAAATCATATTTGTAGCTGGGGATGTCTTGGTGGGTGAGATAACGGGATGCCTGGTGGGGAGAGGAGCATACGGTTTTCCTTAGCTACCCTTTTGTGGCGTGATGGTTTAGAGGCTCCCTCCTTGGCCCAGATTTGACTCTGCAGAATGCCAGCCCAAAGCTCCTGGATTCTGCTTTGTGTTCAGGTCCAGCCTCTGCCCAGAGCTCCTACTCTCCTCTTTCTCAGAGTTGTTTCTCGGTTTTTACAGGCCATGGGACCCGTGGAAAATGGTATTATTTATAAAAGGAGGAGTCTGCTCCCAGTGAAAATGCCCTATGTGGGAACTACCCCACCCCAGGCCCTATCCAGGCCCCTAAGACTGAGGCCTGGGCCTGTGCATGCCCGGAAACCCATTCATGGCCTAGAAGTCATGGCCGCCCTCGAGGAGTCTGGGTGAGCTCTCACATGGGTGCTGAGAACTCTTTGGATCTGTTCATCCAGGGGGTTAAGGAGAGTGAGCCCCACTTTCCTGCTCCTGCTCCAGGATGGGATCTCCTGCCCCCCCAGAGCTCCAACATGGACTGATTGTACCACCTTAATAAGGACCTGGTGGAGCATTCTAGACCCGAGGGTGAGTTCTCCAGTGTTTTCTCCTACCTTGCACTTAAGCCTAATCAAAGTCGTGGCAATAGGCCAGAGAGCTACTGATCTGTCTGTAACTGAGGAAATGGAACCTCGGAGAACTGAATTGGGCTGCTCGCGGTCTCACGGGGCCCAGGCGGGGGAGGGCATGCGGCACCTTCCGCTGGTGTCCCGGTGTGTGGTAGCACCGGCTCTCTCCTGGAGGTGGGCGAGGAGACCGTGTGAGCGCAGAGCCCCCCAGCCCTGATGGAAATCCTCCCACCATCCCGTTGGGGCTGGGCTGGGACACGGGTGCAGCTGGGCCAGCCTGGCAGGAGGGAGAAGGGACACCGCGCCCGAGGCAGGTTCTCAGAAAGGAGGGTCAGGGTCTCTGGCCTGACACCTGACTGTGCTACTCACCAGTTGTGGGGTCTGAGAATCCGTTCCTTAACCCCCTGGGGCCTCCTTTTCCTTATGGTTGGGCTGAGTAGGCATTGTGGGTGGAGCGTGGGAGCCGAGCTGGTGGGGGAAGAGCTGTGGGCGCCTCACCCAGACTCAGACTCTGGGAGCCGGCATGCTGGGAGCCCCGAGCACGCCTGCCTCCATCACCCATATGCAACCCCAAATGAATACAACACCGAACCATATGTTTACAAAAATCCGAAACAATCAGAGGTTTTTCTCATGATGCCTATATCAAAAACTGTTTTTGAATGCAAACCATCAAAATCTTGAAAACAAGAAGTGCTGGGGTCCCCATGTTGATAGTACACTAAATTCTTACCTTTTCTATCAGATGGCCCAAGATGGGGGTAATATGTTTGGGAAAAATGGGTATTCTGTACCTTTCGGACGTGAAGGTGCCCAGCTTGGGGTCACTGGTCTGGGGCTGTATTTAGACACATTCCCACAGGATTGTGCCTAACTAGCTGCCTTATTACTCTTCTCAATTCCTCCGGAAGTGTTTGCTGAGCACCTCAGGCACAGGGACAGGAAGGTGAGATCCGTCTGCTCAGAGCCAGCTTAGAGCCCACATGGTGCTGCTGGTGGGTGTGAGCCAAGGGCAGAGAACGGTCAGGATCAGGGGTACTGGGGTCGGGGTGGGGGAGTCCGGAGATCCCTGCTGAGGTTGGCCACCAGGGCTGGTTTCCAGGATGGAAGGCGCCAGTGGGTGAAGCCAGGAGGCTGGGCCAGCACTCTCCTGCCTCTGCTGTGTGATAGGATGGTTTCTCCTTCCTCTATCACCTTGATGGCCCTTTGATTTTCTCTCCTGGTTTGGTTCCCTGGCCTGTCCTCAGGTAAGAGGGCAGAGCCTCCAGTGGAGACCAGTCTCCCTGGGGGCCTATACTGTGTGCGGGGCCTGCTTCTTTTCAAGCCTCCGCCCTTGGCTTGAACTGGGTCAGGAGAAGGGTGCCCCTCCTTTCCTGAAGGAGGAAGAATGTACCCAACACTCCAGCTCTTCCGAAAGTCATCTTCACATCCCTTTCCTGAACTCATTTTCCCATTAAGTAGCCTAGAAGCAGGTGATTGGCTGAAATTCAAAGAACTAGTATTTGGCCACCGTTAGCCCCTCTTGAAGTTATCTTGAGCACCTCTCTCTAGAAAGCAATGCACAAGTGCTCATGAACTGTTCTTTTCAGCAAAGATCTTAACGCAACAGGACAAGTCTTCTTGTGACATCCTGTTACATTCTCTACGTTGATTTTACATCCTGACTATATGACCAGAAAATGTCCAAGGCAGTTTGAAAAATTGTAGACAAAAATGCAGCAAGTGTTTACATGCTTGTCTTAGTTGCTTGGCCTTCCCTTTCCATCAGATTCTGAAGGGGTGCTATGACCCAGAGAAGTTCATTGCCAGCTTGCTTGGCGCCCTGGGGCTGCCTTCCGCATGGTCTCCTGACTCCTTGCCTAGAACTCTTTCATCAGGTCCTTAGGTCTCCTCTCCCCACAAATGAGGCCTGATTGGAATTCTGATTTAAACAAATGTTTTATCTTTTCATCATTTCCCAGCTGAATCTGGGATCCACTGTGCGGCTGAAATCTATTTCATCGGGCTTGTGTGTGTTGGCACGGTTGGATTAGGTGAGAATTTCCCTGTGTGGTCCCGCCACTGGCCTCAGCCGACAGGCCCAAGCATTTGAAAGGCTTCCCCGCGTTTCCAAAGTAGGCTCGGGCTTCTGCAGTAAAATCCGAGAACTGCTCACCCTCTCCTAGCATCGGCCAGAGGAAACCCTGCTCTGTGGAACTAACAACTAGGAAGCCAGGTCCCCCAGATTTCCTTGACAGGCCAGAAAGAGCCAGGGAGAAAGGCAGAAAGGAAATACTGTTATTTCCTATATAATACCTATACTGTTTTCTCAATTCTTTCCAAGCCTCCTGATTGTCTTATAAACTTCTGTACTGTGAGTCTCAGTGGGGTGCTAGGTGAGGAAACAGAAAGAGGGGGTTCCTGTTTCAGCTTAACGACAAACTCTGAACTGTGTTACCTCCATTAAGTGAGGAAAGCCATGCAGTACTGGACCTCAGGACTGTTGTGAGGACAAAGCTGGTGACCCACAGGAGGGAGTCCCCAAGGTGAATCTCTGCACGGATAGGGTACTTGGAAGACGTGGGAGTCCTTGGGTCCTACCAGCCACAGCAGTGTCTGGTTCAGGCAGAGCCGACCCGTGGCTGAAAACTGCTTTACTGATGAAGAAATCTCTAAACAGAAGTGCTGGGAAAGCACAGCAAATCTAATAGCAGGTCCTTTCCAGTGGCCCTCCTGGGCCAGCGTCTGCACCAGATCCATCTTTGAGCATCTGACCACAACAGCTACCAGATTCAAATACCAGGATTTGAAACTGCAGCTGCTGATGGGAAAGGCTTGCGATCAAAGCTATACTTATTTATATATCTCCTTTATGGACGAAATTCTCGAGTCTTTCTGTGGCAGTAAAGAGGCAGACAAGGCATGTCTGTTCTGTGCACATGTGTCTGGTGTGTGCATTTATGAACGTGAGTCAGAACACAGGGCCACCCCCTCCGGGCTCCCGTGACAAATACTCAGCATGGTCAGACCAGCGCTCCGGGTCTTTTCTGCTGTGAAGAACGTGGTCACAGTAGGGTTAAGCCCTGAGAAAGCAGAGGCATGCTGCAAATCTTGTTTAAGGAAGACTTAGTAGATAAGACAGAAGGCGAGGCCACAAACTAGACGCAGCAGGGACGGAACAGGCTCGTACTGTGACATAGATTAAAGGAATGTGCTGGCCTTGCCGCTACCCTCCCCCCCACCTGAAGGGCAGAGGGACCAGATGGGGCCCCAGCACTGGGTGAGAACACCATGAGCACCCACTGGCTTTATTATGGAGTAAAGGTTGGATGACCTAGCGGTGAGGTCACAGATCTGGGCGGCCAGGCTCATGGGAGGCGTCAGCTGTGCAAAATGATGCCAATAGCAAGTCTGCACACCCCGAAGAGCTTTCCCTCAACTCAGCCTCACTTCTCATTTCACAAGAGGGCTTGTGAGCCAAGGCAAGAGCATGGCTGGGTGTGGGTGGCAGCGTCTCTCCAGTTGGATGCTCAGAAGGCTTCTTAACAGACATTTGCCTAATTCCCACTTAAGACTGCACCTCCTGGGTACTCGGTCCTAGGCTTTGCAAGCCCTCTGTGGGCTCCTAGGCTTCTGTCTCATCCTAGGAGTACATCCACTTTATGGCTGGCAGAAGAAATTCAAGACCCATAGGCCATAACCAGGTCTTAAACAGCGGTGGCTTTGCTGAAATCAATTTCCCTGTGACAGATGAAGTGTGGACTCCATCGATCACCTCTTCCCACAGGCTCCCTCTCTTATGGTGCTTTCCAGACAGTCGGTGCTCACTAAGCTGATCTCTCTAGAAAACTAGGAAGAGAAGAGGCAGAAAGATGCCAATTCCAAGATTTCAAGTCCCTGCACCTTACGGAGCCAGGATTCTTGGAAACACCTGTCTGAGGGCTTCTGTGGCTCCCTCGGTTGGCTTGTCTCTGTCCATCTTTCTCTCACACACACATGGCCTTTAAAACTCCCTTTCTCTTTGTTTTCCTTTTCCTTTTCTTTTCTTCCTTTAAGATTTATTTATTTGAAAGAGAGAGGGAGAGAGAGAATGCACACGCACGCACAAGCAGGGGGAAGGGGCAGAGGGAGAAGGAGAGAGAGACTCCTGAAGCAGACTTGCTGCTGAACAAGAAACCTGACAAGGGGCTTGATCCCACGACACTGAGACCATGACCTGAGCCAAAACCAAGAGTTGGATGCTTAACCTACTGAGCCACCCCGGTGCCCCTTGTTTTCCTTTTTTTGAAGCATCTTTATTTAGCACACTTAAAATGCTTCTACTTGTGGGTCCACATCAAGTTTACTTTCAGGTTTTGTGTAATTTGGGAAGGGAGGAGGGAAAAAAGGACCTTGGAGAGACCTTCTTTTATTGATTCACTGATGTATTCATTGATTCACTGAATCATTCAAGGAAACTACTATGTGCCGCATGCTTTGCCAGTGGCAGCAGGTGAGGTGATATAAATGAGATGAGCTAGCCCGGCTCTGGTGGAGCTGGGGTCTGGCAGAAAGCCATCAGTGCTTGGAGAAAGTTCTCTGGCCATCGCAGCTGCCAGCTCTCCCAGGCCACAGTGTGAAGCTGGACTTTGGCCTGGATGCTTTTTCACTCTTCCTTCCTCTCAGTATCCACCTTTCTCTGCTTTCCTGCTGGGCCCAGGTTCTTGTGTTTCTTCTCCAGGGCCCTGTGCCTACAACCTCATGGCTGGGCCATGGCTCCCTTCTCTGCGTCCCAGCTCCTCATGGTCGTGGGGCCACCTGGTAACTGCCCTTCCCACACGATTGACCTCAAGGATCACCCCTGACCACTGAACTGAAATAGTCACATCCACCCTGACCATCCCTCGGGAGAGGGGCCCTCTCAACTGAGACTCCTAGTACATTTACAGAGATTTATAGCTTAAAGCCTTTTATTCCTACAATAGTACTTAAACAGGTAGTGTTTTAGTACCATTTTAAAACTGAACACTGAAGCTGGGAGACGTTTAACGGCCTGCCCAAGTTCACGGAGCTCATAAAGGGCAGGATCGGGCATCAAACCCACCTCTCCTGCTTGAAGTGGCCTAGGCAGCAGAGAGCCAACCAAACAACCAGGCACTAGTCTGCCTCTATGTTTATAGTTCCGTAGGGATTTTTAGGGCCTCAACCCAAAGTCTATGGTAGACTTTTTGAAACCTCACACCTGCTATGTGATAGTTACACGCTGTGCTGTTACAATGATTTATTCGGGTATGCCTTCTTCAGGAGGTGGGGAGGGCCCTTGACGTGGGGAATATAGAATGTGTAGGGGATGCGGAGCCTGGATCAGGAGTAGGGGTAATACACGGAGGGACCCAATCAGATTTAACCCAGCCCTTGGCTATGGAATTACTAATAATATGAAGATAAATATGCTGAGCTGGCCCAGGGAGCCCCTGGCATCTGAGTTTTCAGAAGGTCCAAGGCGTTTCTGACACCCTTGAGGGCCGACTACTCAGACCCGGCCTGCACCTCAGAGCTGACCTTTGGTTTGCTGAGTTACCCCCTGCCCTGAAGATGACTTCCTTTCCGGGCTTGGCGGAGCGTCTCCGTTTTGAATCACTTTGACAGCCTTTGGCTTCCTGAATGTTAGAGAGAACAGAAGGCTGGGTAATTATTAATTGGCCAGTTCACATCTCCTAGAGCTGGCAAAGGAGGGTGTGGGTCCTAGAGCTGGCAAAGGAGGGTGTGGGTCCTAGAGCTGGCAAAGGAGGGTGTGGGTCCTAGAGCTGGCAAAGGAGGGTGTGGGTCCTAGAGCTGACAAAGGAGTAGCAGCCATGAGGGCAGAGACCAATCTCCCCACCTCCTGGCCTCTTCCCCCTGGCCTCCTCCTCCAGGCTGCCTCTGCCTGACCCTCACCAGCTCTCTCTACTCTGCATTTCTCTTTCTGTCCAGTCTGATCCTTTCTCTCCCTGAATCTCTCTTCCTCTTCCTTCAGTCCCCTTTCTTCATTAACTGCCCATAATATGAATCTGATGCTCATTAGAAATTATTTGTAAGATTTAGTAAGCCAAAACTTTATTTAAATATTCATTGAGCTTAACATCTTCCATCCTCAATCAAATTGAACTTCTCATGTTCAAATGAATCCCAGTGGCTCTGTCTGGATTTTGTTTCAGGTAGGTTGGAGGCTTGAATGCTCACCCTTTCCCAGCAAGCCAAGGGCAATGAGGACATGGATCTGGGCAGGTGCTGGGTCCAGAGTTTGCTGCTTGGCTCTCACTAAGCAGATTTTATTCTCAATACCTTAGTTTACCTCCCGGTAAAATACAGGCTTCCTTCAAGGAGATGCCGCTAGTGCATGCCTCGCCCTGAGCTGGGTGCCTGGAAGGACATAAAAAAGTAACAAAATACCTGGTGTTCTGGGAGCAATAATACTAGCCCTGGCATCTTGGGAGGCTGGTTCAGAGAATTCAGCTTCATTTCCACAGAAGAAAACAAGACACAAAGGATAGCTTTGTGCCCTTGCCCATTCCACCGAGCTCAAAGACACGCTTTCTTGGCCCATAGCCGGCCTTGGGAAGGGAGATAGGCTTGCGCGATCAGGCTGGCGTGATTGCAAGGTGCCTCCTCATTAATTTCTTCTGTTGTCACTCTGTGTAAGCGTGTGTGGCTTTAGGAGGGGGCAAGCAAGCATTAGGAGCACCTGGCAGAAGCCTCTCTTCCCTCCCAGGTCTAGTCGGAGGGTGGGGAGTTGGGAGCCATGCAGGAAATGAGGATATGCTCACAGGAGGCCATTATGCAAGTAAGTAAATGATTTTATGAAGAATTCTTAATAACATAGGAGATGTTTATGATACGAGGTTATGTAAAAAAAGCACACTTCAAAATCTTGTATTACACAGTGTGAACTCCATGGCCACAACGGTCCTGGGAGGGAGCCTGTGGGGTGTCCCGTGTTGGGATCACATTCGTCTCTGAGAGTCTGGTGACCTTGTGGGTGCACTGAGCTCTGACAAGCATCCTGGGAGGGAAATCAGCCTGAAGGGAAAGACCTGTGCACGGCCAGTGACAAGGGCTTGGAGGAGGGGGTATCGACCTTCACTTTGGCCCTGTCCCCATGCATTTCCATCTGTGTCCTGAGAGTGCGAGCTAGGGACGCACAGAAGAGAGCCTTTGCACTCAGGGCTCTGTGGGGCTGTGGGTGGAAGGGTCCCAGGCGCCCTACCATTTGAGAGCAGACCAGAAGGGTGCAGGTCGGCCCTTCTACTTTGCCTAGGGCTGGCAGAGAGCTCCAGCTAATGGAGCGCCTAATGGGGCCAGCGCTGTCCTGGGGAGCATCGTCCCCCTGTCCAGGTGGCTTCTGTCCTGAATTAACTGTGTCTTTTGTTTTTTGTTTTCTGATGTTTTGACATCTGGGGCTTTGTTGACCCTGGAAGGACTGCTCCTCCCAGGGCTAGCCAATTCCTAAAGATAGTAAGTAACTCATCCAAAGCTCCTGCCTCTCCAGTGCAAAGCCACCAATCCAGGGCCCACCCCAGTCCCACCGCCTCATCCGGCTCTCATTCTGAGCCACTATCTGCCTGCCCTAAGTGCCCAGGGCCAGGTATCAGACAACAAGGGACACCTCTATGCCCCAGAGCCCTGAAGTTATTCAAGCTAGCCAAGCCTCAGCCTGTTTGCCCTGACTCTCCCATGCCTCGGCAGAAACCCCAGTAAGGGCTCTTGCCCGCATTTCCTCTTGCCCCCGTCTCCCTCCGGACCCGTGCTGGTGCTTCCCTGCATGCCCCCCCTCTGCCCAGGACATAGTGTGCCCCTTTCTTCTGGAATCGTGAGCCACAGACTATCTTTTCCATGAAAGTCGTCTCCCGATCTGGTGGCCTTACTCTATCTCAAATAAGGCCTGGGCCTGGCCTGAGCAGGCCAGTGGGGTGGGGGTGGGCTACGCATAAAACCTGCAGAAACCAGCAGGGAGCGTGCCCAGATGATGCCACAGTGCCACACAGCTGGGTCGGGGGAGATTTTCAGCTTTTCAGCTCCTTTCTACGTACCCATCCTTTTCAAAGGTCAGCCGTGAGCATGCTGCACTTGGATGATGGAAGGAAGGTTTGGTTCTGGTTTTGTTTGTTTTTGAGTGGTCTCTGTCCCTACAAGGGAAAGATGAAATGGTCGGAGGGTGTGCTCTGCCAGGACCATCTCTGCTCGTGTGGGTTTTGGTGAGAGGCAGCGAACTGGAACCTCCACACCCGGAGGCAGGAGCCGGCCCCAGGGTGTCACCTGCTGATCAGCCTCACATCCCGACCCCCCAGCTGGAGAGACTTTCCCTCTGTAAGTTCAGTGAGAAACCACATGTGTTGCTGGAACAGATTCTCGGCCAACTCCAGGGATGCTGGTGGGGCAGCTGTGTCGAATTAGCAGGGGTGGGCAGGCCCACCGCACACAGCTGCTAGACAGCCGCCCATGGGGCCGGAAAGAAAGGGGAGGGAATGCGGTGCTTTCCCAGGCTTGAAGCATGGGGAAAAGGGCCGGGGTGGGTCCCAGGCAGGCTGTCCTCAGCCCCAGGCTGGCAGCTGCAGTGGAAGGCACCCAGCCTTGGCATCAGGAGATGGACAACCTTGCGCAGTGACCCCTGTCAGCTGATGAGCTTGGGCACAGCATTCGGGTATCAGTGTACCGCCTGTGAAATGGGGCCATCGTGGATGGGTAACATTTTCAGATCCTGACTTGTGCAAAGGTTCCTCCCGGCCCCAACCGCAGTAATGGCTAGGCTCTGTGCCCTGTGCCCTCAGGGTGGCACTGTAGGTGAGGAAGAAGAAAGGGGGTTAAAGTCTTCCGACTCTTCTTTCCAAAAGCCTCAGCCTCAGAAAAGGAGAGGATCCGTGGGTATAAACAGAACATCGTTGCTAAAAATGGAGAGGGAGAGGGATCCCTCACACTGGAAAGCTATCCCTGGGGTTTGGGAGGGTGGTGAGAAAGGCCAAGGACAGAAGAGAAGCAGCAACAGAAAGAGGATGGAGAAGAGAAACGAGAAGGAGGAGGAGGCACAAGAGAGGTCTGGGGCTCCTAAAACCCCTTCTTCTTGACGGTGCCACCGGGGGCGTCAGCAAGACCCCAGGTGGAAACGGCGGCCAGTGGCCAGGGCGTTGAGATGGCATCTGGACCTTGGGTGCAGCCTGGGCCTGGAAAGCCCCGGCCTGCCCTCCGTGAAAGGCTGTGTGGACAGGGCTCAGGAGGCCTCACTGGGACACGTGTGCAAAGGGAGGGGCCTGTGTCGGCACCTGGGGGGCCCCGGCCGTGCTGTGCGGCCCTGTCAACAGCAGGAGAAGAGGCGGACCCTCAGGTAGAATGAACTTAAAATGTTCACAACCTGGTGAAATAAGATTAGGGTGTCTTTCTGCACACATTAAACACTAACTTTCCACTCCGCCTCCACCCAGACTGTGGTAGGCTCTGTTCTGCCTTCCGTCTCTATGAAATGGACTTTCCAAGTCACCTCATGGCAGGGCCGCCATACAGTATCTGTCCTTTCGTGACTGGCTTATTTCGCGCAGTGTAATAGCTTCAAGGTCCTTCCGTGCTGTAGCCCATGTGAGCTTCCTTTCTTCCTAGAGCTGAATAACCTTCCACAAATGTGTATATCACATTTTGTTTATCCGTTCCATTGCTCGATGGACCATAGGGTCGTTTCCACCTTTTGGCTATTGTGAATAATGCTACTGTGAACACGCGTACAAATTGTGTACAAATATCTGTTTGAGCCCCTGCTTGCAATTCTTTTGAATTCTTAGGAGCAGAATTGCAGGATCACGTGGCAATTTTACGTTCACCTTTTCCAGGAACTACCAACCTGTTTTCCACACGGCTGCACCATTGTACATGACCATCAGCCATGCACCAGGGCTCCACTTTCCCTACATCCTCCTCAACACTTGTCATTTTTCTGTTTCTGTTTTTTGTGTTTTTTGTTTTTTGTTTGTTTTTTTTTAGTAACAGCCATCCTAATGACTGTGAAGGGGTATTTCATTGTGGTTTTGATTTGCATTTTCCTACTGGCTAGTGATGTTCAGCACCTTTTCACAGACTTACTGGACATCTGTAGATCTTGTTTAGAGGAATGTTTGTTCAAGTCCTTTGCCCATTTTTAAATTGGGTTGTTAAAGACTTCTTTATATATTCTGGATATTAATCCCTTATCAGATATTTGATTTCCAAATATTTTCTCCCATTCTTTGGGTTTTTGTTTCACTCCCATGGTAGTGTTGTTTGATGCACAAGTTTGGTGAAGTCTTATTTATATACTTTTTTCTTTTGATGCTAGTGCTTTCTGTGTCATTTCCAAGAAATCATTGCTAAAACTAATGTCATGAAGATTTCCCTCTATGTTTTCTTCTAAGAGTTTTGTAGTTTTAGTTTTCATGTTTAGGCTTTTGACCAAGTTACAATTATTTTTTGCACATGGTGTAAGGTAAGGGTTCGGCTTCTTTCTTTTGCACGTGGCTGTCCAGCTTCCCAGCACCGTTTGCGTACAGCCTGTGCTTTCCCTACTGAATGACCTTGGCAGCCTTGTGGAAGGTCAGCTGACCATACGGGGCGCCTGGGTGGCTCAGGTCAGTTAAGCATCTGCTTCAGCTCAGGTCATGATCTCAGGGTCCTGGGATCGAGCCCCGTGTCGGGCTCCCTGCTCAGCGGGGAGCCTGCTTCTCCCTCTCCCTCTGCCCCTGCTTGTGCTCTCTCTCTGTCAAATCAATCAATCAATCAACAAATCTTAAAAAAAAAAAAAAGAAAGAAAATCAACTGACCATATAGGCAAGGGAATTTGGTGAACTCGTCCTGAAACCCTTCACAAATCCCTGTGGAGCAGGTCATTCCATACCCACCCATCCCTTTGCTGGCTTTGGAGTTAACTTGCTCTCTGCTCAGGATTGGATGGCCAATTAATAGCAAACGTAGAGAGAGAACAGGGCTTAGGGGCTTCCTGTTGGTTCCAGAGCCTCCTGCGTCCAGCTCATTTAAACTCTTGCTGCGGCCCAGGATGGTGCCCAGGGCTCTCCTCGTGAGTATGTATACGTAGAATTCTGAGAATGAGGCACTGAGGTCCCACCCTTCCCTTCAGTGCCCTGTTGCTGCTGAGAAAATGACGTGCAAGCTTTCAAAAATGAATTTTAGATGAAGAACTGATGAGAGAACACGGGACAGGAGGAAGGGGCAAAAGAAGAAGACCCTTTGTAAGTAAGCGCCGACTCCTTTCCCTCTCACCCTGGCTTTATAACACAACGAGTTCGAGGGATGTTTGATGTCATACTTGGCTCTGTGGCCTGAAAACCAGAAACAGATACAGAGTGTGTAAACCATTAAAATGAGTAAGAGGACATCTGGGCCCAGTGGGGAGCAGCTCCCAGTGTTGCCAGATACCACTTCCCCAGCTGACGCTGAGGCCTGGCCCAGGGGTGTCTGGCAGGACGGCCACACCTTTGGGACCTGGCTCCACAGGGGACCACAAGAAGGGAGAGAAACCTCCCAGGACAACTGGTCTATCCCACTAATGAGTTGTTTGGAGCTCCCTTCTTCCGGTAGCTGGTGTGCCCTGTTAACAGAGAGAAACCAGAAATGCCGCGAGGGAAGCCTGTGCTAATATTCCTGTACACAAACCACCAACCAATCTGTCCAGTGGGCTGCTTTGGCCACATATGTAAGATCTTTTTCCTCAGAATCTAGACACAGATAAGTGTGTTTGAAAATTCTAACTCCTTTGTGTGTGATGAAAGCATTCAGAAATTCAAACTGTGGTGTTCTGCTAAGGACTTATCAAGGCAAGACTCTATGTAAACATTTAACTTTGCCAACAGGCCAGCAAACAGAAACACCGCATGTGAATTTCCCGCTTGTCCTTTATCTTAGGCGTTATTGGTGGTTTCGTCTTTCCTCCACAGCACCCCCTCTTCCTTTCATACTCATTTAATTATGGAATTCATAGAAATTGACTTTAAAAATATGATCCAGAGAACAGGGCCAGTCGCACAGACATGAGACAGAAGGACGCTGCCTTTGGTTTAGGTCTCTGTCGTCAGTGTCTCGAGATTCTTAATAACTTTTGGACCAGGGGCCTCCTAATTTCATTTACCATATTTGCAAATTATGTAGCTGGTCCTGTTAAGATGTATGACTTCCCATCTTGGCTCAAACTCGTGGTGTGGCTTTATCCAAATTTTCTACTCTTTGGATCTCTGTTTCCTCATCTAATTTTCTCCCCACAGGCAGTGGCTGCATATTTATTTACTGTAAATCCCCAGCCCCTAGCCTGGTGCCTGACACATGTAGGTGCTCAATAAACACCGGTGGAGGGAATGAATTAATGTCAAATAAAATCTGTTGCTGGAGATTTGAGAAAGAATGCTGAATTCTAGAAATGCATTTCTTAAGAGTTATAAAGACAAACATACTGAGTGGTCAGTATGAAATGAGGATGACAACAACAGCACTTCTCATCTGATCACTTGGCTGGTAATTTAGTAAATAGTGGATGAGAACAAAAGAAAAGAGCCTTCAGTGAATAAACCTGGGCCTGGTGCCAGCCATTTCATTGGATCTTATGAATTCTTCATTTTTACATGAGCATTCATGGAAAAAAAGCCTCACAAGCTATAAAGAAAGCTCTGGATATTACATTTCAGGCCAAGGTCTAGTTCAGATGCAATCTGGGAAAAGTATCATTTGGAAAAGCTGCCTGCCTGCAGAATTCTATTCCTCATTAATATTTTGGTCTCACTCAAGACAGAGGCCAAATGAAAGCCTGGGCCTGGGAAGCAAGAGGATTTCTCGTAAGGATGTCTCTAGGCAAAAGTGCAGGCCTGGACTGAGGATAAAAGCTAAGCACCAGCTCCAGCAAACCTGGGAGGCATTTGATCAATGGCTGTGTTGGACTCTGCCTCAGACTTCGGGATCATCTTCCCTGCCTCTCTCCCCATCCCTGGGAGCATGGCAGAGGCTGCATGTAGAGTGTGCTTTACCATGGAGCTCCTGGGCACGGCCGTGCCTGAGATATGAGCAGGTAGCTCTGATCAGCACAGCTCAGCTTTTAATATTCAGTACTAAGGTTAGAAGAAGTCTGGTCACGGACCCTAGTAGCTACAGAGTATTGGACACCTACTATGTGTCAGATAACGAGTTAGGTGCTTCGTGTGTGTTATGTTTAATCCTCAAAGCTCCTGAAAGAACCTATCATTATACCCATTTTAAAGATCTGTTTATTTATTTTAGAGAGAGACAGAAAGAGAGAGAGCATGAGCAGGAGGGGCAGAGGGAGAGAGAATCTGAAGCAGACTCCTCGCCGAGTGTTGAGCCCGGTATGGGACTCAGTCTCATGAGCCTGAGATCACACCCTGAGCGGAAACCAAGAGTCAGACATTTTATCGACTGCACCACCCAGGTGCCCCTATTCTACCCGTTTTAAAGGTGAGGAAAATAAGGCTTAGATCAGTTATTTGACTGAGTTCATGCATTTACTGGTGGTACAATTGAGATTTGAACCACAATCCAAATCCCTCAGTCTCTAAAGCTTATGCTGATGTTCTTTCTCATCTACTACCTGCCTTTTGATTTCAGGCTTGGCCACGACTTGCCGATAGATTTTGGGTGGGTGTGTTGTGGGCAATGGCTCTAAAAGTGCTTGCCACAGGGAGCATGCCTGAGGGAACCCCTGTCCCTCAGACTCAGCCTCAAAATAGGCCATGTGGAACAGACTGGAACTGGGAATGAAGCTGGAGAGTTACTGAGCTTTGGGGTCGCTTGTATACAACACCATGACGGCAAGAGCTGGTCGGCGCAAGCCTAGTTTCTCTCCCTAGGAAAAGACAGCTAAGATAATATATTTACGAACTTAATAACTACTTATTTATTGATTACTCACTCTGTGCACTGGGCTTGGTTCTGGGGAATACAGTAGTTAATGAGTCAGACACCAGAGGCTTCCTCAGTTTTGCTTGCTGATTTCTCTACCAAACCTGTCAATGTTAACACGAAGGCTCCATTTTGGACTCTACATCTACAAGTCTCTACAGTCTTTCCTAAGCAATTGTGTCTCTGTCCACAGCTTTAATTGCACCCGTGTCCATAGCTCTCTCTTCTGTGATGAGCTCTAGACTGGCAGAGCTAACCACATTTCCACTGCCTACTTCACTTTGCCACCTGTAACCCATAGGCCCTTCATGCTTAACATTTCCAAATTAAACTTAATGCTCCATTTCCCCAAATCTGGGCTTTCTCCTTTTGGCAACCACAGAGGAAGACCTGTCCTCACTCTGTGCTGACAGGGCAACTCATACGTCTCCTTGGTGGGGCTTACAAAAGTCGTAATTGAATCTGTTAGGCAGTTGCTTGTCTCCCTCATGGGGATAGAGACTGCCAGAGATTATCCACAAATCTGTGGGTGATTATATATGTTCACCGGCAAAATAAGGCCCTAACCTTCCCATAGGTTTTGAGGCTTTCCGCGGTCTGACCTCAACGTACCATCTAGGCCTCATTTTTCGGCTCAGGCACCTAACACTCTCCACCCATTATTGCTCTTTTGCAAAAAGGGAAAGACCTGTCAATGTAGGAAGAGTATGACTTGTCCTGCAAACGCACGAGGATGTTCGTGCCCCTGGGCCTTGCCTGCTGGCTCTGAGGAGCTGCCCCTCTCTGAGTCGGCTGTCCCCAGGAGCAGACGCTTTGCTGTCCCTTTTACCACACGGTCGCTGTCCTGTTGCCCTGCTTTCCAAAGATCCCTGCACAACACAGAGGGGGAGGGAGTAGAGCAACGGAAGTGAAAGTGAATCCTGACAAGCCGAGGCTGCAGAAGGGCAGGTGGTCTGTGACGCCTGACCCCGGGACCCCCTCGCAGCAGAGTTCACAGCAAGCCCTGGGGCTGGTGTGACACCTTTTTCCTTTTTACAATTTTCACATACTACAGACTCTAACCTCCTTGTCCATTTCTGGAAATCCCCTCGTTTTACTTCTTTCCCAAAGGGCCCATTTAAAAATTTGGCTTTGCCATTAGCAATGTTTGGATCTGAATAGCTCTAAGATAAAGTGAAATGTTTCAAGTTAACATTTTCTTTTGTTTCAAGATTTCATGTGTATTTTTTTTCTGGTTAAGAGCGCAGTCCAAAGTCCACATCTCAGAGGGCACATCCGAGCTGCAATCTCAGACCAGTGAGCTCATGCACTGTTTGTCTTGGCTCGGGCCGCCTGGCCAAACAGGCTCTCAGGGTGGGTCTCCCGAGTAGAGTGACAGTCCGGTCCTGAGCTTTTGTGAAAGGCAAGGCCGGCCAGCCTCGTGGGGAGCTCCAGCACCTTCCTCAGGGCCTCAGGAACTCCTTGCTGATCCCCGGTCGGGCCTACTTTGCACCTTTGTGGTGTTTGACATTGGCCGATGCTCTTCTGCTTAACTAGGACAGTGGTGGCAGCTGGTCAGGGACATTCTGAGCAGGTCACAAGGCAGACTGGGGAGTGCACACATCCCTGAGAGTCTCTCTGAGCACGTCATGCCTGCATCCAGGGCCTGGCTCCAGGCCTTTGCCCACGGACCAGCTGAACAGCCCATTCCTCACCTGCCAAGTACAGTCCTCCAAACATAGTCAAACACATAGAGGCCACCCTGCCCCATGACCCTGTCCAGAGAGAGCTGCCCCCATCCCTGTCTGCTGTATTTTGCTTTCCTACCCCAGCCTGAGTCTTTGCCGACATCCACACCCCCACCTAGAACCTTCCTGTGCTGTTTCTAAGTTGCCCCCAGAGCCCCCATGAGGCCTCTCCTTGCCTATTTGCATCAAAGCTTCCTCCAACCTCACAGCCGCTGGGGTCCAATTTCTTTTCTAGCTGATCTTCTCCAAGGGCCAGGCTCCACAGACTCAGGGCCTCAAGGGGCTCAGGGCACTTGGCAGCCAGCCCATGGTGCCGGTGTTTCTGAAGGGTGCAGGGCTTCAAGAAGCTTCCAGGTCCTGAGGTCCAGGGGGGATGACCATGTTTGGACTACGGTGGTAGCACCATATTGATTGCATTTTGAAGAGCTCTGGGGTGTGTGGGAGGCAGCATCTGAGCTGTGGAGGCTTGGGTTTGGACCGGGCCAAGTTCAAACCCAACCATTATCACCAACTGTCTTCATGGCCTTGTGTGGTTGACATAGCCAAACCTCAGTCTCCTCTTCTGTAAAATGAAGACAATAACCAAATTAGTAAGTCATTGTGAAGGACAAAGAGAATGTATGTGAAATCTACAGCTTGAGGCCTCCCATATAACTCTCGATGCTAGAAATCCTAACCATCCTCTTGATGACTTGTTTCTAAGTAAGAGATCACTTGTGTGTAGGTAAAGATCTTCCATAGAACTTTCTAGAAGAACATAACACTAAAATAGAGTTCTTGGAATCTGAAGGTGGATTCTGATCTGTCACAGCACCGTGTGACCATGTCACCCACAACTGCTCTGGGCCTTGCTTATCTGACGTGCACAACAAGTGGCTTGCCTAGAATCGTTGGTTTTCAAACCAGCTCTGGCCACACAGAGATGCTCGGGGAAGAAGAAGGGAGAGGGAGCTCTGTGCCCATATCCTGGCTCCTGCAGAAGAATCTATCTTTATCAGGGCCTCCATAAGCTTTCATTTGAAAAAAAGTTTTGTACTTACAAGGGAAAATTAAAAGCCCCAGGACTAGGAGAGAAGTAAGCAATCCCAGCTCTAACATTCTGGAACTGAGGCTTTAGCAGTCTAGCATACGACAAGCCTGCATTGCACTCTGCTCCAAGTGCCCCTTCTGTAAAGGTTGACTCACTCACAGGAGGGAAATGAATTCTTGTCAGGGAGAACAGTGCCAGGATCCAGCTCATAACCAAGTAGGCCGAACAACACTGATTATACAAAGGGCATGTCAACTCGTCACAAAGTGCCATATGGTCGATTATTTCTAATAAGATGAGCTCACGTCGGATTGCCAATCTGTGTGTGTCTCCACTGTCCCAGAAAAGACAACCTAAATTGATTGAAGGCTGCAGGTCTTCAATGATGGCTCCGCTCCCTGCCTTCCTGCTGAACCAAACCCAGGCTCTGCCCTAGTCACCCTGAGGTCTGGAGAGAGTCTAGAGCTGTTGCCCAGATAGCAGATGCAAGCCACGGGCAGCTGTTACAGAGCACTTGAGGTGTGGCTGTTCCAAACTGAGAGGCGGGGCCATTTTATTTTTATTATTATTTATTTATTTATTTATTTATTTATTTATTTATTTATTTTTGAAGAGAGAGAGAGGGAGACAGCACAAGCAGGGGGAGTGGCAGAGGGAGAGGGAGAAGCAGACTCCCCGTGGAGCAGGGAGCCCGATGTGGGGCTCGATCCCAGGACCCCGGGATCATGACCTGAGCCAAAAGCAGGCACTTCACTGACGGAGCCACCCAGGTGCCCCTACCATTTTAAACACACACTGGATCTCAAAGATTCAGTACCCCCAAAAAACAAGAAAGAAAAAACATAAAAAATTTATTAATAATTTTATGTAATAATTTACATAGACCTTATTAATAATTATAATAATTATATGTTGAAATGATAATGTTTTTGATATATTGAGTTCAATGAAACATATAGTGTTACTAAAATTAATTTCAACTATTTCTTTTTACTTTAGTATGGCTACTAGGGAACGTAACATGACATGTGTGGCTCACATTAAAATTCTGTCAGATGGTCCTGGACTAGAAAGAATGAGATTCGCGAGAGGCCCAAATGGACCATTTTAGCGCATCCGGGAAATGTTCACCAAGCATACTCTGGGTGCCTGGAGCTGTGTTAGGTGAGGCAGGGGAACCAAAGGCCACTCAGCTCTTTTTGCCCCACAGATGACTGGCTGAGCTGCTAGGGGAGGATGCGAGAGGAGGCTGGGTGCTCTGATAGAGGAGGGAACTGCCCTGTTGGAGGGGCGTGGAGAGCAGTGTCCATGGCTACCCTGAGTTCTAGCACCACCATCTTCCTAAGAATGTCCACGCTTGGAGGGTGCCCTAGAGATGGCACAACAGAGGACCCCCCCTGGTGCCCACAACAGTTGGGCATTTCATGGAAGCACATGGGCCAAGATGGGGGGGTGGTCGGCTCCAAACCAAAGCCCTGAGAGCACCCTGCCCTCCGTTTTCCTCCACTGAACACCCTCATCATCCCCATGTGGTGACCGCAGGCCCAGATAGCTCCAAGATTTCGGGGAGCTGCCTGTCCTCCTCGGGGTCCTGTCCCCTGTGGGGAGAGCCAACACATAGCACAAGTCCCACAGTCGTTTGCTGACTGGATAGATAGTCTGATGGAGAAGGGGGGGAGGGAAGGAGGAAGGAAAGCAGTTGTCACAGTCCCCCCAGGAAATCCATGGCTCACCTTGGACAGGTGGACTATAGGACCCGGTGTGCGTGACCGGTTCTGGGATGGTCGCCCTCAGCAGGTGAGGGAGCATGTGTGTGGCCGTCCGCCTCCGTGCCTCTGACCCTCGGTCCCTCCTCCCTCCTTGCTTCCTTCCCCCCTCCTTCCCTCCTGCTCTCTCCTTCTCTTTGATGCCTGGGACTAAGCATGGGAAGAGAGCAAACCTCCTGGAAACATAAAAGCTGAAGGTAAACCCCAAAGCTTCCTTTGTTTTCCCTTAATCTGCTTCAGGCTCCCACTAGCTTGGTCCTAATTGAGTTAGTCCTTGAGTGAAAGGGGGGTTTAGAGATGTTAAACTGTTATTTAATCACAAGTGGCAGGTGGGATGTGGGGCAAAGGTCAGGAGAAGGAGGGTCCGTGGGAACACTGAGCCGAGGGACGCCCTCGATGCCCTTTCATTAGTATTTCAGCCAGGGTTTTCCAAACTGCTGACCATAAACCATTAGGGGATTGGGAAATCAGTTTAGCGGATTTCCACCAGTATGTTGTAAATGTGGGGGTGGGGTAGGGTGGAGAGAACAGAATGGAAGAATAACAGAAGGCATGGCATGTAGTAAAAGGAAGTGTTGCTTTGTGAAATTTTGATTCAGGTGTGTGTGTGTGTGTGTGTGTGTGTGTGTGTGTGTGTGTGTGACCAACCTGTAGATCACCAGCATGAAAGTTTGAAAGACGTTCTGATGTAGCGCACGCTTCCAGAAGTAGAGTCCTCAGTGTGTTTGGATCCGGAGACATAATCCGGAGACATACAGGGAGAGGAGTATCCATCAGGCAAACAGCTCTGCAAGAGGGCAAAGAAAGGATTTGGGGTGGGGGTTGTGGGGCAGGCCAGAGGACTTGGAAACAGGAATTATGGGCTATGGCAGAAAAGGCAGTGGGGAAATGGGGGTAGGAGGTGGGTGGAACTGCATGGCCTGAGGTCTAACCCAAGTCTGAGCACAGTGGCTGGACCCCAGTGAGTGCTTGGCTCCCCATTCTGACAAGTGAGGGCCTCTGTCTCACTACATGCTCACGTGTGGTGGGGGCAAGGGGGATGGCAAAGGACAGATAGTCCTGGGGAAATTTCGGACCATGCTAGCCCAGATCCACAGTAGGCAGCTTTCCTCCAGCCCAAACAAGCTTTGCAGAGGACCTTTCTATTTCAGTTTTTAAAGAACCGTCTTAATCATCTGCCTTTCATCTTTTATGTGTCACATTCATCAAATAGCCTTTTTAAGTCAAATAATGAGCACTTGAGGATTCGTACCAACCTGTTCTATTTCTAAAATAATTTTTTTCACTGGATTTTTTCTTTCGGTTCCCTTTATATATTATTCCCATTAAACTCAACTAGACCAGAAAGTGGGTACATTTGCAAAAAAACAAACAGAATGGTGAAATACACTCTGGTTGATATGTACCCCTGTGGAAGGAAGCAGCTCGTCTCTAGAAGAACAAAGACAAGGCCGCTCGCACACCCCCAGAGCCTTGAAGGGTGCGAGTAATTGTCTGAGACCTATGTGATTCCTTCACACCCATGTAGAGAACCCTGAGAATCTCATGGGGAAGTAGAACTTTATCTCCAAGACAAACTTTGAAGTTTAAAAATAAAAGCAGGCCTGCCATTGCCTACAGCTCGTGTTGAGATTGCACAGAACGGGCTATTTCTGTACAAATAAACAAGCGTCCAACAGGCTAGCGAGCTAATCGCCATTTCAGATGGCTGGAACCTCCGGCTCTAAGGCCCGCCCAGGGGAAGGGTCATTTATTTTGGGCTAACATGTTCACATCAAAGGAGAGATTTTAAAAATCACCTTTCTTATGGAGATGGGGGGAAAAGCCATTATTTTCAGATGAAGGAGAGATGTGTTCTCTGTGCCGCCATGGCTTTGGAAGACAACAAAGAAACAGTCAATGGGTGAGAAATGTTGTGCCTATCATTGCTCCCAGCGGCAGGCAATTATTCACAGAAAAAAGTCCAACACCAGTTCTTTCTCCAGAGTCCCGGGGGACAAGCCGCAGTGAGCAGGGATGAGGGAGGAGCAGGGAGCACTCAGTCCTGACAACTTAGCTCGTTTTTACGTGCTCTGCTTGGGGCGTGGTGGCACAGTCTTGGGGTTTCTTCCCTTCTTGTGTGTCCCTTAGTGTATCCCACAGGATGAAGCGAGTCTGCAACGCATGCCCCTCAGCCCCGGGGCGTTTCTCTTCGCCCAGCTCTGCCTGTCTTAGGCACCAATGGACACTGGCAGTGGTCCCAGGCCCAGGCCCATCTGCGGTGTCACCAGGCTATGAGGGAAGCCACAGGCCCAGTGTGCACAACTCTGCCCTTTTGAGAAACACACCGGGAATTCTCTGTTGTCCTTCTGGAGGACTGGGCGGCCTAGATGTGGCATCAGCAAGCCCGCGAGGCCCCAGCTGCCTGCCCATCTCTCTCTGTGGCCATCTTCACGCTCCCAGGTCATCACCAGCTCCCCTCCTCTGCTGAAGGCCCGTGGACGGCGCTGGCAGCCTGTCTGAGGGAGGCTGTAGCTGCTGGACAGTTGTGTTCACTGGCATGTTCTACAGCGGACCGGACCCTTGGGATATGGACTTAGGATGGCCTGCAATTTTGCCAAAGGCTGCAGAAGGCCCTTCCCTCTGCTCCGATGCCCACCACTCTCCTGCAATTCTCCCCACCTCCCGAATGAGAACATTCTGGAGGATCCAGGAATTGATCAAGTTCTAATAGTTGGGAAGTGGCAGATTCCAAACTCAAAGCAAAGCTTTGCAACACTGAAGTTGCTGCTGGGCTATTGTGGCAGGCACGTCTTGTAACGCATGGATCATTTCATGGTGGTGGAACAGACCAGCAATCTATAAATCTCCCCTCAGTAAGATTGAAGGGCACTATAGTGTGGCCTTCCTTTCGTGACCAAAGTGATGTGCCCCTCTCCAGGGAACCTTGGCCTCTCCCTGGACTAACCCACCATATTTGCAATGAATTCTCCCACCCTGGTGTGTCCTTCCCCCAAAGAGGGGCTTTGTAGGGGAGTGCTGAGGCTTGAAGATGTCAGTGAGTCAGGGGAAGATTAGACAGACACCGCTCTGGATCTGTGGAGAATAGCACACTGTGGGGTCTGGCTGCACCTTGACACTTCCGCACAGCAAGACAGAGTTTCTGTGTTGCTTGTTTGCAAGGAAAGGGCTCCTATCTCTGTGTAGACGGAGTGGGTGATGGCAAGTGTTCTTGTTCCCATCGTTGGTATCTCCGGCCCAGAGAGCCAGGGAGAAAGTCATGATTAACTTTGCTCCAGCTTTCCTTTCTCTGGATGTTTTGGCAAAGATGTTCTCATTTTTCTTTTTGTTCCACTTGAGGAAACTCTATCAGGAGGCAAGATTTCATCAGGACGAATGGATCAAGTCCTGGTTCCTGGCCATCCAAACCTCCCCGGGGTCGCTCCCGCCTCCCCGCAGCTCGCCAGTCAGCCAAGGCCGGGCACTCCTCCCGGCGTGGGGTCCCAGGCAGCAGCTACAATGCATGCTTTGTTCTGGAGTCTTGGAAAGGCAGTTGACTACCAAAAAAGTTCCTCCACTGACCAGGCCTGTCCTTGCCATCTGGCAGCTCTCCCAGGATCCAACTAACCCCCACTCAAGCAGGATTTTGAATGAACGAAATTAGAGTTTTTTGAAGTGATCTGATAATTCTCCTCTCCCAAATCTAAGTTACATTTACCACTTAGTGTGTCTAGATGGCTCTAGCACTTTTAGAAATAACCCCCTCCCAAATCCCCGGTAGATTGTCCACACTTGTTTTTTCCAGAAGAATGTGACTCCAGTGGCACCTCCCGCCCCAACAGACGGTGGTAACTGAGAGTCTGCCCTGTATCATACACAGGGCATTTTATATTCATTCTCTCTAATAGTCACAACGAGCCAAAAGGTAAATAATAAGATCTTTACTTTTTTTAATGAGATCGAGATTTTATGCAGTTACTCAACTAGAATGTGGGAGAAAGTGGACTTGAACCCATATCCTTCTGAGGCTAAGTAAAGCCTGTGAGGCTCCATGGCATCCCTCTAAGGGACAGTTGTCTATGACGGCCTGTTTACAACCACATGTGGACAACAATTCCCGATGGAGCATCCGCACACGTCACACTGATGTGTAGGAGAGGCTTCAAATACATCAATTTGTTACGTATTCCTTGCTTCCCAATGGGCACACAGCTAGCTTTGTAGCAAGGTAGTCGTGGGCCGAAGCTAGCTAGCTTCCTCCTGCCTTGACATAACACAGCGCCTTTTCCTCCGAAAGCCGTTTTGTTCCTTAAGCTAAAATATGTCATGCAACTGACTCCACCCTGACTCAAATACTGTGATTGTCATAGGAACCAACACCAGAAACGGACAGAATTTCAATCTTTTAATACCCCTCCCACCATCCTCCTTCTCCCTGGGACTTTACCTTGAGAGAGTTGGAAGTGAAATTCCTATCCAGTACCCTGTTGCAAGTGGAGTCTATGGTTACCTGGATTATTTTCCATTCAAGGGTCTTAAGGCTCAGGATCAGTACTGATGCAAATAAATACCCACAAAAAGAAAAATCAACCCTCAATGTGATCTAGGTCCTCTGGATCTATTTATTGCATTAAACAAACAAGGGTCAGGGGCACATGGTAAGAGACAGCATGAAATTCACCAGGAGATCCAGACCATGGGAACCTCTACAAGACAAGTGACGTGGTTGATTCTTCAGCCACAACCATGTGCAAAGAAAATGGAAGGAACCAGGGCGGGTAGAATGGACTAATTAAAAAGACTTCAGAGACATAGCAACCAATCTCAGTGTACAGATCTTTTTTTGAATCCCAAGTCAAGTAAATGAAGTATAAAAAAATGATAGGCCAATGGGGGAAATGTAAACAGTGGCTGGATATATGATGAAATTAAAGATTCACTTTAATTTTTTAAAGATGTAATGATCATGTAACTATGATTGTATATTTTTCGAAACCGTCTTTATCTTTTAGATATACAGTTGACCCTGGAACAACATGGGTTTCAACTGCATGAGTTCACTTACATGCAGCTATTTTTCAGTAAATCCAGTACAGTACTGTAAATGTATTTTCTCTTCCTTCTGATGTTCTTAATAACATTTTCTTTTCTCTAGCTTACTTTATTGTAAGAATATAGATAGAGGGGACCCTGGGTAGCTGAGTAGATCAGGTGTTCCACTCTTGATTTTGGCTCAGGTCTTGATCTCACAGTCATGAGTTCAAGCTCCGCGTTGGGCTCCATGCTGGGCATGGAGCCTACTTAAGAAAAAAAAATACAGTATAGAATACATATAACATACAATATATGTGTTAATGGACCATTTATGTTATTGGTAAGGCTTCCGGTCAATAGCAGGCTATGAGTGGTGAAGTTTTTAGTGAGTCAGTAACACAAGGATTTTCAACTGTGTGGGGGATTAGCACCCCCAATCCCTGCCTTGTTTAAAGGTCAACTATAATTATTGAAATACACATGCAATGATATGATATCTGGTATTTGCTTCAAAATGATGTGAGTATAGGCAGCAGTTGCTGAGTATATAGATGAAACATGCTAATTGTTGATGCCAGGTACTGGATAGATTGGGTTACTGAGCACTGTAATTTTGTATCTGTTTGTATACTAACAAGTTAAAAAAGGAAAGCAAACAAGGGCAGACTGTCTGTGCTCCATTCCTGATAGGTGGCCTAAGAAGAGGGTGGAGAACTTTGACTCTGGATTTAGCCCTGCCAAGTCGAGCTTGCCTGGGTGTTGCCCCACCAGGAGCTTTACTGGATGGAGCGGCCGAGGCTCACTGAAGATGGATCAGAGGCAGAAAGGACATTTTGAGGGCAAAAAAGAAAAAAAAATGGAAGGAAATTACCAGCACAATAGCAGTCTATGAAAGGCAATTTCCCAAATTCAGAAATTCACGTAGTAGGGCTAATAACAATGTTTGCAAAACTTCTTCCAAAGGGGTTTCGGCAAAATAATTAGAGGCCAGTGCAGAAATACAAGGATAAAAAAAGGTGTGAAAATGCAAGAGAGAGATAATGGATCACGAGTAGGAAACTGACTCTGAACATGCCTGGACTCGGATCCTTGGCTCGGCACTGCTACCGACCTGTCAGCTGAGAAGGATTCAGGGCGCAGGGCAGGGCTGCCCACCTTCCTGCTTGGCTGGCTTGGCTGGCAAGGCTGGTTCTTCATGAAACAGACTCAAGATCTGGGATTGCCCAAGGGTCTCAACAAAATGCCGCCACCTGGCAAACCAGATTGCCAAGAAAGCCGGCAGGACCTAAGAGCATCACACTGCCAGAGGCAAAGGTCAGGGTGGGGGGGGGGGAGTGGGAGGGAGCCGGAAGGTGGCCGGGAGTCAGGGGGAGAAGGGTGCACCTTAGCCAGGCGGTCAGCTCTGGGAAAGTCAGTGTGTGCCGGGCGAGAAGTGCCAGGCAGGCCCTGCTTGCCCTTTTCTTGCTGCTTCTGGCTCTTATTGCTGGAGGCACCTCTCTGGTCCTTAGACTTCCCAGACCTCAGGGCAGGAGTGGGTAAGACCCCCGGAGGTAGAGCTGGGAGAGGACCATCCTCATCAGTTCCTCCAGGCAGGCTAGCGCCAGCTCTGGCCAAAAGCTAATGACTACACTCTCCTGGGTCTCAAGGGGCTGGTGTCAGGCACTCAAGGCCCAGATCTGCATCCCAGCTTGCTTCTTATTGTCCGCAGCCCTTCGGCAGATCATTTATTTGCTTCATCTGTAAGATGGCGGAAGGAGTACCTCTGGCAAGGTTTTATTTCTGTGTGTCTGAAAATTAAATGAGGTGCTGCGTGTAAAACGTGCAGCAGGTCGTGGTGACTATCATTACTAGAGAAGTTTGCTTAAAGGAAGTTTAGAGGCTCTGTGTATTTCTACTTTTCCTGGAACCTCGTCCGCATTGCTGTGATCATCAAGATGACTGCGGTTTCTAGGCAGGGATGTGGGAGGCAGAAAGAGCAGGGGACAGTGAGGTGTTGGGGAGAGACCAGGGGTTCTAGGACCAGCCAGAGAAGGATAAACCCTGTTCCTCCTCCCACCAATCTCCAGCTCTTGGATGAAATTTCTGGAACTTCCTCTCACTCAAAAATGGTTCTTATTTTCCTTTGTACTTTCTTAACAAATAACAATAAAAAAGTTTCTTCTGTAATCAAGCCCTTCATCTCCATCAATGTTATAAAGAAAGACACGAATACCCTCTTGGGAGCATGGATGTAAAATTTGATAAGATAATATTCTAATAAAAATTCTTGGAAAGCACTCAGGCTATTGCAAATTTCTTTCAAAGAAAGCAAGTTGAGGGAAGCAAATAAGGACATTGCTCCCTGCCCTGATGTATCAGTATCAATTACAGCAATACAGGTTTTTGAAGGTGGTAAATAAATGTTATATTAAACCACAGAGTGTTTAAAGTTGTCTCTCCATGGAGACAAGTTGTCTCTCCATCTCTTTCCACCTGCAGGGAGAGGATGTTGGCTCTTCTGCCATTAAAGGGGTTAATATCCACTTTGTGCTTCTTTCTGGTGATCACTTCTAGGTTAGAGATTTGCCCCCGCCCCCATCTGTGGCTTTACTCACACTGGTCCCACCAATGGGAGCCCTGCGAGAAGAGCTGCATGCAGCCGCTGGAGGGCGGAGCTGAGCCCCTGCCACAGCTTTACCAGACAGCCAACGGGCTCCAGGAAGATGGAGATGTGAAGCCACTTAGGGGTCCTCAAAAGAAATTTGCTCTGATACAACCAAATGTAATTCCTTTCAGAGGAAGGAAGCTCACCGTTGGGGACGGGAGCCCTCAGTGTCATGTGGGAATTGAGGACTCACCAAGAGCCTTCTCCAGGGATTTGGGGCCCCTGGCACACCCTCAGTCCCAGAGATGTGCTCTGATTGGCCCTCTGTCCCTTGAGGGGTGACGGCAGTGTCCCCACAAAGGAGTTGTGGGTGGCCTTGGCTATGGGCAGACTGTGTCAGGACCTGAAACACAGCTCGGAGTGGCTAGATGACAGACTCGAGCTGGAAGCAGAACAACCTGGGGCAGGCGGCTGGGGCCGAGGGAGCCCAGCTCTTGGAAACGGGCCACCCTCTCCCCATTCCCCTACCTCAGCGCCCCACATTCTCTCCTCCGCCACCTCCTAGACCTAGCTCTCCACCAGCTGTGTACTGGGAAACTCTGGCTGCGTAATTTCTGCCAAGTTATTCTTAAGAGCACCGAATTTGTCCTCAGCGGTACCTGCATTAAAAAACGGTTTTCATTTTTTTGTGCAACCCTATGGCATAATGTGACATTTTTTTCAAAGCAAATTGCTCATCCAGCTATTTTTACTTCATCCTAGGTTTTTCCAGTTCTTGTTCGTTTGCATAAACAAGGTTCAGTTAATCAAGCAGAGCACCTGCTATGCACCAGGCATAACTGCAGGGCTTGGAGCGGCAAACGCCAGAGATGGCCCTGCCCCTGTAGAGGGCATGTCCGGGGCCGAGAGGGACAAGGCACAAGTCAACACAAGTGCAACAGATGACCAGACCCGTGAGAAGGGCTGCAAAAGCCCACTGGGCCCCGAGGTGTAGATAACAAAGGGGACCTGCCTGGACACGGAGCTCGGAGCCACCTGCTCCGAGGAGAGGGTATTCCATCTGTGGCCTCGCCTTCTCTGCATCCACCTGTTGTTTTACAGCTCACATGTTTGTCATACAATTGCCTATGTACTAACCTGGTAATTGCTCATTTTGTGTGAATTGGCCAATCATGTCCTTTTCCCACTGAAGGGATGATTTCCTTTTAAGTAGGAGATAGGGGGCAAAGGAAGAGAGAAGAGCTGAGAGGAGCCTAGCATTTGTTAAGCATCTGCTATGTATGGGGTGCTGAAAGCGCTTTTTTTTTTTTTTTTACAAGATCCTCGACAGGCGGCATTATGAAATCTACTTATCGATGTGAAAGGATGACCCTAAGAGTCCAAGTGTTCAGTAAGTGTCAGAGCAGGCTTTGGCTTAGATGGATCTAATGTTAAGGCTCAGGCTCTTGCCACTCTAGAAGTATATTTTGCAGAAGACCAGTCTTGCAAAGTGCTCCACGAAGTGTTCTGCGACCAGGTAAATTTGGGTAATGCTGAATTCTGCGTTCATCTCCCCGTTGTCCTAGAGATTCATGATGCTCTTCATGCCATTAAGAGCTCTGAGAAGTCCTGCAGTAAAAATAAACCACCTCTTTAACTTTAGCCTATCAACTTTTTCTCCTTGATACAAATTCTGGTGGGTTTACGCAATAGAATAGTTTACAGCTGTGTGGTTCAGTGCATAGCCACGAGACCCTGTTAAGCGAGGGCTGGCCTGAACTCTAAGGATGACATACACACAGAGTTACAAAGACTTAGTGCAAAAGAATGCAAACTATCTCATTAACAATTTTTACATTGATTAAATGTTGAAATGATAATATTTTCGCTATATTGGGTTAAATAAAATGTCAGGAAACTTAATATTACTCATTTCTTCTT
Source organism: Eumetopias jubatus (assembly GCF_037043125.1). NCBI lineage: Eukaryota > Metazoa > Chordata > Mammalia > Carnivora > Otariidae > Eumetopias > Eumetopias jubatus. The sequence goes on along the minus strand of NW_028274823.1, from coordinate 70,228,205 downwards.
TTTTATGTGGATACTAGAAAATGTAAATTATATCGTGGCATTAAAACGAACTCAGACTAACTACATTAACAAGGATAAATTGCAAAACATAATTTTACATAGAAGATCAAGTTATAAAATGATAAATGAAATATGAGATTGTTTATTTAATGTTTAAAACCATGCAGTATAATAGCATCAATGAGTGTATACATGTGAAGTATACATTTATAGGATATAAAAAACCATGCATAGGATCAATACCAGAACTTCAGGTAATTCATCTTTTTTGTAGACTGACCACTGGGCCCTTTTTACTTCTTATCCCTTTTAACACATCGCAGAGCTCATGTTCTTTAAGAACACAGCTTGGGAAATCCACACTTAAAGACTTAATCTCTGTGAGTGGAATTTAAGGGATGGCCCAATGGACCAGAGGAGATATTTTTTAAAACAGGTGATCTCTCTGGCTCAAAACTTCTACTTTATGTGTAAAACCAGGAGGAGGCAAAAGTAAGGAGAATTTTCCTGCATGCATGTGAGGGAAGACGCAGCGAGCCTGGCTAGTTTCTCAGCCTCCCGCTTCAGAGGGAGAACTGACACCAAGGTAGAGTCATGGCATTCTCCACGGTGGGGGCTGGGCGGTGCCTACCAGGAAGCCCCCCCACCCCCCAGGCATAGTGTGGTGGGCTGTGTCACTGAGCTACTGGGCTAAGGTCTGCTCAGCCACTTGGGCACATTACTTACCCATTTGGCCTTAATTTTCTCATCTGTAAAATGGGGATGATAAGGGTCACACCTGAATGGACTAGGGTGAGGATTAAATGAAGTGATGGTGTCAGTGCAGTGCTCAGACTGGTCCCCACTAGGTAAGTGTTCGTTCAAGAAAATAAACTAAAATAGAATCCTGTCCTATCAATGCTGAGGCTTTTGTCTTAACGAGCCTCTCAGACTAGCACCCCTCGCCTCCACTGCCATGATCCTGATCCTGCCTTAGATACCCACAGAATTCCCACAGGTATCTGTGGCCCCTGCGGGGAACGTCCAGGACAGACTTGGCCTTCATGCCGACAGAAAGAGGGTTTTCAGTCTCTGACACGGTGTTGTCTTGCACTCTGCCTGAACTGGCCGCTAGACCTGGGGCAGCTCTATGAATGCCCTTCAGTCTTCTGTGCTGGATGTGTGAAAGTTCAGGCCACGCTGATGGGAATGAGGCATCTCGCACTTTCCCTTTGCTTTTCTCAAGCATTCCTGACAGCTTTCTTTCATTCATTGGGCGGGTTATCACAGAAATTAGGCGGCCAGCTTACGTATGTAGTCATCACACAAGTGAAACCGCCTGAGATAATTTGAGAGCGGTTTCAGAGGTTTGTTTTCTCTCACAGGTTATCTGAAGTTACTGAACAAGGCACGTAACTCAGAGCAACTGAGAACATTTTAGTATTTTTCTTCTTTTCCCTCCACAAAACAGGAGGACCGTGGGCGGGAGTCACTGCTTGTTCCTCTCAAGTGGGTTTGTCCTTTTGCTCATGAGTTAACTATAGTCAGATCTTATTAATTTCTATTTAAATAATTTGAAATGTTGTAATTCATACAGGGCTCAGATTGATGTCTCTGAGCCTTGACAAAGAATGTGTTAGTGAAAACCGTAGAAAGGGAGCACCTGGGTGGCTCCATCGGTTAAGTGTCTGCCTTCGGCTCAGTCAGGTCATGATCCTGGGGTCCTGGGATGGAGCCTCGCATCAGGCTCCCTGCTCCGCGGGGAGCCTGCTTATCCCTCTCCCCCTGCCTGCCACTCCCCTTGCTTGTGCTCGCTCTCGCTCTGTCAAATAAATAAAAATCTTTAAAAAATGAAAACCTTTAAAAAAGAAAACCACGGAAAGGTGAAGAGTCCCAAATTTAGGATCCAAAGTGGGTGGGTTCAACTCTTAGTTATACCAAGAAGTTTTCCCATGAGGCCACTGGTTTTCCTAATCTAGGTATTCTCGTCTGTGAAGTGGAAATCATAGAAATGTGTACCTCCCAAAGATGTAAGGATTCAGCAAGACAATGAAAGTGAACAACCTTCGTAACTGTAGAGTTATGCAAATAAAAATAGCATTGTTTATAGGCAGTGTATCATAGGAGTGTAAACAGGAAAAATAAAATATCCAACATAATAGTGCAAAGCTCTATGAGCATTCTATCTTCTCGCTATTGCCAACCCTTCTTTTTAATCTACTGTGACCAGCTTCCTAATGACCTCTCTTTGGAATCACTTCCTTAATAGTACAAAATTATCTTTTTAACACAGCCACATCTTTTATAAAAAAGTCTCCTATGCTGAAATGTGTCCTTTCCGACCATTAGGACAATTAGGGAAGTCGGTACATGCTTCCGTTTATAAATGGAGAGATCAGGATGAGTTACATAGTTTATGGACAGAAACGCAAAATGAAGATGTGGGTCCCTTGTCCAAAAACATTACAGGTTTCAAGTGGTGAGCACAGAGCATCAAACCAAGAGTGGGGCCCTCTCAGCACAGGGCCCTGGGTGACGGCAGTGATGCAGGAAGGTCAGAGGCTGAGAGCAGGGAGGCGGGAGGGCCACCCCTGGGCTGAGTGTGTCTCAGGAGCTAGTAGGAATTTGCCCATTTCTAATGCCCAGTTCAGATTCCCATGATATTAAAGAAGTTAGAAACAGATCTACTGATACAGCAAACATGTTTTAGGTATCTGCTCTGTACACAATACTAAACTAGGTCCTGAAGGAGTGGGAGAAGAAAGGCAAGCAGTCAGAAAGAGGACAGTGCAATAAAAAGATTAAAAATAGGTCTCTGGCAATCCTTCCAAGGGAGCAATGAATTCTAAGGTGGAGAATAGGGAAGGGAGACTCCTAGGAAGAGGGGGACTTTGAGTTCACCCCAGAACCTGGGTAAGACTTGAACAAAGTCCTATCCATCTTCACTCAGGACTCCAGCAGACCTCTGGGCACTACAGCTTATTCGGGTCCTTCTAATCCTGGGTGGGCTCCCAGAAACCCTGCCAGGGATCCCGTGTATAGAAAGGTAGCATGTTAGGGCCCGCTGGGACCCAGAGTGGCAACTTCTGGAGAGACAATTTGCTTCTTAGGGCTTTATTAAGTGTTTATATGGAAAAGAAGTTAGTTGGTGAAATCCCAGTCACTCACTCACCATGACTTCAAAAATATTTTTAAAAACTGCGTGTTCTCGGCAAAGTATACGGAGATAAAAGAGCAGCCCGCCTGCCTCAAAGGGGGGTCCTGTAAAATGCAAGGGCTGAGGCCTCCCTCTTCAGATTTCTGTTAAAGGGAAGCTTGGCTTGGTTGAATCTTCAGAGATAACTTGGGAGCACCCTCCACCCTAGGAAGAGAGCTCTGTGGGCACAGGCGGGTCTCCGCTTTCTTATGCTGTTGGTTTTTCACCCCCAGGAGATTTGTTCCGTACCTTTCCTGCTCCTTTCTCCCTCTTCCCTTCTTCCTTTTTCTTTTCTATGAGTATTTGGGTCTACTTAGCCACACATTATCTAAATCCTACTTAAGATAAGCAGGAAAAGGGATTTAGGAGTTAGAGTGGAAAAGTCCTTGAAACTTTCAACTCTCCGTCTGAAAACAAAAGCGAAGTGGGTAGGAAACCAAAGGGCGGGGGTAGGTGCAGAGAGATTTCTAAGGACTGAATATTGAGGAATATTTGCAAACAAATCATATAAATATATTCATCACTGGAAGCACATTTGTGGATAGCTAAGAAGATATTCCTCCCATGAGGCATAAAGGAGGACAGTTCTAAAATTGTACATTTTTCACATAGGATTGAAATTTGGGGAGGTAAGTTTTGGAGGGTATAGGCAGTGAGAAGTAGAGATAGCAAATTGCAATAGCAAATTGGTTGGTCAACAGGAACCTCAGACGTGTTTAAATGGCCTTGATGCTCTTGTAGGACTAGAGACCCATGATGTGCTACTCTCAGTCTTCCCAGCTCATAGTGTGGGTTCCCTCCCACCCACCTTCTCAAGCCCAAACCTCTGCCTGCCCCAAGGTCTCTGGTCTGTGAGGGAGGAGGCAAATGGGGGAGGAGGAGATGCCTTGCCTCCAGTGAAGGTGAGGGAGACAATGAGAAGACACCCCGAATTACATTTTTATAAATAGAGAAAGCCATGCAACAACATTACAAAGGTCACGAGGCAAGAAGGAAGTGAGCCCAGTTCTGTTGCCCCATTTTTCAGGTGAAGGGCATTCACTTGACTGGGGTCCCACAGAGAATTTCCTTTTTATATTTTATTTTTTTAAGATTTTATTTATTTATTTGAGAGAGAGAGAGAGACAGAGACAAAGAGAGAGAGTGCCAGCGCAAGAGCCGGGGGAGGGGCAGAGGAGGAGGGAGAAGCAGATTCCCCGCTGAGCAGAGAGCCCGATGGATTCGGGGCTCGATCCCAGGACCCTAGAATCATGACCTGAGCTGAAGACAGACGCTTAAGGACTGAGCCACCTAGGCACCCCCCCATCCCCAGAGAATTCTTAAAGTGCTTGCAGAGTGCAAGAGCAGCAGAAGTTTCAAGGCATGACTGATCTGCTCTGACCCACTCCTGGGGTCTTTGTACACTGTCTCTTCAGAGGCTGAAGGAAAAGGCCCACTTCTGGGCATCATTTCTCCCTTCAGTCTCTTGTGCCATCTTGAGGGTCTTCTAGCCTGGAAGCAAAAGACAGCGGCCATTGACCCCCACCTGAACTGGCCCAGTTGCTGCTCCTTAAGCGTGGCCTCATTCTTTCTAAGTTCCTCCTGGTGCAAATGTCAAGGCTTTCCTGGGCTGGAGGGAACGATGGGGGGCGGGTCCTCCAGATTCTCCTAACATTGTCCAGATGCAGCTCAAAGCAATCAGCCGGGAGTCAGATCCCTTCCAAGCACACTCATGTGGAGGCTGTGTATTCACGGTGCAGGGCTCCTTACCTCCAAACGAAATGGTATTGATACCCAGCATCTCTCTTGACCAGGGGCGACCCCCAAAGAGGCAGAATTCATATGGTAAATATGCATGAGGCCAAGAAAAGCAAGGGAGGTACTTGTTTTCATCAATGCACTGACTGGTTGGGCTTAGCCACAAGCTCTGACTGCCCGTCAAGGATGAGTGCTGTGGGGGCCAGTGTTCCCCAAGGTGGAGGCTGGGGGAGCAGAGACGGTTGGAGAGGGCTGAGGGGCCTGTGAGGGGTGCAAATGCTCTGTCCTAGCTCACACCTACCTTTGGCCTGACAGCCTCCCTGGGGGGCCTGTAGGCTTTCATCAGAGTGCATAAACCATAACTCGCCACACTTGCCGTAATTATAGCCTCAGCCCTGAATGGGGACCTGGCTGGCATTCCCAGCTGTCCAAAAGCCAGAGCTAGCTCTGTCTCTGATTTGAGAATGTCCCCGGTTCCGGAGGCACAGTTTGTCACTGTGTTGAATCGATCCTTTGCCCAACCCAAGTCCAAAAGTGAATTCCCTCTTCCGGGGAGAAGGGGATGGGCTGTAGGACTTCGTCCCATAAAATGTTATTTGAGACCGAGAAGAGAAGGAATGTTTCTCTAGTGGTCTTGGAGTTAAGATATATATCTTCCATTCAGATTTATCTACATCCTATCTATGTGAATTTGATCAGGTCTATTAGCTTCTCTAGACCTCAGTACACTCGTCTGTAAAGTGGGATCAGTGACTTTCCCCACAGGGTCAGATGCCAGGATTAAATAAGGTCACGTGGAGAGGCTTTGTGCTTTTCAAATACTAGGTATTATAGTCTGAACGATCTAGAACAGACCATTCCTCAACTGGCATCCAAAGCCACTCTCACCCTGACCTCCACCACACTCAGACCACCCTGGTCACGCTGTGCCTACTCTCCCAGGGCCTTGAGAATCGTTTGGCCACACTCACTTTCATAAACTTGTCCTTGGTGACTTGTGTCTCCTTGGCATGCATGTATTCACCCCCACGACACTATTTGTCCTTCAAGTGACAAGCTTCCTTGTTATGCTTTCTAAGCACCTCAACGGCCTGATCCCTGCCCTACTGAGGCACTGTCCTTCATTGGTGGGGGTCCCAAAGTCCTGCCCTCCTCCTGCCAGCCCCCCTCCGCCTGAGCACCGGCTCAACGGCACTGGTTTCTTCCCTGAGCATGGATGTCACAGGTGCCTGCTGTCAGGCGGGACGTGGACTCCCAGAGGCCTGTCACAGAGGAGCGCACAGTGGAGAGTAAATAAACACAGTACACGGGAGGACCATGGCCAGGAGGGAAGGAGGAAAGAGGCAGTGCGCAGAGCCTTTCGGGAGATGGGGCCTGAGGTGGAGAAGCTCCCCGGGGAGTGATGTGGGGAGGTGCCCGGGGAAAGGGGGCCTCCATGCAGTCCAGTTTGTTCTCCGAATCTGGATCTCTGGCTCCTGGGGGCGGGGGGGGGGGGGGGTGACCTCAGCTCTTGCAGAGTTTCAGAGGTCCTGCAAACATTCGATTTGCATTTTTTTCTTTTTTAGAAAATATTTTAAAAATATATTTCAACCAGACAGGAAAGTACAAAGAATAATACAGCAAACATTCATGTATCCATCAAACAGATTTTATAAATGTTGACTTTAGAAAACTTTAGATGTATGGCTCCAGATAAATAGACACACAGGTGTACATGTATGCACACACACACACACACACATATATAATATGTATTTTAATTATGAAAGTATGAAAAGTAGCACACACCCAGGCAGGCTTATACAAACATGTACATATTTATCAGACTAGCTCTGTGACAACTTCACAATAAAGCTCTCTCCTCCTCTGTGCCTTTATTTAGGCTCATTATACATGAGCCAATGGTGAGGAAGCCTGTAGTTCTGTCTGGGGCCACACGTCAAGGTGGAGCCCTGGACAAGAGAAGCTGTGACTCCAAGTCCAGGTCACTAGGTGGGTCCCTGTGCTTTCAACCCCTTTCTGTGAAACCTTGCTTCTTCTCTCCTGCCTCAGTGTCTTCACCTGTGGAATGGACACGAATCATGCCTACCAGGTACATAGTTGTGAGGGCTGAATGAGTAAGCTCATGCAAAGACTTCGAGCCATGCCGGCCCGTGGGAAGGGTCAGTGAGCACTGGCTGTGATTGCTGTGAACTGTTACTGTGGTTGTAGTATGTGTCTGCTTGGCACGTGGTCCTGTCAAGGCATGACTGTGGTTTTTGTGGTTATTGTGAGTTTTGTATGCTTTTTGTTTTACTTCTACATTTATAAATGCTTTTGTTTTTGGCAAAGTGGAAAAACTGAAACTTGACTATTTGTTAAAAGGTGAAAAATTTGAGGTGCCTTGGTGGCTCAGTCGGTTGAGTGTCTGACTCTTGGTTTTGGCTTGGGTCATGATCTCATGGGATTGAGCCCCATGTTGGGCTCCATACCCAGTGGGGAGTCTACTTGGAAGGTTCTCTCCCCCTACTCACGCATTCTCTCTCTTTCTCTCTCTCTCGAATAGAAAAATAAATAAATAAAAGAAAAATGAAAAAAAGAGATTGGCTAAGCCTATGGCAAAATGACATCACAGCAATCTCCCAATCAATGTTTCGCCCAATGCCACCCACACTGACAACCCTGTAGGGCGGGAAGGCAGAGGGGTGGAATCAGGGTCCAGAGGGCGATGTCCTAATAACCTGTTGGCAGGGCTCATCACTTATTGTGACAAAGATCTTCTCATGCTCTTGGTATGCTTATGCTCTTCCTGCCAAATTAAGATATCTTTTGAAAATAAAAAAAGAAACACAAAAATATGGTTTTCGTCTTATTTCAGTGTAAATTGAAAGTTACCGAAAAAATATAAAAACAAATGAGAAGATGAAATACACATATAGGGATGTGCAATAGAAGTTACCTCTATTACACATAAGAGATTGAAGTTGTAAAATGTGAGAAGAAAACTTTCCTTATTTGGGGACACTTGACATAAAGTGTATAAAATGAGCAGGCTTTGGGAAATGCGATTCGTGCCACCATCTGGTGACAGAGCCCAGACACGGATCCAGGAAGCTTGGCTTACTAAAAAGTGTGAGATCAGGGGCATTGTGCCATCAGAGGGGTGAGAGTGCCCGTGTTCTGGGTTTCTGCATTTTCTTATTTTTGCAAAATATGTTGACACAGGTGAGCAAGGTTTGTCTTATGTAAAACCTGACACATTCCAACAGCCACAGAGAAAGCATTCCATTCAGGTAGGTTTTTAATACACCATCAAGTAAATTAGAACATGCAGCAACACCTGTAGCCCCGGCTTGGCAGTCCCAGGAGGAGGAGTCTCAGGAGGAGGAACCACATGGCCATCTCGTGCTTTCCCAGCTCCAGGGGCATGTGGTCTCCACATCTCAAGATCTGTGAAGTGGGCTTGCACTTTACCATCCGCATGGGCCAGCTTGCTTCCAGGTGGCGGTGGTCATTGCTCACCCTTGCCCGACAAGGCTCAGTGTTGCCCAGTCTTGAGGACGAGAGAGACTATCCTTTTAGGACCTGAGTCATCCACACCCAGGCAGCTTGGAAGATGTCCTGTAAGAAACACAGGGATCGGTCTAAGTTTGTGAAGTTTCATAAACAGCTTCACCAGTTTTATTCCACTTATATTTTTTGTTTTATGAAAGAATGTTATGTGATTTTTAAAAATATGAGTAAGTTGAAAAGAATACGTCTATGAAATTATGAAATTACATGATAGGAGATAAAAAAGCATTGTGTCTTTGGCAGTGTTTTTCCTTTCTTAGTGGTGCTCAAGATCATGGTGTTAGCTTACATATGTACCTTTGATTTGGTGAAATAGGTTATTACATAGATAAATAAGTTGCATAGAAAAGCACTCTGCTAGGATCTTTCAAACTGGTATTGAATGATGATATAGAAATTGTCAGTTTACTAACAGTTATTTGTAATGGTATATAAGAACTTGCCTTTTCTTTCTTTTTTTTTAAGATTTTATTTATTTATTTGACAGAGAGAGAAGGAGACACAGCGAGAGAGGGAACGCATGCAGAGAGAGTGGGAGAGAGAGAAGCAGGCTTCCCGCAGAGCAGGAAGCCCGATGCGGGGCTCGATCCCAGGAGCCTGGGATCATGACCTGAGCCGAAGGCAGACACTTAACGACTGAGCCACCCAGGCGCCCCTGAACTTGCCTTTTCTTAATGAAGTCTGAAGTCTATCTCTAGAGAAGATGTAATACTGAATATTTAAATGAGACACAAAATCACGTATATATTATGTGTGTATATGTGTGTATACATATGCATATACACGTAAAAGTATTTTGTGTATACACATATACATATATGCATTAAATGTGCTTTTTTTTCTTTTTAACTGATGGAAAAACTCTACCCAGCAAAATACTGCCAGATATAACATGGTTACTCTAGTTTCCATGTTTTGCTGATATTTTTAATGAACGGAACAAATTCAATTCAGGCCATGAGAATTACAACATTACGATGATTGCAACTGCCGAGAAATTGTTGGCAATGAGAAAACAAAGAAAAGTCTGAACTTGATCTACAAAATTAAATAAATTGGACTGTTTTAAAACTTCACTTAAATATTTTCCAGAGATGTGTATTGGGTTATCTAAGATTTTGCTTTCTAAATGGCATGGTTTAACATTCAAAATGCTTCAAGGATGTATTAGAAAAATATTTTTGTAAGACATGGAAAAACATTCTTTGATTTCCTTCAAATAGCATATTTACTAATTAATGATGTGAAACAATCAGTTAGAACTTCTTTTGGTTGGTGATTCAGCTTTGGAACAAAAATGTTCTACTATTGTTCTCTTGAGTGTCTATATATCAGTGCTCAGCAAAGAGCAGGCAAATTCCAACTCACCACCTATTTTGTGTGGCCCAATCAGCTAAGAGGGTTTTTTCCTTTTTTGACTGATTGAAAAAGAATCAAAAAAAGAATACAGTTTTGTGACATGTGAAAATTACATGAAATGAAAATTTCATTGTCCATAAATAAAGTTTTATTGGAACACGGAGAGGCTTATTTATTTACACATGGCCGGCAGTTGCTTTTGAAATACAGAGCAAAGTAGCTGTAACAGAGATCATATGGCTTACAAATCCTAAAATGTTTTCTACTCAGCTTTTACAAAAAATTCTGCCAACCTCCAATCTCAATGAATTTGGTGAAAGAACATCCTGAAGCTACAGAGTAAATTATTTAAAAATCGTTAGCATCCTCAACTACTTATCTGAGCAAGCCACACTTTTCTCAACATTCTGAAACTAAAAACAATAGATAGAAATAAATCAGTTGGTAGGACTGTTATTAGTATTTCTGAACTTTTTTCTTTCTTTAGTATTTCTGAACTTTTTGTTGAAGAAAATATTTCTAATGATTATTGATTGAATCTGTAATTAATAAATGTAATAAATTTGACGTAGCATAAATCTGTGCCCATAAAACATCAACTTTGGTTTTATATTTTGGGCTTTTGCATAAGAGTTTATTTTAAAATGGAATCCATCCCTGTTAAAAATGTAAAATTTATTGGTATATAAGAAGTAAGAGTTTAAAGAAGTGGGGACTCTGGGCCCTGATGTCCCATTCTTTGAGGTCTCTTTCAAATGCCCCCTTTCAGGTAGATGCTGACCACTTTGGTTCTAAATGTCCTTTTCTCTTCTGGGTGTGTAGTAGCCAGCTGTCTCCACCTAGGCACTTCTCAGGTATTCTTAGAAATTCTTCCTCTGTTTGAGTCTAATTTCCTTACGGAGGTTTTAAGCTCCTGAGGACAGGTGAAATGTCTACCCTTTATTTCTTAACTGAATGATGCCTTTGGGGAAATTCATAATTTATTTGCATTTTTACACTTCCCCCAACTTTTGAGTTAGGCCAGGGAGATAGCATTAAGAGCTAATGATAGTCTTATGACATTATACTTGACCATGGTTTTACAGTTAAGTATTTTTGCACACATGATCTCAATTGAGGTAGGAAGAGCTGGTCATAATTCTGCAGGTGAGATCTGTGGCTTGGCCAAAGCTCAGGAAACTAGGAAGGGCTCACTGGCATCAGAACCTGAAGGTGTGGTTCCTGATTTAGTGTTTATTACTGGACTTTGAGCTAAAGCAAGGCAGGATGGTAGGGCCTGTGTAGGAAAATGGGTCATGAGAAGCATCCCTGAGTGGCTGCCTTGTATAATGGTTGAGGGACTGATATGGTGGTATGTCACAAGGGACACACTGGCCATTCAAAGGGATGGAACCTCACTGATTGTTTCACATGTATGTTCTCATTTAGTCCTAAGACAACCTTACAGAATAGATTCTAAATCCCCATCTTGTAGATGTGGACATGGAAGCTTTGTGAGTTCAGTAATCTGCCCAAGGTCATGCCACTGGGCCACTGTGGAGTCCCACTTTAAGCCTAATTGTCCGGTATAGGGTCTGTGTTCCACCCATGAGTCTCCCTCTTATCCTGCCACATATGCCTCCCACCTATAGGGCTGATTCTTGCTCTTTGGAAACCAGGGAGAAGAGCCAGTGTCCCCCCAGGGAAGCTGACAGTGGTGATACTCCCCAGGACAAGGGAGTCCCTGCAGACAAAGAGAAGCCAGGGTATATCCCAGTCAACAAAGCAACATAAAGTGGAGAGAGTAGCTGTGCTGCCTGGGAGCTGGGGTCTGGAGACTGTACCGTCCGGACACCCAGCACCCAGGAAACCAGAGGAGCCTCAACAACATGGGATGGGGCTGCTTCACGGATGCTCGGCTCCACCGTCTCCTGCCTCTGGGCCCCTGGGATGAGGGCTTGAAACCTGCCATGATTTTTCCATCCCTGGTTCCAAACTCTTGGAAGGCAAAGCTATTCTTTTTTCTTTTCAAACCCCATCTTCTGCTCACTGAGGCAGGGAAGAGGAGAATACTTCACTGCATAAATGGGAATGGGTGGGTTTCTGAGTGGACATGCCTGCTGTTGGCCGATTGGGTCAGTACACTGACTATCTGCTGCATGATCTTGAGCAAGTTAGAAGTCCTATAATTCTCGTGGGTAGAATGGGAATAAGAATACTTACCTGACAAGCTTGTGTGACGATAAAATGAGGTAATGTATGAATCTCTCTCTCTGTCTTTCTGTGTCTCTGTCCCTGTCTCTCTCTCTCTCTCTCTCTCTCTCTCTCTCACACACACACACACACACACACACATACACTCAGAATAATTCAATTTATTCCCTTGGTATATGCACCATGCTTGGGGAGCATTTGGAAAGTAAAAGATGGCGCCAATGGCCAGTGCGGAGGATGGGTGGCAAGGCTCTTAGGATTCCCCACCCTAAGGTCAAAGGGACTACAGGAAGCTGAAACAGGAAGAGAACATGAAAATACACTGGCATGTGCCTTTGAGTCTTAAGAACTTGGCTCACAGTGTGTCTTGATTCACTGGAAAGAGGAGCTGAATCAAGCAGATACGCATGTCTGGACAAGAGCCTCCTGCACGTGTCCCCCGTGCACACTTCCTGCCCCGTCCGCACAACGCATATCAGAATCCCTGTGCTGACCTGGGCCAGGGGACGAGGACCACAGGCTTTCCCAGGGTGGTGGGGTGAGAACACAGAACAGCCCAGAATAGCCAGCTGTCTGTTCCCATAGTATTTTCTTTTGTCTTGAGAGTGCATTACTTGTGGAACCAGAAGCCGTCATGCTGCCCGGGGGATGGCAGAGGTGAGGGGAAGGCTGCCGTTCTCCCCCAGGCCCTTCCTTATCTCATTCAGCCACACTGAAAGCCGCGGAGGATGCGCAATTATCTCAGGGCTGACTGATCCTTTCTTCCCTTAATGCAAAACTGAGGTCCACACCTTAGGAAGAAAATCATTGTGTGTGTGTGTGTGTGTGTGTGTGTGTGTGTGTGTGTGTGAGAGCTTTCTTTGCATGATTATATGATATTGTTTTACGGCCTGCAAAATGCTGACCAGGAAGAATATTCCTCCTGCTGATGCCTGAGATCTCATGAAAAGTTCTGGCCATAGTCCCACCAGCGTGGTGTTCTGATGTTGTTCATAAGCACAAAGCCCCAAGAGAGGGTATATCATCTGAAATATCTGCTGGCTCGAAGGCTGGTTTAGAGGCAGAGAGAGCGTCCATCAGCTGACGGGCACTGACTCATTTCTTGCATAGCTATGGCAAACCAGGGTCTGTGCCAGGCTCCAAGACACACGTTAAAAGTGACCCATTAGTTCAGGTTTTGCCCCAGCACAGCTGAAGCCTTAGGAAGGCCCAAGAAAGGAGCCACCAGCGGAGGTGCTGTTGCCTTGCTGGAGGTGAGGAAAGGACCCCAACAGCCTCCCCCCTCTTGGTGTTTGTCACGGTTAACAATGGGTGCAGCCAGAGTGTCTCCTCCGGAGTATGGCCCAGGGCCCTGTGGCCACAGGAGGTCAATAAATATTTGTTGGCTGACAGACTCCTCTTCTTGTCTTATTTATTACAGAAACCCTTCGAGGCCTGTCCCTGCTGGTGAGCCCCCAGTGTGGCCCCGTCAGAAACAGGAGACAATAAATGGAGATGGATGATCTGTCCAGGGAGTGACACCACCTTCCTTTTGGCTGGCCCCTCCCCAGCTGGGCCTTCACTGAAGGTGCTGGAAGGGGTACGTGGCCTCCGACTGGCTGCCGGACAACAGGGACGGTGCTCTCCTCCTTCCCTTGCTCCCCCCCCCCCCGACCCGAGGCAGGACGGACAAAGGGAAACACCATGTGGGTGTCGGATTATTGGCCTCCAGTTTCACACCAGCCTGGCAGGGGGCCCAGGCTAAAGTTTCACAGAGTCAACAGATGTGCTTCTAATTATTTATTAGAACTTCTCTCAGTGGGAATCAGTTCTTCTGATGAGCCCCTGCAAGCGTGCAAAGGCTCGCCTGTAGGTCAATCAGACAAGCAGGATGAGGAAACGCAGGAAAGGCAACTCGGACCTACCCGTCTCCGATTGTAATTCAGTCTTTGGATTCAGGTGTGTTTTTATGTATAAAATGTGGAAAGGCACAGATATAGACACAAAGCCAGGTGTGCGCTAGCTGCTAAGTGACCCGAATGGTGACTAGTATGGGCTGAGTTGTGTCCCCCAGCCCCCAAATTCATAGGTCGGTCTTAACCCCTAGTAGCTCAGAATGTGACCATATTTGAAGCTAGGGCCTTTAAAAAGGTGATTAAAGTTAAATGGGCTCATTAGGATGGGCCCTGATCTGACTTGGTCCTTATAAAAAGAGAAAAACAGGACAAAGACACACACAGAGGGAAGACCATGGGAGGACGCGGGGAGAAGGTGGCCACCTGCACGGCAAAGAGAGGCCTCAGAAGGAACCGATCCTGCTGACACCTTCATCGTGGACTTCCACTGTGGGGAAAGAAAATCCTGTTATTCACGCCATCCAGTCTGTGGCACTTGGTGATGGCAGCCCCAGCAGACCGACACAGTGACCACGGTAGGCCTGGGGAAGGCTGCCCTTTGTACTGGTGACCTGTCACAATTCACGAACTGCACTCCTGGCTGGGGGCTTAGATGATCCTCACAGAGGCCTAAAGGGCAGAGCAGGAAGTGTCCAAGACACGTAGTCCCTCATCCAAGCTACTGGGGACAGATGTGTTTGGACTTCAGAATTCCTCATTTTGGAAAGAATCTGCATGCATAAATCACATGTCATCTGACACACCTAGAGGTCTGAGAGAGCACCCATAATCAAACATAGTAACATTTCTGAAACGGAACAGAACAGCATATGGAGATAGATTATCTCGATATAGTGTATATTTGCATTAAGAGGGATAAAGAAAGAATATATATATATGACCTCGATTTGTTCAGGTCAGATTTTGCCACCAAATGACTTTGTGCTAAATGGGAAAATATTTGCTTGGTTTTGGGGATTTCAGAACTATGCATAGGGAATGGCAGACTTATCTAGTACCCTGTCTCTGCCTCCTGACTTTAACTCGAAATCAAGATTCAGGGGGTTAGCTGCTCATCAGGGATCATCTGGCTCATAGAAGACCAGCTTCTAATTCCAGGTCTGTCTTTTCATATGTGCCCTGAGGGCCACCCTGCATGGTTTGCTCTCCCTCAGCTCCTTGCAGGACGCCACCTTCTCATCCATACATCACCCACAGCCTTCATCCATAGCCCATTACTTTCCCTGCTTACCTTGAGAACTTCACAGCTGTCGACAGATGTCATCTTCTAGGCCCATTTCCCTGACCCTTCCGACTCTCGTAATGTCAGAATTGGAAATGATCTTAAAGATACAAGTCAAGCTGTTTCAGGTGAAGCTTGAGCTCCCTTCCTCCCCCAACTAACTAGAGAGAACTGAGGGACCTCCACAGAACTCTGGGGATCCCCAACAACTCCCAGTGACGTATGACCCTTGTCAATCTTATGAAGGAGAAGAATGAGCTCTGCCAGATCACAAAAGCAGCTGAAGTTTATGAGATGCAGACCAGTTACTACTAACCTTATTGCACAGAGTCAGAAACTGAGGCCCCAAAAAGGACAGGGCAAAAAACCCAAGAGCAAGCTGCTGTTTACATACTAGCCCGTGGGCCAGCAGCAGCTTTGCACATGGCATGTCAGGCAGATAGATGTTCCATTCTGTGTCACTCTCCCATATGTTAAATGAAAGAGCAAGACATACTGTTTGAAATGATGCCCAGTTGTTTCTTAGAATGATGAGGCTTTTGTTCAGGAATTCTTAGTAGGGATGGTTTGCATAACACGAGCCACAAACTCTCACGCCCGTCCTTGTGCCTCAAACATTCATAACAAGGCAGCGACTCCTGAGTTAACCAAAGAAATCCCAAAATATGTTACGTAAGAGAGATTTTTATTTCTCTGCTCTAGAAACTGCCAAATGGAGCTTGTTCAAACTTTCCATCTTAAAAAAAGACCTGCCTCAGGACTAAAATCCAAAATGTAAGAATTCAGTCCAAAAAGGATAAAATTTTAAAAGGTTGTGATCCTGTGAATGTGCTGGATTGCAGTGAGAAATAAAGCTGTCATGGTAGGAAAAAAATATATTTAAAAGTATTCTCTATTTTGGAGAAGTTTAACCAAAAAACCTTGACTATCTCTGAGTTTTCTAAAAACCACCCCCATCTTTTTCTTTGCTTTCTTGATTGCATTGTGAAAGTCTCCTCTGTATGTTTGAAAACAGCTCCAGGGACTTCAAAGTTTGGGGGTGTAGTGCCGGTCAGCTACTGTCTGAGTCGAGTGTGGTAGGGACTGTAATTGACCTTCGATAGTCATGCCCTCCCTCTCTTGATAACAGAGTCCTCTGAGGGGCAGGGCTCATAGCTCTCTGTATAGAGATGACCTTTCTCAGCCTTCCTTGCCATGACCTACGGCCTGGTGATAAAGTTCGGGCAAAAGGGATGAGAGCAGAAGAGATGGAGAGCAATTTCTGAGTTATGTCCTTAAAAGGACATGCTTGCATTTCGCCCTGCTTCATGAGACCAAGGACAATACCCTCGGGTTTTGTAGAAGGGAACCAGTTCCCTGGATAAGCAGCATTACCCATGCTCCGGGCCATGTGATTTTGGACCCCTTTGTTATAGCAGCTGAGCTTGGTAGGCTAATGGGTATAAGAAGTTACACATGGGTGTGAGGATCCACGTCTCCTGCTCCCTCCACAGGCATTTGCTTCACTTCCTGACCCGTTTTCTGCTTGTCCTAGCAAAGTCCTCTCTGAGGAGAATGGCCCTGTCCTCATTGTAAAAGGACATGGAAAAGTCTATGGAGGAATTACTGTGAGGAGTACACAGTGCTAGAACAAGGGCAAGAAGTTCTGGCCTTGAGCAGAAGCCAGAACATTAAGTCAGCTTCGTGTTCACTCATAAGCCGTTGGAAAATTAGCCATTGCAACCAAGGACCCGGGAAGGCTCCGGTGTTACTGAAAAACATCTGCTTGATGTTATGCTGACTGATAAGGGTGATCTCGGCCAATGAGAGCAGTCCTGCCACAGAGCGCGGGGGTGGCTTTTAGGCCCAAAGCTCTCACATCTGGTTCAGATAATGCTATCTCATGCAATCATCACCACACTCCCTTCTCCCACAGGGCTTTTCTCCACGGAGCAATATGCAGATGTGAACTTTCTATACCGTGGTGGGGGCGGGTAGAGGGGACTGTGAAGTTTTTGATCACTTACTCACTTGTTCACCAACAACTATTTATTGAGGGTCAACTGTGTCAGGTGCTATGCTTGACAAAACAGTCAAGGGCCCTGCTCTCATGGGGGCACTTGCATTTTAGTGGCAGAAGACAGATAACAAACAAGAAAGTAAACATTAAACAGTATCATTTCAGAAAATAGTTAGCACTATCAGTACGTTAAAATTGGGTAATGTAAATAATGAGTTGAAGACCACTTCAGGAAGAGTGGTCAGAGAAGGCCTCTTCCAGGAGCTGGCATACAGAGACCAGAACCTTAAGCCACGTCAGGGGATAGCAAGTGCAAATGTCCTGGGACTGCGAAGATCTTGGAGGAACCTAGAGAAGGCTGTGTGACTAGAGGGCAGGGAGTTCGTGGTGGAGGGGAATGAGCCAAGGTCAGAACGGTAGGCACGGGGCAGATGGTGCAGGGCCTTGTAGACTCTGATATGGAATTCAGATTTTATTTTAAGTGCAATATAAAGCCATTGGAGGATTTGAAGTGGGAGAGGCACATGGCCTAATTTGCATATTAAAAAGATTGCCCAGCTGCCTTGTGAAGAATGTCTTTTAAGAGTGCAAAAATAGAAATAGGAAGACCAGTTAGGAGGGCATTGCTGTAATCCTGGCAGGAGGTAATAACTATTATTATCCCCATTTCACGGAGGCCTAGAGAAGATGTAATTTATGCAAATGCATGCCGAAGATAATAATAATGCTTTACTTTTATTTGCGTAGTGATTTCAATTTGAAAAGCCTTTTTACCTATATCACTTTATTTGAACTTCAGAACCACCCCGGGATAAATTGTGATTTGCATTCTTCACACAAGGAAACCAGGCTCTGAGAAGTTGCTACCTGATGAGATTGCAGAAGTGTTAAGTGCAAGAAACCTGATTTAATGATGGCCAACACTGTGCTTTTCCCACTCCCCTTTTGCTATACCATGCCACTCCCCTAAATTAAAAGCAGTAGGCATCATTGTACTGTGACAGATGGTCACTACACTTGTGGTGGGCACAGCATAACATATGGATCACTATGTTGTACACCTGAAACTAATGTGACATTGTGTGTCAGCTATACTCGAAAGAAAGAAAGAAAGAGAAGAAAAAAATTTTAAAAATCCTTGATTAAGACTATCATATCAGTAAAAGGTTAGTATTTATACATGGTCTTCTCTTGAAAATCTTTGTTCTTCTAAAACAAGGTTCTTTTAGGAAACATTCTTCTTGTTTATATTAAACTGGAAAGATTAAAAAAAAAAAGTAGTGGGCATAGAAGCCCACCCTGATAAGCAACCTTCCGAAGTCGTGAGGCCAGTTGCTCCAGAAGAATCCTGGTCATTCAGATGATGCTCATCAAGGCCCCCTGGGACCTTATTTGCTGCAAGAAGGTCAGCGAACAAAGGAAACAGAAGACATCCCTCAGCTTCCACTCACTTGAAATCTAGTTGGAAAAATTGGACAGACTTCCGTAAATAATCTAAGAATGCTCAGCAAATTACAAGTCATATCCAATTATAAAAAACTACAGGAAGAACACAGATTCTTTCCTTGTGGCACATGGACCTGAATTCCATTAACAACAGTAGCTTCTTCGAATGGGCCTCAGTGGTGGTCAACCATGGCCACCAGCCCATCCGTTCTCCTGGCATCATCTGTGTCATGCTCACCTGGAGAAGTGCTTCTCACGTGCCCTCAGCTATTCACTGCCGCACAGCACAACACCCCACAACTTAGTGGCCTAATACAATAACCATTTTATTATCTTCACGAGTGTTGTCATACAGCAATTTAGATAGGTCAGAGCAGAACTGGCTTGTCTCTGATCCATGCTGTCTGGGCCTCAGCTGAGAGAAGTCAGATGGCCAAGGGCTGGAGTCCCCTGACAGCCTACAGAGCTGGTGCTTAGGCTGGGATGTCTCAAGGCTGAGCTCAGCGAGGCTTCCTGATCAGAGCATTTCCATGTGGTCTCTTCATGAGGCTTGGGGTCCCACAGCATGGCAGCCTCAAGGAAGTCATGCTTCTTGTGTATAGCTCAGAGCTCTAAGAGCAAGGGTCCCAGAGGACAAGGTAGAAGCCACTTAGCTTTTTAGGATCTGGCCTTGGAAGTCCCGAAGCGTCAGTTAGGCAAAGCATCACAAGCCCATCCACGCTCAAAGAGGGGACCAGAGACCTCAAGGAAGAACGTCAAAATTTTTACAGCCATATTTCAGAACCACCACAGTCTCTTCTTGTGTCTCAAGCAGTAAATTATCACATATAAAGGATTAATAAGAGTGTGAAATAATACTTGTGCCATTGTTTTGGATTTTTTTTCTTTATAGTAAATAGCTATGGAAAACAAAGATATCTTCTTATATCAAATGATTTGGAGCACAGAATTTTGCTGCATTATAATCAATAAAATGCCACCGTTACAGACCTTTGGCTGTAACTCTGTAGCAATTTGTAATTATTGATTTGTGTGTGTGTGTGTGTGTGTGTTTGTGTGTGTGTGTGTGTTTGTGTAGAATTTGAACCTTGTAAATATAAATTAATACTGAATAAGGTGTGCATGTGAACATGACTGGTATGAAGCATAAATAAATGATTACATTTAAGATCACCTACTTAGGAGGACATTTTTCTGGAAAGTTCATTTCAGTCAGGTTTTAAAAGATACAAGAAAATATTTATTTCAGGTGAATGCTGCTAATTATAAATGAATCAACTCTTTTCATTAAAGCAAGCCCAGCAGGACTTATACTTGGAAGTACTTAGTGTGAATTAATAGAGTTATTATGTACTTGAGATAAAAAAGAGAGAGAGGAGAAAAAAGTCAAGTGCCAGTGAAAGAACCATGAAGGAAAAAGTGTGATTTTTGTCTGCTGATTCTCCTGGTGGGCTCCAGGACCACTGTCTAATCAAGTCTCTGGCAACAAGGGCACTATGATTTCAGAGTGTGGGACAAGAGAGAAGAGGTTTTCTTCTCCCACAGTAGGATATAAAGCATGTATGCGTAGCAGAAGAAAAATATGGGTTAGTTTGACCTTTTCCAATTGCTTTTTTTTTTTTAAAAAGCTTGAAATATAATTCATGTACCATAAAACCTACCCATTTAAAATGTACAATTCAGTGGCTGTAGGTTCTTTCACTAAAGTTGTGCAGCCATCAGCACAATCTAATTTTAGAATATTTCCATCACCCTGAAAAGAAACCTCATACCCATCAGTAGTCATTCCCTATGCCCAACCCCAGTCCCAACCCTAGGTAACCAGTAATCTACTTCTGTCTCTCTAGATTTGCCTGTATTGGACTTATCACATAAATAGGCCTAAAGTGATTCTTTGTGTATGACTTCTTTCACTTAGCACTGTTTTCAAGGTTCGTCCATATATCAGTATTTCATTCCTTTTAATTCAAAAACAATATTCCATTGTATGGATATACTACATTTAGTTTATCTGTTTATCAGTTGATGGATATTTGAGTTGTTTTCATTTTTGGCTATTATGAATAATACTGCTATGAATATTTGTGTCCAAGTTTTGTGTGGGCATATGTTTTCATTTCTCTTGGGTAGGTACCTGAGAGTGGAAGGCAGGGTCACATGGTGACTTGGTTTGACATTTTGAGGGTCTGCCAAAGTGTTTTCCAAAGTGGCTACACATGTTACATTCCCATCAGCACTGTATGAGGTTTCCAATTTCTCAATATCCTTGCCAATATTTGTTATTGTCTGTTTTTTGATTATGGTCACCCTAGAGGTTGCGAGGTACTCTGTTTTGGGGGTTTTGACTTGCATTTCCCTGATGACTAGTAACGTTGAACTTCTTTTCATGTGCTTATTTTCCATTTGTATTTCTTCTTTGGAGAAATAGCCACTCAAATCCTTTCACCCATTTTCAGTTGGGTTACTTGTCTTATTACTATTGAAGTTGTGTAGGTTCTTTATATATTCTGGATACAATTCCCTTATTAGACATGCAATTTGCTAATATTTCCCCCCATTCTGTGGGTTACTTTCCCCTCTCTTGATAGTATCATTTGTATCATGAAAGATCTTAATTTTGATGAAGTCCAATTTATCTAATTTTTCTTTTGTTACTTGTGCTTTTGGCATCATATCTAAGAAACCACCGCCTAACCCTAGGTCATGAAGATTCATTCATAGGTTTTCTTCTCAGGGTTTTATTATAGCTCTTACCTTTATGCCCATGATCATTTTGAGTTAATTTTTGGGTATGGTGTGTGGTACAGGGTCCAACTTTATATTTTTTATTTGTGGATATCCAGTGGTCTAGTACTGTTTGTTGAAAAGTCTGTTGTTTCTCTCTTTCAATTATCTTGGTAACCTTGTGGAAATTCAATTGACTGTAAATGTAAGGGTTTATTTCTGGACACTCGGTTCTAGTTCATTGATCTCTTTTCCTCATCCCAGTATAATGCTGTCTTGATTACTCCAGCTTTATAGTAAGTTTTGAAATCAGGGAGTGTGAGACCCCCAACTTTGTTCTTTTTCAAGACTGTTTTGGCTATTTGGGGTCCCTAGCATTTCCATATGAACTTTAAGGACCAGCTTCTCAATTTCTGCAAAATAGCTGGTTGAGATTTTGGTAAGGATTAAATTGAATCTATAGGTCGATTTGGGGAGGATTGTCACCTTAACAATACTAGGTCTTCTTACCCATGATCTTGGGGAGTCTTTCTATTTATTTAGGTATTGAATTTCAATGTTTTTTAGTTTTCAGTGTATGAATCTTTTTGTTGTTGTTAAATACATTCCTAAGAATTTTATTTTTTGATACTATTATACATTTAATTTAATTTTTCATTTTTAGAATTCATTTTCATTTTTTGATTTTTCATTACTAGTATATAGAAATATAATTGATATCTGTATACAAATTTTTCTATCCTGCAATATTGCTGATACTTAGTTTTTGTTTTTTTTCTTTAAATTTTATTGTTATGTTAATCACCATACATTGCATCATTAGTTTTTGGTGTAGTGTTCCATGAATCATTATTTGTGCATAACACCCAGTGCTCCATGCAGAACGTGCCCTCTTTAATACCCCTCACCAGGCTAACCCATCCCCCCACCCCCCTCCCCTCTAGAAACCTCAGTTTGTTTTTCAGAGTCCATCATCTCCCATGGTTCGTCTCCCCCTCCAATTTACTCCCCTTCATTCATCCCCTCCTGCTATCTTCTTCTTTTTTTTTCTTGACATATATTGCATTATTTGTTTCAGAGGTACAGATCTGTGATTCAACAGTCTTGCACAATTCACGGTGCTCACCATAACACATACCCTACCCAATGTCTATCACCCAGCCACCCCATCCCTCCCACCCCCCACCACTCCAGCAACACTCAGTTTGTTTCCTGAGATTAAGAATTCCTCATATCAGTGAGGTCATAGGATACATGTCTTTCTCTGATTGACTTATTTCACTCAGCATAACACCCTCCAGTTCCATCCACGTCATTGCAAATGGCAAGATCTCATTCCTTTTGATGGCTGCATAATATTCCATTGTGTATATATACCACCTCTTCTTTATCCATTCATCTGTCGATGGACATCGTGGCTCTTTCCACAGTTTGGCTATTGTGGACATTGCTGCTATAAACATTGGGGTGCACATACCCCTTCGGATCTCTACATTTGTATCTTTGTGGTAAATACCCAGTAGTGCAATTGCTGGGTCATAGGGTAGCTCTATTTTCAACTGTTTGAGGAACCTCCATACTGTTTTCCAGAGTGGTTGCACCAACTTGCATTCCCACCAACAGTGTAGGAGGGTTCCCCTTTCTCCACATCCCCGCCAACATCTGTCATTTCCTGACTTGTTAATTTTAGCCATTCTGAATGGTGTGAGGTGGTATCTCACTGAGGTTTTGATTTGGATTTCCCTGATGCCAACTGAAGTTGAGCACTTTTTCATGTATCTATTGGCCATTTGGATGTCTTCTTTGGAAAAATGTCTGTTCATGTCTTCTGCCCATTTCTTGATTGGATTATTTGTTCTTTGGGTGTTGAGTTTGATAAGTTCTTTATAGATTTTGGATACTAGCCCTTTATCTGATATGTCATTTGCAAATATTTTCTCCCATTCTGTCCGTTGTCTTTTGGTTTTGTGGACTGTATCTTTTGCTGTGCAACAGTTTTTTATCTTGATGAAATCCCAAGAGTTCGTTTTTGCCCTTGCTTCCTTTGCCTATGACGATGTTTCTAGGAAGAAGTTGCTGCGGCTGAGGCCGAAGAGGTTGCTACCTGTGTTCTCCTTTAGGATTTTGATGGACTCCTGTCTCACATTTAGGTCTTTCAACCATTTGGACTCTATTTTTGTGTGTGGTGTAAGGAAATGGTCCAGTTTCATTCTTCTGCATGTGGCTGTCCAATTTTCCCAACACCATTTGTTGAAGAGACTGTCTTTTTGCCATTGGACATTCTTTCCTGCTTTGTCAAAGATGAGTTGACCATAGAGTTGAGGGTCCATTTCGGGGCTCTCGATTCTGTTCCATTGATCTATGTGTCTGTTTTTGTGCCAGTACCATACTGTCCTGATGATGACAGCTTTGTAATAGAGCTGGAAGTCCGGAATTGTGATGCTGCCAGCTTTGCTTTTCTTTTTCAAGATTCCTCTGGCTATTCGGGGTCTCTTCTGGTTCCATACAAATTTTAGGATTATTTGTTCCATTTCTTTGAAAAAAGTGGGTGGTATTTTGATGGGGATTGCATTGAATGTGTAGATTGCTCTAGGTAGCATGGACATCTTCACAATGTTTGTTCTTCCAATCCATGAGCATGGAACGTTTTTCCATTTCTTTGTGTCTTCCTCAATTTCTTTCATGAGTATTTTATAGTTTTCTGAGTACAGATCCTTTGCCTCTTTGGTTAGATTTATTCCTAGGTATCTTATGGTTTTGGGTGCAATTGTAAATGGGATCAACTCCTTAATTTCTCTCTCTTCTGTCTTGTTGTTGGTGTATAGGAATGCCACTGATTTCTGTGCATTGATTTTATATCCTGCCACTTTCC
Source organism: Eumetopias jubatus (assembly GCF_037043125.1). Taxonomy (NCBI): domain Eukaryota; kingdom Metazoa; phylum Chordata; class Mammalia; order Carnivora; family Otariidae; genus Eumetopias; species Eumetopias jubatus. The sequence goes on along the minus strand of NW_028274823.1, from coordinate 70,204,031 downwards.
TGAATTCCTGTATGAGTTCTAGTAGTTTTGGGGTGGAGTCTTTTGGGTTTTCCACATAAAGTATCATATCATCTGCAAAAAGAGAGAGTTTGACTTCCTCTTTGCCAATTTGGATGCCTTTGATTTCTTTCTGTTGTCTGATTGCTGTGGCTAGGACGTCTAATACTATGTTGAATAGCAGTGGTGATAGTGGACATCCCTGTCGCGTTCCTGACCTTGGGGGGAAAGCTCTCAGCTTTTCCCCATTGAGAATGATATTCACTGTAGGTTTTTCATCAATGGCTTTTATGATATTGAGGTATGTACCCTCTATCCCTGTACTCTGAAGAGTTTTGATCAAGAAAGGATGCTGTACTTTGCCAAATGCTTTTTCTGCATCTATTGAGAGGATCATATGATTCCTGTTCTTTCATTTGTTAATGTATTGTATCACGTTGATTGATTTGCAGATGTTGAACCAACCTTGCAGCCCAGGGATAAATCCTACTTGGTTATGGTGAATAATCCTTTTAATGTACTGTTGGATTCTATTGGCTAGTATTTTGGTGAGAATTTTTGCATCCACGTTCATCAAGGATATTGGTCTGTAATTCTCCTTTTTGATGGGGTCTTTGTCTGGTTTTGGGATCAAGGTAATGGTGGTCTCATAAAATGAGTTTGGAAGTTTTCCTTCCATTTCTATTTTTTGGAACAGTTTCAGGAGAATAGGTATTAATTCTTCTTTAAATGTTTGGTAGAATTCCCCTGGGAAGCCATTTGGTCCTGGGCTTTTGTTTGTTGGGAGATTTTTGATGACTGCTTCAATTTCCTTAGTGGTTATAGGTCTGTTCAGGTTTTCTATTTCTTCCTGGTTCAGTTTTGGTAGTTGATACATCTCTAGGAATGCATCCATTTCTTCCAGGTTATCTAATTTGCTGGCATAGAGTTGCTCATAATATGTTCTTATAAATATTTGTATTTCTTTGGTGTTGGTTGTGATCTCTCCTCTTTCATTCATGATTTTGTTGATTTGGGTCATTTCTCTTTTCTTTTTGATAAGTCTGGCCGGAGGTTTATCAATCTTGTTAATTCTTTCAAAGAACCAGCTCCTAGTTTCGTTGATCTGTTCTACTGTTCTTTTGGTTTCTATTTCATTGATTTCTGCTCTGATTTTTATTATGTCTCTTCTCCTGCTGGGTTTAGGCTTTCTTTGCTGTGTTTTCTCTAGCTCCTTTAGGTGTAGGGTTAGGTTGTGTATTTGCGATCTTTCTTGTTTCTTGAGAAAGGCTTGTATTGCTATATACTTTCCTCTCAGGACTGCCTTTGCTGCATCCCAAAGATTTTGAACAGTTGTGTTTTCATTTTCATTGGTTTCCATGAATTTTTTTAATTCTTCTTTAATTTCCTGGTTGACCCATTCATTCTTTAGTAGGATGCTCTTTAGCCTCCATGTATTTGAGTTCTTTCTGACTTTCCTCTTGTGATTGAGTTCTAGTTTCAAAGCATTGTGGTCTGAAAATATGCAGGGAATGATCCCAATCTTTTGGTACCGGTTGAGACCTGATTTGTGACCTAGGATGTGATCAATTCTGGAGAATGTTCCATGGGCACTAGAGAAGAATGTATATTCCGTTGCTTTGGGATGGAATGTTCTGAATATGTCTGTGAAGTCCATTTGGTCCAGTGTTTCATTTAAAGTCTTTATTTCCTTGTTGATCTTTTGCTTAGATGATCTGTCCATTTCAGTCAGGGGGGTGTTAAAGTCCCCCACTATTATTGTATTGTTGTCAATGTGTTTCTTTGCTTTTGTTATTAATTGCCTTATATAATTGGCTGCTCCCACGTTCAGGGCATAGATATTTACAATTGTTAGATCTTCTTGTTGGATAGACCCTTTAAGTAGGATATAGTGTCCTTCCTCATCTCTTATTACAGTCTTTGGTTTAAAATCTAATTTGTCTGATATAAGGATTGCCACCCCAGCTTTCTTTTGGTGTCCATTAGCATGGTAAATTGTTTTCCACCCCCTCACTTTCAATCTGGGGGTGTCTTTGGGTCTAAAATGAGTCTCTTGCAGACAGCATATTGATGGGTCTTGTTTTTTAATCCAATCTGATAGCCTGTGTCTTTTGATTGGGGCATTTAGCCCATTTACATTCAGGGTAACTATTGAAAGGTATGAATTTAGTGCCATTGTATTGCCTGTAAGGTGACTGTTACTGTATGTTGTCTGTGTTCCTTTCTGATCTTTGCTGCTTTTAGGCTCTCTCTTTGCTTAGAGGACCCCTTTCAATATTTCTTGGAGGGCTGGTTTCGTGTTTGCAAATTCCTTTAGTTTTTGTTTGTCCTGGAAGCTTTTTATCTCTCCTTCTATTTTCAATGACAGCCTAGGAGGATATAGTATTCTTGGCTGCATATTTTTCTCATTTAGTGCTCTGAGGATATCATGCCAGTCCTTTCTGGCCTGCCAGGTCTCTGTGGATAGGTCTGTTGCCAATCTAATGTTTCTACCATTATAGGTTACATATCTCTTCTCCCGAGCTGCTTTCAAGATTTCCCTTTGTCGGGAACCCTCCTACACCGTTGGTGGGAATGCAAGCTGGTGCAACCACTCTGGAAAACAGTATGGAGTTTCCTCAAACAGTTGAAAATAGAGCTACCCTATGACCCAGCAATTGCACTACTGGGTATTTACCACAAAGATACAAATGTAGGGATCCGAAGGGGTACATGCACCCCAATATTTATAGCAGCAATGTCCACAATAGCCAAACTGTGGAAAGAGCCACGATGTCCATCGACAGATGAATGGATAAAGAAGAGGTGGTATATATACACAATGGAATATTATGCAGCCATCAAAAGGAATGAGATCTTGCCATTTGCAACAACGTGGATGGAACTGGAGGGTGTTATGCTGAGTGAAATAAGTCAATCAGAGAAAGACATGTATCCTATGACCTCACTGATATGAGGAATTCTTAATCTCAGGAAACAAACTGAGTGTTGCTGGAGTGGTGGGGGGTGGGAGGGATGGGGTGGCTGGGTTATAGACATTGGGGAGGGTATGTGTTCTGGTGAGTGCTGTGAATTGTGCAAGACTTTTGAATCACAGATCTGTACTTCTGAAGCAAATAATGCAACATATGTTAAGAAAAAAGAAAAAGAAGAAGATACCAGGAAGGGAAGAATGAAGGGGAGTAAGTTAGAGGGGGAGATGAGCCATGAGAGACAATGGACTCTGAAAAACAAACTGAGGTTTCTAGAGGGGAGGGGGGTGGGGGGATGGGTTAGCCTGGTGATGGGTATTAAAGAGGGCACGTTCTGCATGGAGCACTGGGTGTTATGCACAAACGATGAATCATGGAACATTACATCAAGAACTAATGATGTAATGTATGGTGATTAACATAACAATAAAAAAATTTTTAAAAATGATATCCCTTTGTCTCTGAGACTCATAAGTTTTACTATTAGATGTCGGGGTGTTGACCTATTTTTATTGATTTTGAGAGGGGTTCTCTGTACCTCCTGGATTTTGATGCCCGTTTCCTTCCCCACATTAGGGAAGTTCTCTGCTATAGTTTGCTCCAATACACCTTCTGCCCCCCCCCTCTTTCTTCTTCTTCTGGGATCCCAATTATTCTAATGTTGTTTCGTCTTATCGTATCGCTTATCTCTCGAATTCTGCCCTCGTGATCCTGTAGTTGTTTATCTCTCTTTTTCTCAGCTTCTTTATTTTCCATCATTTGGTCTTCTATATCGCTAATTCTCTCTTCTGCCTCATTTATCCTAGCAGTTAGTGTCCCCATTTTTGATTGCACCTCATTAATAGCCTTTTGGATTTTGACTTGGTTAGATTTTTAGTTCTTTTATTTCTCCAGGAAGGGTTTCTCTAATAACTTCCATGCTTTTTTCAAGCCCAGCTAGTATCTTTAAAATCATGGTTCTGAACTCTAGGTCCGACATTGTACTAATGTCCATATTGAGTAGGTCCCTGGCAGACGGTACTACCTCTTGTTCTTTTTGTTTAGATGATTTTTTTCGTCTTGTCATTTTGTCCAGAGGAGAATGGAGGAATGAGAGAACAAAATGCTAACAGGTAAACAACGTCCCCAGAAAATATACTCTAAATAAATCAGAAAAGACCTGAAACCAGGGGAAAAGAAAGAGAAAGAAAGAAAAAAGAACGAGAAAAAAAAAGAAAAAGATAAAAACAAACAAAAACAGAAGAAAACAAAAAAACAAATATGATCAAATATGATCAGGCTGGTGCATAGATCAGTGCCACACACTAGATTTTGGGTGTATTTTGGTCTGTTAGAAGAAAGTGCCTTCTAAAATTTTAAAGAAAGGAAGACTTATATATGTACAAAATAAGGGTTGATACAATGAAGGGATGGAATATGACTGTAAAGATGAAAATTATAAAAAATTTTAAAAGAGGAATTGATAAGATGCTTGAAAAAAAAGAAGAGGATTAAAAAATAAGAAAGAAAGAAAAGGGGGGAGAAAATGTGATCAGGCAGGAGACTAGAACAAAGCCATACACTAGAGATTTAGGGTATATTTTGATCTGTTAGAAGAAACTGTATCTCAAAATTTTAAAGAGAGAACAACTTATATATATATGCCAAAAATAAGGGTAACTACTATGAAGGGATAGAATATGACTCTAAAAACGAAAAATAAAAATGTTTTTTTATAAAAGGGATTGGGCACCTGGGTGGCTCAGTTGGTTAAGCAACTGCCTTCGGCTCAGGTCATGATCCTGGAGTCCCCGGATGGAGTCCCGCATCGGGCTCCCTGCTCAGCAGGGAGTCTGCTTCTCCCTCTGACCCTCCCCCATCTCATGTGCTCTATCTCTCTCATTCTCTCTGTCTCAAATAAATAAATAAAATCTTTAAAAAAAATAAAATAAAAAAGGGATTGATAAGATGTTGGTTGAAAAAGGGAAAAAGAAATATTAAAAAAAAAGTTAAAAAAATTAACTTTGAAAGGCTAAAGGATCATGGTAAAAAAGCCATGAATTCTATGTGCAATATTCCCCTAGCGCTGGAGTTCTGCTGTTCTCATTGATCGGTAAACTTGGTCTTGGCTGGCTGTTCGTGCTGATCTTCTGGGGGAGGGGCCTGTTGCCGTGGTTCCCAAATGTCTTTGCTGGAGGTGGAATTGCCCCACCCTTGTCCCTCCAGGCTAAGCAAGCTGCTTGGGTTTGCTCTCAGGAGCTTTTGTTCCCTGCAAGCTCTCAGCACAGCTTTGGAGGACGAGAGTGAAAATGGCGGCCTCCCAATCTCCACCCCGGAAGAGCCGAGAACTCAGGGCCCCGCTCCTCAGTGCACCCCCAGAGAAAAGCACCCACTCCTGTCTCCCCGGTCTCCGGCCGCACTCCGTGCTCACCCGGCCTGTGACCGGGCATTTCTATCTCTGGCACCCGACCCCGTGTGGAGTCTCCAAACCCAGCAGATCCCTGCGGTGCACTCACGCTCCGCTCCTCCCGGGGGAGGAAGGGGAGTCTCCCCGGCTCTGCCGCTTGTTGGGTCCCTGCTGGAGGCGCAGTGGCCCGACTGTGTCGCCGATCACAGTTTATGGCCACCCCGAGCTGAGAGCCCGCGCCTCGGCTCTGTCTCTGCAGCCGGCTTCCCCACTCCGATACCTGGGAGCTCTGCTGCACGCAGGCACCCCCGGTTTTTCTGTGACCCCGAGGGTCCTGAGACCACACTGTCCCGCGAGGTTTCCACCCCCCACTTAGCCACTGGAGCGACGTCCCTCAGTGGAGCCGACTTCTAAAAGTTCCGATTGGCTCTAGCACTTGCCAGAAGCGGCCGACGGAGGCCCCGCCCCCGCCGTCTATCCTCCCGAATATCGCCTCAGATTCACTTCTCCGTACATCCTACCTTCCAGAAAGTGGTCGCTTTTCTCTTCAGAGAGTTGTTGCTATTCTTCTCTTCGATCTCTTGTTGAGTTCATAGGTGTTCAGGATGGTTTGATCCCTATTCAGCTGAATTCCTGAGACCAGACGAAATCCAGGTCTCCTACTCCTCCACCATCTTGCTCTAACAACTCATGCTGATACTTAGCTTTAATAGTTTATTAGCTGTAAGAGTTTTTTGGTGGATTCTTTAGGACTTTTTGTGTATAAGATCATGCAATCTGCAAATGATGGCCATTTTACTTCTCATCCAATCTGGATATCTTTTGGTTCTTTTTCTCGCCTTACTGCCTTGGCTAGAACCTCCAGCACATTATCAAATAGAAGTGCAAGAGTGGACATGTCTTATTCCTGATAATAGGGGGAAAGCATTCAATCTTTCGTCATTAAATATGCTCTTAGCTGTGAGCTTTGCATAGGTGCCCTTTTAATATGTTGAAGAAATTCCTTCCTAATTTTTAGTTTGTAGAGTGTTGTTATCATGAAAAGATTTTGGATTTTGTCAAATACTTTTCTATATCCATTGAGGTGATCATAGATAAAAGTCTTTATTGTTTATTCTAGTCATATGGTATATTACATTAATTGATTTTCAGATATTACACCAACCTTTCATCCCTGAAATAAGTCCCACTTGGTCATGGTATATATGTTGGATTTAGCTTACTAGAATTTTGCTAAGGATTTTTGCTTCTATATTCATGAGAGGTATAAGCCTGTTATATCTTGTGATTGATTTGTCTGGTTGTGCTATCCGGGTAATGTTGGCTTCATAGAATAAGTTGGGATGTATTCTTCTCTTCTATTTTTTTAGAGGTTTGTGAAAGATTGGTATTAATTCTTTTAATGTTTGGTAGAATTGGGCATGGACTTTTCTTTGTGGGGAGTTTTAAAATTATTAATTAAATCTTTTTGCTTGTTTCATAGATCTATTTATATTTGCTATTTCTTCTTGAGTAAGTTTTCTCAGGAATTTGTCCATTTTACCTAAGTTAGCTTATATATTGGTAAACAGTTTGTACATAGTATTTACCATACTTCTTTTTATTTATGTAAGATCAACAGTTATACTCCCTCTTTAATTCTTCTTTTTGCTTTTTTTCTTGGTCAGTCTAGCTGAAGTTTTGACAATTTTGTTGTTCTTATCAAACTGTTGGTTTTGTTGATATCCTTTGTTTGTTTTTGGGAAAGAAAGAGCACAAGCAGGGGAATGGACAAACGGGGAGGAAAAGAGAGAATCTTAAGCAGGTTCATGCCTAGCATGGAACCCAGTGCTAAGCTCCGTCTCACGACCTTGAGATCATGACCTGAGCCGAAATCAAGAGTCAGATGCTTAACCAGCTGAGCCACCCAGGTGCCTCCTCGTTTGTTTTTGCTGTTCTCTATTTCATTTATTTGTTTTTTTTTTAAAGATTTATTTTTTTGAGAGAGTGAGAATGAGAGAGAGAGAGTACATGAGAGCGGGGAGGGTTAGAGGGAGAAGCAGGCCCCCCGCCGAGCAGGGAGCCCGATGCGGGACTGGATCCCGGGACTGCAGGATCATGACCTGAGCCGAAGGCAGCTGCTTAACCAACTGAGCCACTCAGGCGCCCTATTTCATTTATTTTTACTATAACTTTTATTATTTCCTTCTGCTCTCTTTGGGTTGAGTTGGTCATCTCTTATTAGTTTCTTAAATCAGAAGTTTGTTATTGATTTGAAATCTTTCTTCTTTTTTGCTATAGGTGTTTACAGCTATAAATTTTACTCCTACCACTGTAATAGCTGTATCTCCTAAGTGTTGATATGTTTTAGTTTTATTTTCATTAATCTCAAAATATTTTCTAATTTCTCTTGTGATTTCTATGTGATTTCTTCTTTTCTCAATGGATTTCTTTGATCCATTGGTTATTTAGGAATGCATTGTTTATTGCACATATTTGTGAATTTCTCAAGTGTTCTTCTGTTACTGATTCCCATTTTATTTCTATTTGTGGCTGGAGAAAATACTTTGTAAAACTTCAGTCCTTTTGAATTTATTTAGGCTTGTTTTATGGCCTAGCATATGGCCTATTCTGGAGAGTGTTCCACGTGTAATTAAGAATAACTTGTATTTTGCTATTGGTAGGTGGAATATAGAATACTATTTGTTCTTGTAGTCTATTTTCTTGTAATCTTCTGCCTAGTTACTCTATTCATTATTGAAAGTGGAGTATTGAAGTCTCTAATAATTTTTTAATTATCTATGTCTCCTTTCAATACTGTCAGTTTTTGCTTCATGTATTTTGGGGTTCTGTTGTTATATGCATACATATATACATATAATCATTGTATCTTTCTGGTAAGTGGGCCCTTTTATCATTATAGCTTTTGTCTCTAGTAATAATCTTTAACTTAAACTCATTTTGTCTGATATTAGTATACAATATAATATAATATATTTTGTCTGATATTTATATCTTTTAATATAAAGTATGTCTCTTATAGAGAACACATAGTTGGATTATTCTTTGGTATCCATTCTGTCAATCTCAGATTTTGATTAAAAATTTTTATTCCATTTATAATTATTATAATTGCTGATTAGGCAGGATTTACATCTGCCATCTTGAGATTTGTTTTCTGTGTTTTACATCCTTGCTTCTGTATTCTTTCATCACTAACTTCTTTTGTGTTAAATGTTTTCTAGGTGTCATTTTAATTCCCTTGTATATTCTTATACTATATGATTTTTGGTTATTTTCTTAGTGGGGCTCTGGAGATTACAACTGTCAGCTTAATTTAATACAATTTAATTTGGATTGACACTAACTTACTTTCATTAGTACATAGTTCCATCCCTCCTCTCTCCTTTATTGCCTATTATTGTCATAGGAATTTTATCTTTGTATATTATAAATCCATCAACACAGTTTTATAATTATTCCTTTAGGCAGTTTTTTAAATCAGATGGGAGAAGAAAAGAAGTAAAAAATGCATTTATGCTGTCTTTTTTAAGTATCTAAATGGTTAGCTCTTTATTTCTTCATGTGGATTTGAGCCTAGGATCTTTTCAGTTAGCAGGGCCCCTTTTAGTATTTCTTGTGGGACAGATCTGCTAGTGAAGAATTCTCTTAGTTTTTGTTTATCTGGGAATGTTTTTATTCTTCCTTTATTTTTGAATGATAGCTTTATTGAATATAGAATTCTTGGTTGACTGTCTTTCAGCACTTTCAATATGTTGTCCAGTGGCCTCTATGGTTTCTGGTGGGAAATCAATTGTTAATCTTATTGAGGTTCCTTTGTATGTGGTAACTTATTTTCTCTTGCTGCCTTCATGATTCTCTTTTTTTGCTGGCTTTTGACAGTTTGACTATGATGTGTCTAGGTGTGAATCTCCTTGAGTTTATCCCACTTGGAATTTGTTGAGCTTCTTGGATATATATGTTAATTTTTGCAATCAAATTGGGGTAGTTCTTTGATACTATTTCTTCAAATGTTCTTTCTGCCTTTTTCTCTTTCTCTTCTCCTTCTGGGATTCCCACTATGTGTCAATATGATTGATAATGTCCCACAGGCCTCTAACGTTCTATTCCTTTTTCTGTATTCTTTTTTCTTTCTGTTCTTCAGACTGGGTAATCTCAATTGGTTTATCATCAAGTTCATTAATTCTTTCTTCTGATAGTTCAAATTTCCAATTCTGGTGAACTTTTCATTTTAGCTGCGGTACTTTTAAACTCCAGAATTTCTATTTTTTGGTAATTTTTGTATCTTTATTGATATTCTTCATTTGGTAATACATCATTGTTATAATTTCCTTTAATTCCTTAGACATCATTTTCTTTAGTTCTTTTAACATATTTATGATAGCTGAATTAAAATCTTTGCCTAGGGGTGCCTGGATGGCTCAGTCGATTGAGTGGCTGCCTTCGGCTCAGGTCATGATCCCGGGCGTCCTGGGATCAAGCCCTGCATCAGGCTCCCTGATCAGTGGAGAGCCTGTTTCTCCCTCTCCCTCTGCCTGACACTCTGCCTACTTGTGCTCTCTCTCTATCTCTCTGTCAAATAAATAAATAAAATCTTTAAAAATAATAATAATAAAAAATAAAATCTTTGACTAGTAAGTCCAACATTTGGACTTGCTCAGAGCTTCTTTTCTCATATATGGGCCATAAATTTCTTTATTTTCCTATATCATAAACTTTTTGTTGAAAACAGAACATTTTTGATAATATAAGGTGGCAGTTTTCAAAATAAGACACATACACCTCCTCAGGATTTGTTGTTGCTGGTTTTTCATTTTGTTTTCTTTGTTTTAGTTTCTAGTTAGTTTGTTTAGTGACTTTCCTGGACTAATTCTATGAAGTCTGTATTCCCTATATTGTGCAGCCACTGAAGTTCTGCTTTGTTAGCTTAGTGGTCAGCTAATGATTGGCCAGAGATTTCCTTAAATGCCTTGAACCAATAAGTCTTCTGCCTGTTGCCAAGGGGCTCTCTGTGTGTTGAAGCATCACTCCAATGCTTAAGCAGTTTACAACTCTGCTTTCGTATGTACTTTCTGCTTGTGCTGAGCTTCATGGTCAGCCCAAATGAACAGATTAGGACCTTCTCAGTTCTTTCCTGAGCATATGAACACCCTGGTACATGTGCATAGCCTTCCCAATCCCCAGGAATATATCAGATCTTCTCAAATCCCCCCTGTAGACATCTCATTCTCTAGATATTCCTTTAAATTTTTACTCAGACTCTTGATTGTTCTAACTGGTATTGCAACATCAGGCAGATGCAGTGTTTAACAATTGCTCTTGATAGTTTTTGACAAATGCCCTGGGATAGAGCTTTTCCTGCAAAGTGAGCTCTGAGACCAAGTAACAACAATGCCCTATAAATGAGTTTTTGCCAAGAGTCTGCATGACAAGTTAACAATGACAATGCTCAGAGGATGGAACATTTTGAGGAGTCTCAAATCCAGTCTGTTTCCTCTTGTGGCTGCAAGATTGATGGTTTTCCCAACTACTTGGATTGTCCGGCTACTGGTTATCAAGGTTAACATGGAACTAATTAGAACAGGATGGGTATTCAAATACCACAACCCTGTTTCTTTTACCAAGGCTCAGCAGTTTTTCTTGAACAAATGCTCCCCTGATGGTTGCAAGTCTTTGGTTAATTTTTAGAGTTCTGAAAAAGTTTATTTTGACCACTTCCCTACTGTTTTTGTTTTTATAGGAGAGCAGATTTATAGAGGTCCTTACTATGCCATTTTGTAAGTCCTGCCCCTCTTCCATTATTAGATAGGAGCATCAGTATTTTGTTGCACTAGAAAGCCATATTAAGACATTTTTCCCTCCATAAAGGCATTTTGGAAAAACACCTGATCAACTAGGTTTTTGGCAAAAAATAGTCTATGATCAAATAAATTCAGAAATTTTTCTTTTTTCTTTCTTTCTTTTCTTTTTACTTTACTTTTTTTTTTTTTTTTTTTGCTTTATATCATTCTTGGAGACTCCCAATGCATGCTAGCATTTCAAGGTTCTGAGAAGTCCTGCTCTAAAAATCTTGCTTAATATTGTTTACCCAGCATTCCCTAAACATATTTTTCTACATAATTGCTTTTTAAAAATTTGTTTAAAACACCTTAGTTAGTGCTCTTCACAATACACTACACCAACCTTAAAGGTAAATTATAGGTCTAGTGTCTGGGACTACTTTTTAGATCTAGTACCTCGGCAGTTGGGTCTGATGAGAGTGATCAAGGTACCCATATAATACAATGGGGATACTTTGGGCCTTAATTTCTATTTTCCTACACTTTGTCTGATTTCTAATAGTGCTGGCTATCTTTTCTTCCAGGTTTGGAGAGATGGGCCCAGCTCATCACAAATACTCACACATTTCAGCTCATCACAAACATCCTGAGTGAGCTAAGAAAATTATTTGATCTGCTTATAGTTTTCTTTCCTTCCACCTAAGAAAAGTCATGTGAACTAATCTCCTATAATAAGAAAGTGTAAAGAGTTTTGTGGTGTGACAAATGACTTTTGTCCTTTTCAGAGTCCTCAATCAATAATGGATTCTTAGATGGCTAAAATCAACAACACAAGAAACAACAGGTGTTGGCGAAGATGTGGAGAAAGGGGAACCCTCTTGCACTGTTGGTGCGAATGCAAACTATTGCAGCCACTCTGGAGAAGAGTATGGAGGTTCGTCAAAAAGTTAATAATAGGGGCACCTATGTGGCTCAGTTGGTTAAGCATCTGCCTTCGGCTCAGGTCATGATCCCAGGGTCCTGGGATGGAGTCCAACATCAGGCTCCCTGCTCAGTGGGGAGCCTGCTTCTCCCTCTCCCTCTGCCTACTGCTCTACCTACTTGTGACCTCTCCCCAAATAAATAAATAAAATCTTTAAAAAAATTAAAAATAGAAATACCCTATGATCCAGCAATTGCACTCCTAGGTATTTACCCAAAGAATACAAAAATACAGATTCAAAGGGACACACGCACCCTGATGTTTATAGCAGCATTGTCAACAATAGCGAAACTATGGAGAGAGCCCAAATGTCCATCAAATGATGATGGATAAAGAAGATGTGGTGTATATATCCAATGGACTATTACTCAGCCATCAAAAAGAATGAAATCTTGCCATTTGCAAGGATGTGGATGGAGCTAGAGTGTACTATGCTAAGTGAAATAAGTCAGAGAAAGACAAATACCATATGATTTCACTCATATGTGGAATTTAAGAAACAAAACAGTTGAACATATGGGAAGGTAGAGAAAAAAAAAGAGAGGGAAACAAACCATAAGAGACCATTAATAATAGAGAATAAACTGAGGGCTGATGGAGGGAGGTGGGTGGGGGATGGGGTATGGGCATTAAGGAGGGCACTTGGGGTGATGAGCCCTGGGTGTTGTATGTTAAGTGATGAATCACTGAATTCTACACCAGAAACAAATATTGCACTGTATGTTAATGAAGTAAAATTTAAATTAAAATTTTTTTTTAATTTTAAAAATAATGGATTCTTAGAAACCATTCCAAGACTAAGGCAGAAGAGCTGCAGAACCAGCTCTCTGTAATCACTTGGACACACGCCCCGCCCCCCACATGCGCGCACACACATACACGTGCATGCACACATTCACATGCACGCAGACGTGTACAGAACTCCCTGCTGGGTGTGCTGAAGCCTGACAGAGGTGGCAAGAGTCCCCAGGTAGGTTGCCTGCTCCTGAGAGCAGCCTTATCCTTTTCTCACAGGTGGTTGTGCAAAAACGTACTTTTTCTGAGTGCCATGGCCTGAGGAGGCCTCTGAAGTCCTGCCCAGGAGGCTTGGGAGTCTTCACAGGAGGGGATAGAGGGCAATGTGTCCTTGTCCTGGGGCTGAGGAATCAGGAAATTGGTTCTAGTCCTGCCTTTGTCACTATTCTGAGAAAGTTTCCTCACTTTCCTGGGTCTTCTTCATAGTAAAATGAAGACATTGGACATGATTTTTATAATTTTTTCCAGCTCTGGAGTTCTTTGAATTTATGATCTATAACTTCATTGAGCAGGGAGTCCCAGTGTCTGCATGGCCATGGTCCCATTAAGGGCCCTTCCCCCCACCTCTTGTCAGGCTTGTTCAGGCCATGGCTCTGGAAAAACAGCCTCTTTTCTGGTTTCCATCAGCACTGCAATTGTGAACTTCCTGCCATGTGGCCCATAAACCCAGAGTTGGAGCCAAATGTGGAGAAAGGGCAAGCCTGCCTATTAGAAAGGAGCTGATGGACAGGCAGGTCAAACTCCAGCTTCCTTCTCATCTGCCGGCCCAAATGCAGGAAGCCCCTGGCCCCCTTCCCCCACCCGTGTTCGGTGTGCAGGGCGCCTGACTCACGAGACACCCTACTTACCACTACCACAACATTTGCATCTATTGTGTATGAGCAGCTCGGGCCCTCAGGGTGGGTGTCCCGTGCAAAGGACATCAGCCAGCCCCCCTCTCGGCACCTCCACCCCACCCCCAGCCCGGCTCTTACATCAAAGCAGTGGGCTCCAGAGTGGGCTCCAGAGTGGCCCTCTGAGGATGTCCCAGGAGCAGCCTCGGGTTGGAGCTGAGGAGAACTGTTCATGCAGAGGCCAGTCCACATTTTACAACTCTAATTGGATGATTTTGCAACTGCGGTAAGTTGATTAAAAACACACACACACAGAAGACAGCTCTAGAAACTGCTTATTTTGCAAACGCAGTGGAGTAAGACTGAAGTGTCACTGCTAACGTCTGACCCACTAAGAGTGCTTGTGGCATCTTTCCAAAAAGACGGCTGGGCCTGTGAGGGCCATGTGGGAGCCCAAATGCTCAGTGGAGAGCCCCTAAATCTCCCCTTCTCTTGTTTATCCGCGGATGTGTTAGATCCTGCCCGGCACTGCCTCAGCAGGGCTGAAGCTCCTGAAGGCTGCATGTTTGATTCTCTTGGCCTGAGGATCTAGGGCCAGCAGGTGGCCTGGTCAGGCTGTACCTAGGCGGGAGGAAGGTTGGGCTCATGTCAACCCCGGGCAATCACTGCAGGCCAGGAGGCAAATGGGGCAGGCCTGGGACTGGCACGCTGAAGGTGTCCAGTCAAGACTGTTAAAAAGTCCTCTTGCCGGGGCGCCTGGGTGGCTCCTTCGGTGAAGCAACTGCCTTCGGCTCAGGTCATGATTCCAGGGTCCTGGGATGGAGCCCCGCATCGGGCTCCCTGCTCAGTGGGCAGTCTGCTTCTCCCTCTGCCTCTGCCCTGCCCCTCCCCTCTTTCTCACAAATAAATAAATAAAACCTTAAAAAGGACAAAAAGAAAAAAGTCCTCCTCTTGCCAGAGCTCCTGGCTCCCCGGAGCAGAGTAGTCTGCACAGTGGAGGCTGACCGCCCCTCCGGCTGGTCCCACCTGGAAGCCATGCTTGCTTTCTGCCCCCGCTGGGCCAAGCTCCCCCTCATCTTTCCAGCTGGGCTGAGGGGCATCTCTCCCATTCTCCAGCCTGCAGCGGGTCCCGTAGCTCCCCTTCCCGGCAGATATCAGAGCCGGTGAGCCTTCGGCATCGGCAGCCGCCCCTCCTTGTTTGCCCTCCCTGCCCTCACAGCCTGCCCTCTCCGCCGTCATAGGCTGTTCTCTCTGCACTCGCAGCCTGTTCCTTCTGCCCTTACAACCTTCCCTCTCTGCCTTCTCAGCCTGTTCTCTCTACCTTTGCACCCTTCCCTCTCTAACCTCACATCCTGCCTGCTCTGCCCTCACAGCCTGTTCCTTCGGCCCTCACAGCCTGTTCCTTTGGCCCTCACCGCCTGTTCTCTGTGCCCTCACAGCCTCCCCTCTCTGCCCTCAGAGCCTATTCTCTCTGCCCTTACACCCTTCCTTCTCTGCCCTCACAGCCTGCCTGCTCTGCCCTCACAGCTTGTTCTCTCTGCCCTCACAGCCTGTTCTCTCTGCCCTTACCCCCTTCCCTCTACCCTCTCAGCCTGTTCTCTCCGCCCTTACAACCTGCCCTCTCTGCCCTCACAGCCTGCCCTCTCTGCCCTCACAGCCTGTTTTCTCTGCCCTCACAGCCTGCCCTCTCTGCCCTCAGAGCCTATTCTCTCTGCCCTTACACACTTCCTTCTCTGCCCTCACAGCCTGCCTGCTCTGCCCTCACAGCCTGCCCTCTCTGCCCTCACAGCCTGTTTTCTCTGCCCTCACAGCCTGCCCTCTCTGCCCTCACAGCCTGTTTTCTCTGCCCTCACAGCCTCCCCTCTCTGCCCTCAGAGCCTATTCTCTCTGCCCTTACACACTTCCTTCTCTGCCCTCACAGCCTGCCTGCTCTGCCCTCACAGCCTGTTCTCTCTGCCCTCACAGCCTGTTCTCTCTGCATTCACAGCCTGACGTCTCTGCCCTACAACCTTTTTTCTCTGCCCTACAGCGTGTTCTTTCTGCCCTTCCAGCCTGTTCTCCAATGGCAGCAAGATGCTGCTTTCAAAAATTAAGTCAGATTACAGAACTTTCCTGGCTTCCCATTGCTGCCGATGAAAATCTAAGGCCTTCCCACAGTCAATAGCCCTGCCTCCCTCCTTGACTCCGTTATCATTCTTGATCAGTCTGTTTGTTCCATCCCGAGTGGCTTCTTCCTGTCTCTTTTTGAGCCCGCAATCGCTTCTACTCCACAGGACATTCCCATTTGCTCTTTGTTCTGCCTGCAACATTCTGCTCCAGTGTCCCTGGGGCCGGTGTGTTCTTATCCCCTCCTCAGAGGTTTCCCTGGCCACCCAAGGGAGGAATTGCCCCTCTACACCCCCGCTTCTGCCAAACACTTCGCAGTTAATTATCAGCAGCGATCACTATCCAAAATTTAAATGACCATTTTTATGGTATTTATTAGCTTTAAATTAACCTCTGCGATGAGGACAAAAGCTCCCTGGGACTTTCTCGTTGACCACATCTCGTGGCGCACACTAGATGCCCGACCAACACTTGTTGACTCAGTGAGGTGGGGTAAATACAGGAGACTAGGTTCTACTTTCAGATGTCAGCTCGCCTCAGTAGGAATTCCCGCCATTTGGAGAAGAACGCCTCACCCCACAAGAATTCCAAGGTCATCAGGGCAGGCTGAGGCATGAAGGTCCCTCCTGCTGGAGGCAGGTGACACTGGATTTTAGCAGAGACCTTCGAGCTCTCCTGTGGAGAGACACGCGTCACATGTGGGCAAGGCTAAGTCCGCACTTATGGGTCAGCAACTCGTGAGTGCCTAGCTGAGGTCACCATGCTCTCCGTCCCTCTCTGCCTGGCTGAACAGCCCTCCTGGTGGGTGGCCATGGGAGGGTGTGGGATGTCTGTGAGTGAAGGAAGAGGCAAGGTGAAGAGGAGCCCAGTAATTCCATCTTTTTCTTTTTGCTTACCTCTATTTTGTAATCATTTTATAATGACCGTGTATTTCTTTCATAATTTTCTTAAAAAGAAAAATTATTAGTAACGATATTATTAAAAAATATTCCAGTAGATTAATACCATCAGAAAAAAAGAGAGAAGGCCAGTAATAGCAATTTACATTTAAAGTTTCCTGACAATAGATGCAACCAAGTACAAATTTTTATGAATAAAGTTTTATTGGTGCACAGCCACACTCCTCCTATGGATGATCTCATGCTACAACACCAGAGTTGAGACAAAGATGGTGTGACCCCACAGCCAAAAGCATTTACTGTCTGCCCCTTTCCAGGAAGAGTTTGCTGACTCCTGCCCTGCATAGAAAGTTCTCTGCCTTCTGTGTTTCCTGGGGCTCCCTCCACAATGCTGGGCAGTCATCTGCAGCTACTTCTGAGACCTCCATCTCTGTATGGTGTGTCTGTCTATCTCCCTGATCAATCACAAAAAAGATAAAAAAATCACAAAAGATCAATCACACTCATTTTTTTAAGACTTTTTTAAAAAAAATTTCTTTCAGAGAGAGGGGAAAGAGAGAGGGAATGAGAGAGTACACAAGCATGAGCAGGGGGAGGGGCAGAGGGAGAAGCAGACTCCCCGCTGAGCAGGGAGCCCAATGCTGGACTCAATCCCAGGCCTCCAGGATCATGACCTGAGCCAAAGGCAGATATTTAACCAACTGAGCCACCCAGGCACCCCACTCACACTCATCTTTATGTTACTACAGGGCCTACCACATTTTCGGCCTTTGAGTTAATTTATATTATATAATTACAATTGACCCTTGGTCAAGCAGGGATTAGGGGTGCCAACCCCTGCCCAGTTGAAAATCTATGTATAACTCTTGACTCCTCAAACAGTTAGCTACTAATAGCCTACACTTGACTAGAAGAATTACCAATAACATAAACAATTGATTGTATGTTATATGTATTGTATATTGTGTCCTTACAATAAAGTAAGCTGGAGAAAGAATGCTATTAAGAAAATCATAAGGAGGGGCACCTGGGTGGCTCAGTCGGTTAAGCATCTGCCTTCGGCTCAGGTCATAATCCCAGGGTCCTGGGATCAAGTCCTGCATCAGCTTCCTTGCTCAGCAGGGAGCCTGCCTCTCCTTCTGCCTCTCCCCCTGCTCGTGCTCTCTCTCTCTCAAATAAATTAATAAAATCTTAAAAAAAAAAAAAAGAAAATCATAAGTAAGAGAAAATACCTTTACAGGACTGTACTGTCTTTATTGGGAAAAAAAATCTACATATAAGTGGACCCACGCAGTTCAAGGCTGTGTTGTTCAAGGGTCAACTATATTTCTGTCTTGCCTACTTGAGGAAGTCTCAGCTGATATCCCACCCTTCAGAGGGGACAGGTGTGGCTGCAGAGGTGGGGTCTGCCCTGAGTTGAGCCTTAGGAGGGGAACCCACCTCCTTCTCAGCTGGGCCACAAAGGCGCCCTGAGCTTAGCCATGCTGGCCAGCTCCAGACCGCTCCTCCATGGCACCCCCAGCTCCAGACTGCCATGGAAAGTCCTCTTCAGAGCCAGGCAGCGGAACCAGGAGCGGGGCCAGTCAACTCCCACCAGTCAGGACAAGCTGGGGAGGAGGTGATCTGCATTAGTCAAGTCCGACATGCAGTTCTTTTTTCTTTTTCTTAGAAATTCCATTTTGTTCCGTTCAAATGAAAGTAACCAGATTCATGTTTATAAAACATCTTTAAGCAGGCATGTCGGGCGCATGGATGGAAAAGCGTCGATTCACTTGTAATTTGTAGCAAACACCAATGGCATGAAACAGGCAGCCCAGTCTAATACATTTAATTTGCCCCAATCTTGTATAGACTAGGAATTAGCTTTTTAACACTCTCTTCATAAGTAACATAAAGACAAATAGCACCCAAACATAGCTCTCAGCCAGACCAAATGATCACAAATCTGGGCAAGCAGAACTCAGTCAGGGAGGCCGCCAATGCGGCAATAGGTCCCATTAATTCAGGTCCTAGAAGAGAATATCTACCGCGTGGGCCCTCAGAAGCTCTGTGTGTGTGCGTGTGTGTGTGTGTGTGTGTGTATGCACGAGCACATATGCCGGTGTGTGTCTGTGGGCTGGTGGGTGTGAGGGCCCAGTGGTGTTTGCAGAGAGGAAGAACTGATTCGGTTGTGTATGAAGTTCTCTTATTTGCTGTCTTTCTGCTCCTGACTCTACAAAATGGCCATTTGACTCAAGACAGCCACCCTCCGACTCAGGAGGAGCTGAGTGTCGAGAGTCGCCGGCACAGAGCCTTCTTTATCTCAGCCAAGGATGGCAGATTCCCATTAAGGCCATTTCCCAGAGAACTAACGCCCTCTCAGGTTAATGGCTCAGGGCAAATGAACTCATCTGCTGGCCGCTCTGTGGGAGCACCTGGGGGGCTCATCGCTACAGCTTAATTAAAGGACTGCAGGCAGCCAGGTCGGCCACGGGACATGCAGACCTTGACTAATTGTGATATTGTGCTCATTACATTTCTGGAAAGAGCCATAAGCTTGGTCCCTCACGAACCCTCCGTCCCCAGAGTAAGCAGGCCACTGTTTCACATTTCCTCCAGAAGCCTGATTCCCAGGGAGCTGCCGATGCCAGGCGAAGACTCACTTTTGTTGCCACAGGGCGCAGCTTGGCAACAGAGCAGATGGAGGACATTTTGATTGTCTGCCAGGCAGGACTCGTGGGTTGTCCACCCACCATACTCCAAGGGTCGTAGGAGTGGGTGGCACTGTGAGACGGGGCTTCCCACACCTGAAGGCCCCTCTGGGGGGCTTTTCTCTGTCTCCTTCATGCATCCCTTCTCCTCTTTCCACCCGTCCCATCTGCAGGTCTCCAGGCTGACCTGGGGGAGCTTCTGGGAAGCCAGTTAAAGTGCAGATTCCTATTCCAAGTCAGAGGCTGAGCTGGGGCCTGGGAGTCTGAAACAGGTGAGCCACAGACCGCACCTCAGCAGCACTGTCTCACCTGCCCATGGGCCCCAGACCCTCCTCCTGGTGTCAACACACAACCTTGTGCTGTCTTTCCTGGACGGAGACACCCCTGTCCAGGTGTAAACTATGACCTCAGTGCTGGCCTTTGGTAACCTTTCTCCTGAGCTCCATCACTCAGGGCCCCCTGTGATCGTGCAGACTATAGACCCTGGTTAGTCCTCTGTTTGTCTGGATTCCAAACTCTTGGAGGGCTCTCAGCACCTGCTGCGGGCCCCACGAGATACCAACACCGGTGCACTAGAACCTGAGCACTGAGTCCCCAGGAGGGGAGACGCTAGAACCTAAGTCCCCCACCTTCTCGGCTTTTCCAGGCTCATTCACAGAAGCCTCTCTCATCCCCCTCCCCACCCCTCTCGGGGAGCCTGGTTCACCCCTGACCTGTGGAGGCTTGGCCGCCTCTCTTTGCCTTGAGCCCTCACTGCCCTCATGTCTCCTGCCCCTCCTTGATGCTTCTGGATCCTTGAGGCCAGTGGGATCTAACGGAGGCCGGGCTCACCTGCCCTCAGGACCTTGGGTGTTCGGGGACAGCTCGCCGTGGCCTCCACCTGCTGCCTCTGCGTCCTGTCAGTCCAGCTCTGCGTCTGCCACAGCTCTCCCCCCTCACCCCCCACCCCCGCTTCATGAGCGAACCGCATCCCTCCCTGTGGGGACACTGGCTAAAGCAGATCATTTAAGAGAGCAGAGGAGAAAAAAGGTGGCTTTTATTTGGATTGACGATGTATTACATTGGATGTATTATTTTTGTAGCACCAGCAGGATGTGGCTGTTTGGGCAATTTTTTGCAAATGCTAACCTTGAAATGAATTCTAGCCGTAGAATATACACCAATGAGTGTGTGCTTGTAGGCACACGGGGGTGCAACTTGCCCTCGACGCAGGTGTGGACATCCAGCAGCCTGTGAGGGTAGCTTCTTGAGCTGGCACTTCCTCGCCTGTCACCCGGGCACAGTAATGTATTCAAGCGACAGGTCTCACTGCCAGCTACTGGTCTGGATCATAGCACTCTTTCTTCTCCAGCTTACTTTTAAAAGCCGGAGTCAAACACCAGCTTTTTCAGCATTCTCTTTACTATCTGTCCCAGAACAGCTCATTACTCCTTTTTTAATTAACTAAGGAAGAAAGGGAGAGAAGCGATGGCATGTTTGGGAATGAAACAGAAACAGCTTTAGGAGGTTGGAAAGGAAGTGTGGCCTGAGTTAGGAGGTGTCTTAAGGAACATCTCAAGGGAGGAGAGAAGACATCTGTCGCTGGGTGGATTCCCTGGGACCGCTTTTGTTAGGTCAGTCACAGCTAGGGTTCCAGCACCGGGCCAGCTTCTGGCAACACCTTCCTGGTGACGTGAATCTTTTGCTCTGCCCTTGGCATTTTTTTCTTGTCTGGAACAGACACATTTGTTTTTGTCGTTTGCTCGTTTTGCCTTGTATCCTCCGCCATGAAACACCACTTGGACCTTGTGCACGGATATTGACCTGATTTACAGATTGGGAGAAGAGCATGTCAGGAGCAATCTTTCATTGGGGTCACATGTCTGAATCAAGAAAGATGTAAAAATCACTGCTTTGCCCTAAAGCAGCTCACAAGATTATCATATCATGTTCTTGCATTTGAGCAGATGAAGTGTCAATCTTCAATTGACAGCATACTACATAATAATATGCCATACAATACATCATATAATACACACTGCAATGTCCCATATGGACCATCTATGCACTATAGCTCAATATGTACAATATGACACTACATATGTGTATTTATATATATATATATATATATATATATGTAATGATACTTGTGAGACTAGCTCACTCTATCTAAATGGAGCCCAAATCACAAACATTCCACGGGAGACCAAATGCTGAAGCTTTGGGGACCAGAGAAGTACTAGGCATTCCATAAATTCCGTAGTAAAGACACACAGGAATCTTTTTGCTACATCTTCCCCCTAGCATACAAACGTGCTTCTCATGTGGCATCTCCAGCTTGCTTTCTGGATTCAGCCCCACCTCCTTTGCTGTGTCTTCAGATGCCCTGGGGCACCCGTTTCCCTCCTCTGAACCCAGCTCCAGGCAACTCTGCTGTAGAATTTGCAATTGTGGATGTTTGTTCACTTGGTTCTCCAATTAAACTGTGGGCCGTAGCATCCTTCAAACTTCTCCTCCTGGCCTTTTAGACAATCATGAAATCCATGTAGTGAGTTGTGATCAATAGTAAAATAAAAGAACAGAATATAACATATTAGGATGTATCACGCATGGATTATGCATAGTATGGATTCGCTCATTTTGTAGAACTTTTATTTCTCGTGTGTGTGTGTGTGTGTGTGTGTGTGTGTGTGTGTATACTAGATCACAATATAAAATACATTTTGTACATTTTACTGTGGATTATGATAAAAAAATATTTGAAAGCCCTGAGCTAGAGGGCTGGCATTTTCATATCCATTTTTTGTTTCCCTCTGTGTCTACAAAGTGTCTGACCCCAGTCAAAGCTTATTGAATTAATACGTGAGTTCATATACCAACAAAGAGTTAAACTGAGAGAGAGGCAGACTGGTGGCCTATTCTTCTCCACTTCCTCTGCTCTGAGACTTCTAATTTCTGTCCCTCCCTCCTGTGACTGCATTCACACACTGACACTGCATTTGTGAGGGATGCTGCAGAAGCCGAGCTTGCCACTTGGGTATTTGCAAAGCTGAAGCCTGCCTCCATTGCACCCTGCAGAGTGGGGGTGTGTGTATGGGGGGGGGTCTGTTGGTGCCTGGTACCCAGTACCTATGCTGAGCACCTCCCAGCTCCCCATCTGCACAGATAAGGGGAAAGGTCTTCTAGACTGGATGCTGCACCCCACTGTCCTTCCTTTGCCAGGTGTCTGATCTTGCTGGGCTCTGGGAAGGCTGTGCTTCGCCGGGAGGTAGTCCAGAGTCTGACAAGCTGGTTTTTCAAGGCAGTGACTTTAGAAGGATACTACAGTTATCCAGCTAAAAATGCTTCTCTGGGTGGAAACCCAGATGTCGTGTCGAGTTGCACTGCTCCTGCCCCTTCCTGAGTCTCCGCAAGCTTCCCTCTGGAGAAAACGTTTCCACTTTGATTGGTCCCATTTATCACATGATTTTCACTCCAAGAGCCTTTGGGAACTGAACTGGTGCCAAACATTTGACCTGAGATTAGGCCCTGGGCCAGACTCACTCCTGATGTTCGGTGTCAGCAAATCCAAGCAGAGCAAAGTGACCGCGGCCCAGAAGAAACTGGCCCCCGGCCGGGTTCCTTCCCCGGGGTTCCTGAAAGAGCTTCCCTCCCCCAGGGAAGGAGTGGAAGGGATAGTGACCTGACAGCTATTCAGCCAGAGAGGAAAGAAAGCTTTGGGAACACCCATTTGTCACAGGAATCAAAGAGCAGGGCTAGCGGATGGGCTCTCCTCTGGACTAAGACTTTTCCGTAGTTTCTGGAAGTTATAGATGATGTCTCCCGTTTGCTGTCTACTACACTTAGCCTACAGGGTGTGGACAGTCTAGTACACGTTGGGCATTCAGATGGCACGTAATAAATGATTATTGATTGAAGGAATGACCTTTTAAAGTATCTTTAGGAAGCAGAACTTCTAAGTGGTCTGTTGATTCCAGAAAAGCAGAATGAATGTGACTCCTGAAGTAAAGCAATTAAGATATAAATTAAAAACAAACAAATGAAAACCACAAATGTTCCAAGAAGCTACAGTGGTCTAATTAATTGGGAGCAAAATGAGTCTAGGGATTCTGGCTTTCATTTCTACATCTCCAGTGCTTACACAATGCTTGGCACGTACACGCACAATAAACGTTTAACAGATGAGAACATCTTCGTTTCCAGGGCTGAAGGAAGCTTCCTCCTTACCTCCGTCTCCTACCCCCACCCTGTCCCATTGACACACGTATACCACACACACACCCCCACACATACACCATACCACACATACACAACCCTTCCATACACCACACATACACCAGAGCCCCACACATACACCACACGCACACACGTATACCACACACACCATACACCCCACATACATTATAATACACACCACACCCCCCACATCTACACTGCAGACACCATATACACCCCCATACCCCATACACACCACATACACTCTCATACACATACCACACACACCCTATATGCACGCACCACACACACGTACCACATACCACCCCCCCACCCCCGCACACAAACACACCACACACACACCACACATACACACATATATTCTCATTATGTTCCAGGGCCTGAAATTCCATAATCAGAGATACTTTCTTTTAAATGGAGGCCCTGACCCTTCTAAAAAATGTTTGAGGAATTGCACATATAGTCGTTTCTGTTATAACCCAGAGAAGAAACGAATGTTCGCCAACCCCTTCCTGGGAGCTGGTTTACAGGAGAGCTAAGAGAGAGGCTACAAATGAGGAAGCAGGCTGAGCCACAGGCAAGTGTCCCAGGAGAGGGGGCAGGAATGCTCCTTCCCCATCTGCCTCTGCTCTGTTCACCTACCCAGACCCCCTCCTGCCCGGGATAGCCCTGCAGACCAGAAGCTTAGGTGACAGTAATCCAGGCCTAGATCTTGCAAATCGCAATGAAGCTACCTCAAATGGCAAGGAGCAAATCCTATCATCCCACCCTTAAGGAGAACCAGGTTTAAAAGAAAAGGGGCAGAATTTTAAATAGAAAATCTGCCGCCATCCTTCAGAAAATGACAGAAATAAAACACCAGATTACAATTGCAAGTTTGTGGGAGGGTTTTCTGGTGGCAGTTAGACCCAGGGTGGACAAACAGCTGACTCAGCAGGCTCATTGCAGCATCTCCTGGGGGGCCCACCTGTCGGGAGGGAGCAGGGAACGAGGTATCCTGGAGCCAGCAACAACCAGACTCAGAAGCAGGCTTGGCTTGTGCTTCCAGTTGGACAGAAGAATCACAGAGACGGGATGGGGGTGCTGAGGCCAAGGCGAGAGATGACTCTCCTGGGGCCACACAAGTCATTTTCCAGAACTGAGCCTGAACCCCTCACCTTGTTCTCAGGCTATGCGCAGGTCTGCCCAGCCAGGCCTTGTTAGTGGGCCCTTGGGGGATGGCCAGGGCACCATAGGCGGGGGCATTCAAAGGCCCAGATTTGTTTGGGAAGATGGAGCCAGCAACTTGCTTGTCAGGTTTAGAGAAACCAATTATTTACGGTCTTCACTGACAAGACACCCAAGTAATGCTCTACTAATAGAGCCCAGGCCCTGCTGTGGCAACGTGGCATAAACACGTCCCACTCTGTGCAGGGCCTTCAGGAGAGCACCCCCAGCAGCCGTCAGCTCCCAGAGACCCTGCCCGGCAGGGAGAGCGCAGAGGACACGGGACAGAGACACCCAAGGTGTCAGCAAGCCCAGGAGTGCCTTCCGTGCGAAAAGAGCCAAACTACTAGAGAAGCTACGTCTGGACCCCAGCACACCCTGCTTAGTGCCTGAGGGAAGCATAGAAAGATCATCTCTCAGAAGTGTGTCCTTTCAGCCCGGGCAGCTGAAATACACTTCCCCCACGTGACATGTCCTAGGCTGCTATTTTTCAGCCTAAAAACTCACCTCCAAACTCCGCATCTTAGATTCCATATGCATCCTTAGCAGGGCATCTGGTGCACGAACCTCCTAAAGTGTGCTGGGCAAGTCTCTGCTGTAGGACCCAGAGGAGTCTTGGCATGGAGGGGACACTTGGGAATGAATGAATGAACAGTGAATGAAGTAATTCCTTATTTAAGCTCATGAGATAAATTCTTACTCATTAACTTATGAAAACAATTACTGAATGCCCCATACACAACCAGAATGGTAATACATTGTTTTTCTTCTTTCCTCACACGGTTGATAGAGAACTAATGAAGCCCAGAAGCAGAATTAGTATGTGAATAATACAGATGGTACGGGAATTTTGCAGACACCAAAATTGCATTTGGGGGTACTGTGTGTGAAGCAGACCAAGAAGAGGAAAGGGGAGGCAGAAGAGAAAGAAAAGGCGGGAAGCCAGGTGAGAGGCAGGGAGAACAGGTGCTCCCCACCAGGACCCACAGTGCAGACTGTCCCTGATAGGGTGACCATGTGCAGACAACGGAGAATGGGCAGCCCAAACACAGTCTGTTTCCGGTCACTGGAATGGGTCTGGAATAGGGCATCGGGAAGGAAGTAAAAGCAAGAAACTCAGGATGTGACCTGAGAAGCTGGACAAGTCTTGGCTGCTACAGAAATTGAGGACTGTTCTAGAAGGACTGGTGGTCCTGGGGCCCTCAGGAAAGCAGAGGCTCAGATGAGAATGACTCAGCCCCTTGTTGGAGCCTCTGTGCCTCTCAGACTCTCCTGGAAGCTGCAAGGAGGGGGAAGGAAGGAAAGACCCAGCCTGAGGAGGGACAGGAAATCGGAGCTAACCACCGGGCCAGGGCAAGGTGCCCAGGAGTCCTTCGTTAGAAGACTCCTGGACTTCAACTTTTGTGTTTTCTTTTCTTTTTAAGAATTTATTTATTTATTTAAGAGAGACAGAGACAGAGAAAGAGAGTTGGGGAGGAGCAGAGGAAGAAGGACAAGCAGACTTCATGCTGAGTACAGAGCCTGACGTGGGGCTTGATCCCAGGACCCTGAGATAATGACCTGAGCTGAAATCAAGAGTCGGTCGCTTAACCGACTGAGCCACTCAGGCGCCCCAACTTGTGTGTTTTCTAAACTGTCTCCTCACTGACACCTTTCATCCTCCACTGGATTTTTTCCCTACCTTCACTTTCCTTCTTTGAGATTCTCTCTGTTCAGGGAGAGTCATATATTAGTTGGCCAGGGCCATTGGGATATATACGGTGTCCTTCTTTCCAAGGGAAGAAGGCTCAGGCTTCTGGAGGGGTAGCTGGCACGACTGATGCTTAGTGGATATAGATGCTTTGGGTGATGATGACCATGGTTCGCATTGGAGCTGTCCCTCGAGCACGTCTGGCTCAGGCTCTGGCTACATCATCTCATTTAATTCTTTTTTTTTTAAAGATTTATTTATTTATTTTGGTGAGGGGCAGAGGGAGATGGAGAGAGAGAATCTTAAGCAGACTCCCCGCTGAGCACAGAGCTCGAAGTGGGCCTCAGTCTCATGACCCTGAGATCATGGCCTGAGCTGAAACCGAGAGTTGGACACTTAACCAACTGAGCCACCCAGGTGCCCTGAAGTAGAGGAATTTCTAATGGGGCAGTGAAGGGCCCCAGGGAAGCTGACCATCAGGCACGTGTGTCACCGGTAGTGAGGACTCAGGTCATGTGTCATTGAGCACACATGTCACAGGTCAAACACACATGCACATCACAGGTCAAGAAGGTGGAGAATAATTACCACCTATTGAATAAATCTTTTCTTCATGTTTCCTCTACTATCTTTACAATATCACTGATGGTGTTTCATGGCCGTTATTTATTAAGTGATGTTACCTGGGGTAGCATCAGGTTTCAGCTTTGAAGGACCCTAACCCTGGATTTAATCTTTTTCTGTCATGTTCCACCAGTGGAATTCAGTAAACTTTGCTCGTTGTTGCTCTTGACATGGTAGCCAGTAACCAGCCCACATTTGAAGCCAATATGGCCCTGCCATTCTCACCTCAGCCAGTGTTGGATCTGTGTCACACTGAAGAATCCCATTGATCCATGGCTCATCAGTGTAGCCATGTAGGTGTGTGGGCTACACAGCGCCTGACACAGGTGGGGCTCACTGTGCATTTGTTGAATGAATGGATGAAGCCTTTAAGTCAACCCTGTTACACGCACAATTAGCATAGAGTGGGCATTTTAAACTTGTCACTCCACAGTTTCTGAAGAGTTTACAATGTTAAAATTGCAGTTAACAGTCACTGAGTATTTATTATGTACCAGGTATTGTTTCATTCAATATTTAAAATAACTCTATGTGTTATCATCACCCATTTAAAACAAAAGATGATTGAGGCTTAATGGGGCACTGTAACTTGCCCAAGGACAGAGCTGGTGAGAGGCAAGGCCAGAAAGTGAATGCCTGCCTGAATGTGGAGCTTGCTGTCTATGAAACCTGATAAGAAAACTGCCCCAAGAGTGTGGCATAATGGATAGGTGCCTAAAATAAGATTATTTGAAGAGCTAAGGGCAAGGCAGGAAGGAGGTCAGGATGTCAGTTCTGCCCTTGGGTCAATTCTCTGACCCTTACAGTATTTGTGAAATGAGGTAATGGCCCAAACCCAGTTAGAAGATTCCCCAGGGTCTAACATCACAAAAAAGGCTCAATTCAAGCTGCCCATCCATGTGGACATTCTCCAGGAAGCCAAGGGCTGACTCCCACCCACTGACTGAATTGTCTTCTCTTGGAGCTGGAGGGGAGGAGCAAGGTCAGATGCAGGGCAGAATAGCAGAGGCACAACCTCGTGCTTCTTAAATGGCGCTCCCATAGTCCCTGGCCTCAACCCACTCTTCCCTGGGCTAGAATGGAATAATACAGGGATTCCTCCCCCCATTTAAACTAAAATTAAATTAACAGAGAGAACATTCTCTATTTTCAAATTCCTCCCATAAAGTTTTCTTGAAACTTTAATGCCTCCTACTACTTATCGGCTAAGAGGTAGCAGAGAACAAAACAAATGGAAACAGGACGAAACTAATACATGGACAAAATCATAAATAGCTGACTAAACTGACTTCAATCGTTTATTTTTTATGTGCTCATCTGCTTATCATTTTATAACAGATACTTAGAATACAGGGATGCACTCTGTTAGTACTTTTATTCCTCCTTCCTGTACTGAAATTGAAAGTATCAGAATGGGAGAGGGTAGCACACCAAGGAGGAAGGAATGTGAACTTCAGAGGTGATGGATCACCATCAGAGCTCCATGAACATCATTTTACCTCTCAAGGCTTCAGTCTGTGAACTGCAAAATGGGGACTAACGGGGTCCACCTCGCCAAGTTGTTATGAAGGTCAAGACAATGAAGAAGGTACCCAGAACATGAGCAAGTGTTCAAAGATAGCTTTCATTATTACTGTCTCATGGAGTTATCGAAGAAGGAATTGTTCTGCAATTTTAAGTTGTTTGCTGCTTGAACAATTTTGAAAAAGACTGCCTTAAGTTTTGTTGTCCTCTTTATTTAGGCAGATTTTTTTTTTTAAGATTTTATTTATTTAACAGAGAGAGATACAGCATGGGAGGGAGCACAAGCAGGGGGAGTGGGAGAGGGAGAAGCAGGCTTCCCGCGGAGCAGGGAGTCCGACACGGGGCTTGATCCCAGGACCCTGGGATCATGACCTGAGCCAAAGGCAGACGCTTAACAATTGAGCCACCCAGGCACCCCTATTTAGGGCAGATTTTTATGCCACTTCAGGGGCAAGATCTTTTCTGCTGGCCTACTGAAAAAGGGGTGCCTGAGTGACATGATAGAAAGTGAGATCCTTAGCTTCATTTACTTTTCTTCCTCATCTTTATCATCGTCGGTAGCAGCAACCTCACCGTCACCATCCTGGCATCATTATACCAGTCAGGAGAGGTGAAGCCATGCCTGGTTACAGACAAGATCAAGCTTTCAGTGGCTTATGAGAAGAAAAGTCTATCTTTCAATAATTTTACAAGACCAAGGTGGGTGGGCAGGGCTTTTGTTTTGCAAAAACAGGAGGCAATCTGTGCACTGGCTTTTAGACCTTCTCCTTTGAAGAATTACATATGGTTTCTACCCACATTTCATAGGCCAAAGCCAGTAACATGGCCCCACTTCATTTAAGAAAGGATGGGGATCCACCACCCTGCGCTGGGCCAGCCAGGAGCCAGACGTGCTTGAGGGACAGCTCCAATGTGAACCACGGTCATCATTACCCAAAGCATCTATATCCACTAAGCATCAGTCTGTGCCAGCTATCAGGCCTACAAAAGGGTTGAAAGGCTGACTTCTCTGAAGATCATCCAGGTGGTTGGGGGTCAACACACAGATAAATCAATAAATAACACAGAGTTGCTGTTTTACCATTTGAAAGGCAAGAAAACATTCCAGATACCCTTAGGATGGAGAACATCCCAGGGTATGGAAGTCAGGACAACTTCATAGGCAAGGGGAGTTGAATCAGCCATAGAAGAAAGGCAGAACCAGGGCAATCACAAGCAGGGGGAGGAGTGTTCTAGGCAGGAGGGCAGAGAAGAAAGGCTCAGAGACAGAAACCCATCTAATGCACCCTGAGAACTGTGAGTAAACCCATGAGCTGCAATGGAGGGTGGCTTAGGAGAAGTGTGGCAAAGGGGGTGGGGGAGTGGCAGCACTGGGAGGTAGGGGAACCATCTCTTCGAAGTTCTTGAAGTTGGGGCTTGGAAAGGAAGCTTTATCCCGCAGGCTTCTGGAAATCATGGCAGGCTTGTAAGTAGGAGGGTGACATGTGCAAGGCCATGCTTTACACACAGCAGTCCATCAGTGGTATAGACAACGATGCAGGGACATGGCCTAGCAGCTGGCAGGCACCACCGGTCTGGGTGGGAGGGGCTGAGGTCTTGAGGCGGTGAGAGTGTGCAAGGCTCGAGAGGTGAGGCCAGTGCTTAGGCTCACATGCCCTGCAAGGCCTCAGCCAGTTCCTGAAGGAAACACAGGCTGAGAAGCTCAGCAGAACTTGAGGTACTTTCACGAGACAGGGTATAGAAACTGAAATAGAACATTCCAAGGAGGAGGGTGCCTGGGAGACATTCTTGGTGTAAGTGGAGTCCCAAGATGGCAGTGAGGCAGTAAGACTGAACTGGAAATTGATGACCCTCACAAGCACTGGCAGCCAGTTGAACCAGCTTCAAACACGACTGGACTGGCAAGGTCCTCCCTGTTCTAACTGCAAGAAGGAAAAGCTACACATCATTCTCTCTCATGAACAAAGATTCAAAAGCCCTACCTAAAATTTTAGCAAACTGAACCCAGCAAAATATGTAAAAGATAATCTATCAAGATCAAGTTTCAAGGTTAGTTTGACATTTGAAAATCAATTAAGATAATTAATCACATTAACTAGTTTAACACATTTAACTAATGAAGAAAAAATCATATAATCATCTCAATAGAACAAGAAAAAACATTTTATAAAACTCAATGCTTATTCACGATTTTTTTTTAAAGGTTTTATTTATTTGACAGAGAAAGAGAGAGCACAAGCAGGGGGAATAGCAGGCAGAGGGAGAGGGAGAAGCAGGCTCCCTTGCTGAGCAGGGAGCCCGATGCAGGACTTGATCCCAGGACCCCAGGATCATGACCTGAGCCAAAGGCAGACGCTTAACTGACTGAACCACCCAGGCACCCCTCATGATTTTTTTTTTAAAAAGCTCTTAAACTAGCAATAGAATGAAATTTTCTTTATCTCATTAAAAATATAGCAAACATTATATTAAAATTAACTTTTATCCTCTGAGGTCGAGAATGAGACGCATTTGCTTACCACCTGAATTTCTGTTAAACCTGATACTGGAGATCTCAGCTAGTGAGATAAAGCATATAAGGAACACATAGAAATAAAATGTATACAAGTTAGAATGGAAGAAATAAAACTGTCATTATTCCCAAATGACATGGTATTATACATAGAAAATCCAAAAGAATCTATATATAAATTATTAGAATTAATCAACAAATTTACCAAGGTTTCTGGATACAAGGCTAATAGACAAAAGTCAATTATATCTCATCATAATATCATCAGTTATGAAATGAAGTAAAAAATTTTTCCTTTAGATCAAATAGCCAGGAATAAATCTAACAAAAGATGCATAAACCTTCTACACGGAAAACTGTAAAACATTCCTGACTAAAAAATTAAACAAATGGAACAATATATCACATTCATGAGTTGAAAGGCTAAATATTTGGAGTTGATGGTTCTTTCCAAAGTGGTCTATACAGATTTAATGAAAGTCTGATCAGTGTCCTGACAGCATTTGTAGTAGAAACTTACAAGCAGATTCTATTATTTATATTGAAATGTCAAGGGCTAAGAATTGCTAAAACAAACTTTAAAAAGAAGAAGAAAGTTGGAGAACAAACAGGACTAGATATTAAGACTTATAACGTGCCGGTAAAACAGTGCCGACTGCAACGGGAAAATGCAGGTGGACTAGTGGAACAGATCAGAGAGTCTAGAAATAGAACCATATTACAGGGACACGTGACTAATGATACAAGTGGCACATGAAACAATGCGGAAAGGATTTAAAAAAAATACGTGATGCTTGGTCAATTGGATATCCATTTGAATAAACCCAAAATAATAATCTTGATCAATATTCCACATAGAAAGCAGTTTCAGGTGGACTATAGGTCAAAAAGGTAAAAGGTATATAATACGGTTTATAGACTATAACATTGGAGAATGTCTCCATGATTTTGAGGTAGAGAAGAACAACAACAATGACAAAAAACACTAACCATAAAGGAAAAGATTTGGGCGCCTGAGTGGCTCAGTTGGTTAAGCGACTGCCTTCGGCTCAGGTCATGATCCTGGAGTCCCGGGATCGAGCCCCACGTCGGGCTCCCCGCTCAGCAGGGAGTCTGCTTCTCCTTCTGACCCTCTTCCCTCTCGTGCTCTCTATCTCTCATTCTCTCTCTCTCAAATAAATAAATAAAATCTTTAAAGGAAAAGATTTATATATTGGACTGTATTAACATTTATGACTTCTGTTCATCAAAACATACCATAAAAAAATAAAAAGAAGGTATCTGAAACATGTAATAAAAAGCACATGTCGAGACTACATCAAGAACTCCTACAGATCAATGTGAAAAGGATAGACAACCCAACAGAAAAATTAGCAAAAATCTGAATAAGCACTTCACAAATGAAAGTATGCAAATACCTAATAAGCATATGAAAAGGTAGTAAACCTTATTAACCACCAGGGAATTTCAAATTGAATAGTATGAGATGAGAGACCACCTCATGACCACCAGAATAGTTACAGTTTGAAAGCCCGACCATAGCCCAAGGTGGTGAAGATGTGAAGCCGCAGGAACTCTCACGAAGCGCTGGTGAGCAGTACACCCATCTGGGATAACGGTTCGTCCGAAACTGAACACACGTTTACCCTATGACCCTGCAATTCTACTCCTAGCTGTATCTGTCTGCCTCCTCCCTGAGATGCATACATGGAAAATGTTTCTATCAGCTTTCTTTATAGTAGTTAAACCCAGAAACAGCCCACATGTCCCTCAATAGAACAGGTGGACAAATTGTGGTGTATTCATACCATGGAATCACATACGGCAATGAAAATGTGCTCTGTGCAATAATATGAATGAATCACATAAACGTAATGTTGAGTATAATAAGCCAGGAACACATACTGTGATTCGTTTACATAAAGGTTAAAAACAGGCCAAAGCAACCCAAGATGTTAGAAGTGAGGATAGCAGTTACTTTTGGAAAAAGGTGGTCTTGAGTGGGGCGGGGCATGAGGAAGTCTCTGGCATGTTCCTTGTCTGCATCTGGGTGGAATGACATGGGTGGGCTCATTGTGTGAAAATGCTCTGGGCTGTATGCTTTTGGCTTGTGCATTTTTTGGTGTGCCTGTGATACATCAACGAAAGTTTATTTAAAAAAAAAAGGAAGAGGTGACCTTTAGGGTCCATTTGTGTGTGTGTATATATGTATATCCAAATAAAATCATTGGCGTATTTTAATGTTCACATTTAACAAATTCATACTCTTAACACCCCTCCCTCCCACCACACACACACACACACACACACACACACACACACACACACACACACACCACTGATTTTGTGGATGATGTCATTTGGAAATACAGTTAAATGCCTAAGCTTGATGTCCTTCCCCTCACTTAACACAGCCCCATCGCCAATGACAGCTCTGCAGAAACAATCTTATTTACTGCTCACAGAGACTATGTGAGCAGAGTGCTTTTGTTACCATTTCAATGTTGAGTAAATGGGAGGTTCAGTGACCCTCCAGGTCCTGGCACAAACCCAAGCCTGGCTCCCTGCCCCCTCCTACTGCCCCTCACTGTGGAGCAAGAGGCTCTCCCCAGGTGCGCCCTTCCTGGGAATGATAATTATTTACATACAACCGCCAAGTTTCCAGAGAGCAGGATGCAGGCTTTCAGGGCTGTCCCTCGGTACAGGACCTAACACGAGAAGGGGACACTTGGCCACTCCGAACTGGGGAACACGTCTTCTACCTCTCTCCAGCTTCTCCACCAGGCTCAAATGGATTGAACAAACACTGCAAGAAGGCACTCCTTTGGGGTTTCGCTGTCATTTTTCTTTTTTCTTTTGTTTTAAGTGCTACATGGTAGAATCTAAAGGATCCCACCCACAATCCCAAGCGTGAAGATCTTTCCGAGGGCCCCTTGGGCAGATTTCTTCGTCTCTCACATTTCAGTTTATGCCTTCCTCCTATCACATTTGGAACCTCTGAACTGAATAAACCCACATTCCTTTTAGGTGAGATAGCAAGTCCCAAATGATGAAAACAGTTTGCAAAAAATGTGCTAGAATATTTCAAAAATGGTTTGTGTTTGAAGGAACGCAGGGAGGGTGAAGTTTTCAAACTGATCTTTGCTTAGAAAGTCTTGCTTTCAGTCGCTCTCAGACATTCCTCCGTCAATCCTTGGCAGATGTGCATTTTCTTTCAGGAGGAAAAGTCACTAAGGGAGGACGGGAAAAAAAGTCCTTCCCTTCCCTTGCCTTCCCCTTATTCCCATCCTGTGTGCCTCCAAGGTCGAACCCAGATGTGACCTCCACTTCAACCTGGGCCCCCACCCAGCCCCCAGTCTCACTTCTCCCCTTGAACCCCTTACTGTCTGTGGATTTCCTTTGATACTTATTATGTGAGGTTTGTGTCACTTCTGCTCATCTTCTACAGAAGACTGTGAGCTATTAGAGTCCTAACAAAGATTAAACCGACACTTGGTGCATAAATATTTGGTGACTAAACTAATGTTTGTGGCTGCAAGGAACAGAAAACTCTGATTCCAGTGTCCTCGTCAGTTAGGGTTGTGTGATCTCATATGACAAGACGTCCCAAGGTGGGACAGCTCCAAGTTTGACTAATCTGGCAACTCAACAACATCTCTGGGGACCAGGGACCTCCCTCTTCCTGCTCTGCTACCTTCTCCGGGACAACCACTTCCATGGTGGT
The DNA here is from genome assembly GCF_037043125.1 of Eumetopias jubatus. Classification (NCBI taxonomy): domain Eukaryota; kingdom Metazoa; phylum Chordata; class Mammalia; order Carnivora; family Otariidae; genus Eumetopias; species Eumetopias jubatus. Next base: position 70,169,096 of record NW_028274823.1, on the reverse strand, counting down.
TAGGGTGCCTGCATCTCATCCTAAACAACAGTCTCCAGAAGAGAAAGGACTGTCTTCTCCTTGTGCACATTTTAGTTGTGCAAAAATCTTTCTCAGAAGTCCCCCACCCTACCCCAGCAAACTTCCTTTCACATCTCCTTGGCCAGAACTTGCCCATCCTGAAACAATCAGCAAGGAATATGGTTGGCTGTGACTGGTTTGTAGACTAGAGTTTAGGATTTGCCCTGAGCTGGGGACAGGATCATCGTCCCAGAGGGGGAGACCCAAACAAGGCTGGGTTCTGTTACCAAAGAAGATGAAGGACCATCTGGGAGAAGGCAAAACAATGTCTGGTGCACAAAGGACTAGAATAGAGATTTCTCCAAAGAAGACACACAAATGGGCAATAAGCACATGAAAAATGCTCGGGATGATTAGTCATTAGGGAAGTACAATCAAAACCACAATGAGATACCACTTTATAGCCATCCTAATGGTTATGCAAAACAAAACAAAACAAAAAGGAAAATAACAAGTGTTGGTAAGGAGGTAGAGAAATTGGAACCTTTGCTTATGGCTGGTAGGGATATAAAATGGTGAGAATCCTGTGAAAACAGTTTGATGGTTTCTCAAAAGGTTAAGCATAGAATTACCCAGCAATTCCACTCCCAGTGTATATGTGAAAGAATGGCAGTCAGGGACCCGAACAGACACTTGCACACCCATGTTCACAGCAGCATTATTCACAACGGCTGAGAGGAGGAAACGTCTGTTCATTGACAGATGAATAGATAAACAAAATGTGGGATTGTGAGATAATGGAAAATATATATATTGGCCTCTGCCCCCCCAGTTCCTAGCATAGAGCTCCTAAAACCCTTGTAATTTCCTAAGTGATAAGAGCACTAGGAGCAACTTTTGTTCTAATGCGGCGACTCTGGGTTGGCTCCTGGACGGCTCCTGGATGGAAGGTGGTCACCAGAAAGACCAAGCCGTAATTAGAAACTTGAACATTTTCAGCCCAACCCGCCCTCCCTCCCCATCGTCCAGGCAGGAGAGAGGGGCTGGAAATGGAGTTAATGATTGATCACACCTAGCTGAGGAAGCTTCCATAAAATCCTAAATAGTAGAGGATTCAAGAAGCTTCCAGGCTGGTGAACACATCCACACTGGGAGGTGACACACCCCAAACCTACAGGGACAGAACCTCCTGCTGTTGGGGGCCTCCCAGACCTCACCCTCTGTATCTCTTCTTCTGGCCATTCATCTGGATCCTTGATCATATCCTTTAATAAATTGGTAAATGTAAGTAAGTGTTTCCTTGGGTTCTGTGAGCCACTCTAGCAAGTTAATCAAACCTGAGGTTCATAGAAACCTCCAAATTGCAGCCAAGTAAGAAAGAAGTTGTGGGTAACCTGGGAACCTTGTACTTGCAATCAGCATCTGAAGTGAGAGCGGTCTTGTGGGACTGAGCCCTTAACCTCTGGGATCTGATGCTGTCTCCACGTAGTGTCAGAATTGAGTTAAATTGGAGGACACCCAGCTGGTGTCATGGAGAACTGCTTGGTGTGGGGGAAAACCTCCATACATTTGGTGACTGGAAGTGTCAGAAATGAACAATGGAATATTATTCAGCCTTAAAAAGGAATGAAATTTTGACACGTGCTACAACATGGATGAAACTTGTGGACATTATACAGAGTGAAATAAGTCAGACACAGGCAAATATTGTAAGTTTCCATTTCTTGAGGTACCTATAATAGGCAAATTTCGAGACACAGGAAGAATAGAGGTCACCGGAAGCTGGGGGAGGGGGGGGAGAATGTAATGGGTACAGACTTTTTGTTAGAGATGTGGAAAAGTTTTGAGTATAGGTAGTGGTGATTTTTACACAACAGTGTTAATGTATTTGTGTACACTCATGAATTATTAAAATGGTAAATACCATACTATGTATATTTTACCACAATAATCTTTGTCCCATTGACTGTGTTTGCAGCCGTCATAGGACTGGCATGAGCCACACACAGGACAAAGTCAAACGTGGGTCTGTGCACATCTTCAGCCCAGACCGCTCTGTGGGACCAGACACTGTGTTTGCACTGAGCAGGCACCCGCCAGAGGAAAACTATGCTCGCCTCGTGGAGGACCTGTAATCAGCTGAGATCCAAACTGAGGAACACACTGGTGTTTTTGTTATTATTGTGAAAAGAAATTCTGACAGTTCTCTGATGTTGATTTGTTTTGTCTTTATATTTTTTATGTGTATATTTTATTTACAAAGTACACACATAAAGCTAGGTTTACATTCTGTGTATAGCTCTTATACAACTATAAAACCTAGCAAATATAGGAATATTAAAAAAGCTATAAGACAAAAAGTATCTGTAAAGCTAGACCCAATAATACTAACATGTCAGACGTTGTTCTGAAGACACTACAGAGATATTCTCAGAGTAAATATGGCCCCAGCTTTACAGGTTCTTTTCAATTTGGTATGCCCATCCTGCCATATACTCACTCAGTTCTCTCACCACTCTCTCTGCATGAATTATTGCGCACTTTCTATCTGCAGAGCCTGGGGGGACGTGACTAGGCCTTCAGCTGGCCTTCTTACAGCTCCTTCTGTCATTTTGTTATGAACGGGGGGATCAATAAGTCTCTCCAGGGAGGCTAAGGGTTAGAAATACAGTTTCTGTGGCAGTGTTCACTTTTGTCACCCTGATGATCCAGAAAAATAAAAACTACAGATGCATACATACATATATATAAAGTTGCTCTTTGAAATTAAAGTATAACTTGAACATTTTCGTTGAGAACGGTCAGACTCCATATTAACTATAGTTTCTTACTTTCTGTACTCTGATGCTCTGACATCTGGGGTCTTGCTGACCCTGGAGGGACTGCCCCTCCCAGGGTTAGCCCATTCCTAGAGATAGTAGTAAACAAATCACCAGAGAGGGAGTTTTTCAAATGCAAGCCACACCCGAGTGAGCCCCTCTATGACACTCTCTCGCATACTCTGGGCCACCATCCCCCTGCCTAGAGCACCCAGGGCCAGGAACCAGACAGCTAAGGACAGCCCCAATTCCCTAGAGCTCACTGAAAATTATTTAGCTGGCCAATCCTGAGCCTAGTAACCATGGGTCATCTCTTCCTTCCCATGAAAATCACAGTAAAGACCCCTGCCTGCAACACCCCCCCCCCCCGCCCTGCCCAACTCTGCCTCCCTGACTGACCCTGGTGCTTCTCTCTGTATCCCTGCATGGCATGCCTCCCAGTTAATGTGAACATAAAAACTTCTTTCAGGAGTCATTTCCATGTCTGCATGTCTTACCATACCTGAGAAAAACAAATCCTGAGTACATTTTTAAAACAGACTCCCTGAGAATATGCCTATGACCTTCCAAGGGCTTGAAAAAGATCCCAATGTCCCTGAAAGAACACAGGCCTCAAAGTCAAGAGCACGGGTGGATGTTTGACTGTGTCCTGCCTTAACTCCATCCTGCCTAATTGGCCTCCTAACAGAATTAAAAGAGATAAAAGCACATGGGAAAGTTCCTGATGAATTGCCCATGCTCCATAAACACTCATTTTCTTGCTGAGCCTGACATCTTCTTGCTGTGAGGCCCATCTGGCCATGATTTGGGGTTACCTCTCCATATCTCTGATCCCCCCCCACTAGGCCCAGGCCCCACCGGACCAGCCACATGGGGTCCATAAACAGAGGGATGAAATTCAAGGGCATCCATATCTCATGAAAGGGCTCAGGCATCTTGCCGAAAACTTTCATGAGAGCTCCATATTTTCAGTGACCTGACAAATGCCCTTGTTCCACAAAACATCAACAAAACCCTTCATATCAGCCTTGTGCCCTGAGTTACCTGGCCTGCTCAGTTCTGCTTTTGGAGAGCCAAGGTCAGTTTGCACCAGTGAGACATGGCGAGGCATCCTGAAAGTCCTCAAGAAGACAGCACGTCACACACCTGACAGGAGGGAAATTGAGGGAAATTCAAGCATGAAAACGCAGCAGCAGCTGAAGAGAAAGGTCTCTGTGTTGCCACATAACTTGAGCATCACTCTCAGTCCTCATAACACATCTGGCCCCTCTCTTGTCCCACTGGCTGTGAGGACAGGAACCAGGCCTTTTCCAACTCACTGTTCTCAGCACCTGCCTCCTGGGAGCTGCTGATGGGAACCTGAGGCAGAAAGTAATGTGCTTTCTTTTTCAGCATTCATTGAAATTAACACACACACACGATAAAGAGGCTACCAATAATGTTTTATATATTTTTAAATTATTATAAGAAATATGTACTGTATAATTAATTTCCATTTATCATGTTTTACTTACTAAAAATTTTCAGTCTCGGGGCACCTGGGTGGCTCAGTAGGTTGAACAACAGACTCTTGATTTCAGCTCATGTCATGATCTCAGGGCGGTGGGATCAGGCCCCACGTAGGGCTCTGCATTAAATGCATTGTCTCTTTCAAATTCTCTCTCCCTCTGGCCACCCCCTCCCCCCGCCACTGCTAACATATGCACTCTCTCTGAAATAAATAAATAAAATCCTTTTAAAAAAATCTTCAGTCCCTTCCTTTTTTTAAATTTCAGCATGTCTGTGTATTGATTTTTTTTCTTGTTCCAGATAATTTCACTTTAGAAGATTCCTTCTTTCCTCTCTCCCCCCATTCTCTCTCTCTCTTCATTCTTGTTTTTAAGTGTGTGTGTCCCCTATCCAAAATGCCATGCTCTGGTTTTGGGCTCAGTTGTTAACTTCTGACTCATTTGGACCCCCATGGTGTCAGGGTCTGATGAGCTTGACCTGACTGTTACCCAACCTGCTAAGCAGGGGTGAGGGTACTCCTCAGGGTCCCTCCCAGGGCACAGAGGCAGGGTCTGTTGGGCTTGAGCATTCTCTCTGATCTCTTCACCCCGGAGCCCGGGCATGCCTGCTTGCTCCTGTCAGGCAGACCCTCCTGCGCTCAGTTTCCTATCTTCATCCCTAAACTTCATTGTAGGAACATTTTTCCTATCCCTACCTTCTTCTGAATCTCTTTCTTATCTCCCAGCCCCTCCCCGCCACATACCTTTAGTGGTCCCCCATAGGACCAGGTTGTCATTTGTGGAAACTAAAACTAAAATTCTAAGAAAAAAAGAAGCAAACGCATATATACTAAAACATCAGATTTGGGGAGGGATTTCCTGTCCTTTGTTCCTCTTGAGCTTAAGGAGCACGTGAACTCAAAGAGCCAGCGTCCACCAGGGGCTTCACTTTGTAGACAGAACGAAACAGCTTCTAGCCCAAAGGCAGAGAAACAAGTCTAAGTGGAAGGAGGGAGGAAGAAGCAAAGGGAGTCATTATAGTCAAACAAACTGTGTTCCTGTCTTCCGTGGGAGGGAGCAAGGCTGCGGGAGCTGGACCTCTTTTTCCAACTGCCAGTGGAATCGCTAGATGACTTCCAGGAAGCGCAGCTGTATAGAGCTTTCATTATTGATGATGATTTTCAGTAACACTTCACTCTTCCCAGCACAGGGTCTGGCCTTGGTCCTTCTCCCAGTCTTGGTTACAAATTCCTTTTTGTAAGTGCAATAAGACATTCGGGGCAGTGCATTCCTTGGGGATTATTGTACTGCTCGGGTCTTTGGCCTCATGTTTTAGACCGTCAACTGAAGTCATGGAGAATGGACCAGAAATTCATTCTCTGTTGGGTCCTATTGTTTACATGAAAGCAGCTTTCAGAACTTCCCCCAAGCCCGGAATGTAATGATTTCTCAGTTCCCACTGCCCAGTGGGACCTAAAATAGGGCCCTCCCCTCCACCCTGGCGGCATATTCCCATTTTTGCTCTACAGGTCACTGGAAAAGCTAAACTAAGGGCAGGCTGTCAAGTCAAGGAGCTAAAGAACAGAACTCCAGACTTGGCAATGCATTTGGGGTGAATCAGATACAGGTCACCTGCACAGCACATGAGCAGATCTCCAGTTCCTAGAAGGGGGAAAGTTCCCAGAGATCCTGAAACTGCTGAGACCACCACCCAAGAGTGCGCCTGCCTGGGCTGAGAGGATCGAGTGGCCCTTTCTCCAAGGGGTCCTGATGGAGCAGTGTCTGCTCCTTCTCTGAAATTCTCCTGCCGCTTCCACAGTGGGACAGGGTGGGGAAGTCACCTGACTGTGTCGGCACGGAGGAGGGCAGATTTGGTTACCTAGAGAGTAGACTCAAGTCCTGTTCTTGCCCTATCCAAGCGCTGTGACCTAACCAAGTTACTTAAACTTTTGGAGTTTTGATTTCTCCTTCATAAAATGAAAAGCATCGTGTCTTCCTTCATTCTGTTATCATAAAGATTAGGATTATGCATATGCAGCAGTCAGTATACTCCGGCCCATGGTAAATGGCTCAGGAAATAATAGCTATTAGTAGTATTACCAACACAAAGAGAAACTCTAAAATGTGAAAGAGGAAATAAAATAATAAATGAAGTAAAATCAAATGTGAAAGAGTCTCAGCAGCATGGAATCTTCGTTGGGAATAAACGCCAATGGTCATCTAAGCCGTCCTTGTCCAAAGTCCCTGGCACTTTGAGAGACAGGTGGTCTGCTCCTGCCCGCTCTGCCCTGCTCGGGCCCTGTGCTTTCCAAGCAGCCACCTCTCCCACCTCCTGGGAATAAAACCACAGGCCAGGGCAATCCTGCTCAGGCTTGAGAATGTAACCCTCCTGTGGGTAGCAAGTGTGACCATTACAACAGGCCAAGTCCATATCACACTATGCACCCCTTGAATTTCATTACATGTGCTGTGGATGTCTCATATGGGTCTGGTCTCTCCAACTACATCTGAAGTTCCTGGTGGCCAAGGACTGGGCTTGTACCACATTCAGGCTTCCCCCAACTCTGGTCCTGAGCTGACTGTAGGTATTTACTAAGACTTGCTGTTTGCTTGAAAAACTATTTTGCATTTGACTGGAGCTTAACAAATAATTAAATAATACAGAAATAGAGTTTATCTGTCATAAAGATGATCTTCCCATGACTCACAACAACCACTGCATTTAAGAAACTACTTTCTGTTGAGATGAAGGGGAAATGTTAGAGATAGTCCCATAATTATTTGGGAATCCGAGTTTTTAAATGGTTGGTGGTGATTCTAGAATTGCTACAGAGGAGGAATTTAGGGTCACCATCGGGTTGGGCAAGGGCATCAAGAGATTTGTCGTAAAGCTGTGATTTCTTAGCAAGTTCATTGCTTTTTAAACTTTATTTCATGTTCTTTTGGACTAGCTTTGGGAGATATTGGAGATTATGGGGGAAAGAGGTCTGAAGACCTCCATAAGCAAAATAATATGTAGTGTCAGCACCACCAGAAGTAAATATTTTAATTCCTAAATTTTGGGGTCTATTCCTTTCCCTACTGTGTTAGTTATCTATTGCTGCATGACAAATTACCCCAATACTTAGTAGCTTATATAACAGACATTTATTATCTCACAGCTTCTTTGGGTCAAGAATTTGGGAATGGCTGAGCTCATGGTCTCTCATCACACTGCAACCAAGATGCTGGTGAGGGCTGCATAATCTCAAGTTTGGGCCAGAGCTTGAGAAGCCATTTCCAAGATGGCGCACTCACATAGATGGTGGCAGCAGGCCTCAGTTTCTCCCCACATGAGCTCTCTCTCCATGGGTAACCTGCATGTCTTCATGATATGTCAGTGGCTTTCCCCAGAGCAAATGAACCTGGAGAGAGAACAAAGAGGAAGCCCAAAGCCTCAGTGACTTTACACCATGGCATCAGCCTTGCTCTCATTAATTAGAGCAAGTCACTGAATCAAGTATATACTCAGAGGAGGAAAATTGAGCTCTACCTTTTGAAGGAAGGAATTTGGGAACATATTTTAAAACCATCATCCTATTATTAGCAAGCCTCGGGACAGGTCCCATGCCTCGGATTTATACAGAGCCACTGTTTCTGAAGTTGTTTCAGTCAAGATGGGTTGTTGAAACAAACCACCCTCAAATCTGAGTGGCTTATTGCTCTAAAGTTTTCCCACTCTTGCTGTAACACGGCTAGGAGAGGACCTCTAGTCATTGTCACAGCTCAGGGACTGAAGACGATGGAGTCTCTGTCTTGACATACTCTTCCATGTATACCAAACCAGGAGAAGTCTACAGCAAATCTCACGCTGTTCATAAAGCTTCAGACTAGAAATGACACACATCACACACTATATTGGTCAAAGAAAATCACATGGCCCAGGGGCGCCTGGGTGGCTCCGTCGTTAAGCGTCTGCCTTTGGCACAGGTCATGAGCCCAGGGGTCCTGGGATTGAGCCCCACATGGGGCTCCCTGCTCTGTGGGAAGCCTGCTTCTCCCTCTCACACTCCCCCTGCTTGTGTTCCCTCTCTGTCAAATAAATAAAATCTTAAAAAAAAAAAGAAAGAAAGAAAGAAAGAATGGCCTGACTTCAAAGGGGGCATAGGGTGTGCAATCCAAACTGTCTAGAAGAAGGGAAACCAGAACACTTGCTTAACATACAGTGGTGACCATTAATCACCTCTATTTGACCCTCTTCAGTAGTATTATACTTAAAAAAAAAATTAAAATGCAAGAGCAGGATTAAAACATTCTCTGGGAGCCTTCACTGGGTTCCCTGAGGGGAGGATTGTTCTTAGAAACACTTCAAATCTCTTTACATTGAGATTGACCCGTATGCAGGGACTAAATCAGACAATACAAGAGAGTAGGGTTTTCTCCAAATACAAGGCTGAGTTGCCTCAACCCTCAAGATCCCTCTCACATAAAAGGTGCTAAAGGCAGAACAAGAGCCTTAGAAATGCAATAGGCAACAAATAATTTCAAACATCCCATTATTATCTAGTTCTGTCATCTTCATTGTGATCATGGTGATTTTGAATGTCTTCACTCCCTATCTGTGTGCTTTGCTGTTTGTTTCCCCCAGAATCCCTCGGACTTTCAGCAATAATTAATGACCCATTAACATGTTAAGTACCCCCTCATCATTATTTATTCATCTAGCATTAGAAATGATGAGCCCATCCTGGGGGAAACGGCAGCAAGGTCTCTCTGGGGGGCAATCACTGGGCTCTACGAAGGGAAAGGCTGGACATGCTCTGCCTCCCCAGTGCCCTGGTGTTCTTCTGGAAAAGCACCAAGGCGAGCTTTGAGAACTGCAGCTGAGAAATCATGGAGGCCGCGTTTCAGTTCAACTTGGCCTGCCCTCCAGGAAGACGCTGCAGATTTAGGTCACAGCCTGAAATTTTCAAATGACTAATTTTTACCATATTCCAAAATATGAATTACTAAAGTAGGAGAAGAGCTCCTGCTCTAAAATCCCCATGAGAGCAGCGTGCATGTGTTCTCAGGAAAAGGAGAAGCATCAATGAGCCCAGGACTTTAAATCAAATAACATAAGCAATTGCTTTTTAAGAAAATCATTCCAGACTGAAGAGGCTCTAATCCTGCTTCCCAAGCTCTGTCTGTGTGTGTAACTCCCATCAGCCACTGACCTGGAATGTTCCTTAAGGGCTCCTTCCCAATTGTCTAGCCGGGATATCACAGGATCTATTGATTATCCAAAACTCCAGACTCCCTTCTGCCATGTACACAAAGCTTCAGGGTACCTTTCCCTGTTCCCCCAGCACCTTATTTTCCTCGCCTGATTGGTGGTGTTCTACACAGCATTTTTTATTCCATGAGCAGCTTAGTCACAACCACCTTGATGACACCATCCCCTATGTTCACCCTGGCTTTCCATCTGGAGGGTCTTTAGGTCTTATGGGCCATGTTTCAGTATCTCACCAGCGCCTTCAGGTAGAGGAAAGTGCTTTGCACAGCGGAGGGACTGAGGAAGGAAGGAGGAAGGCAGGTGTTCTCAACCAAAGCCACAGACCAGCATCAAGTGTTCACAGAGCTGGCTATGCCCTTGCTGTCTCTGCTCCATCCACAGAAACAAATTGCTGATTCCCTGACCAAAAACAGTAAGGAAATGGGATTTCCTAGATGAAACTTGTCCTTCAATAAAAGAACACAGTTACCTGCTTGAGGCACTGGAGTCTGTCTGCCCTGGTCTGGTGGTCTGCCTCAGCCTCTGATAAGCAAATGATCTGACATCACCAAGCCGCCTTTTCCTCCTGCAGAATGAGGGTAATGGCTGTTCTGACCTCCCAAGGGTTACTGGGAGAAGTGAATGAAATATGCATGAGAAACAGCACCAAACATAAAGTGTTCAATAATTACTACCCAAGAATTTTAAGTCATTCATCCTAATTAGGCTTTCTCTTATTGTTGGTGTTTCTCTACAGTTTCTATGTGCTTGTGCCTTTTGGTAGGTAAGGGATCAGTGCACAGCAGACACATATGAACATCACCCAGACAGGTGTGAGCATTACCCAAACAAATTAGGGAGGGAATTCATTATCACATTATCCTAACACAATCTACAAACTAAACCAATGGAGTTAGGATCATTCCTTCCACCCCTGGAGATTATAGCATGCAGGGATTTCTGCTGCGAGCCCTGAGTTATGCATCACATAGCTCATGTAAACAGGGTAGGCCAGCTAGGAGTGGGTGAGTGGGGACAGGAGAGCATAGAAACTTTGTTCCCTTCCTCCTAGGAATCACAGACAGTCCAGGGTGAGGTGGAGTCCCAGCGTCTGAGTCTTGAGACACAGAGGGGATGCAGCCCCAGCCCGCCTGCCTGCAGACATGGAGTGTCCTCTCCAATCAGGCAGCAAGGGTGCAGGGGCTCAAGGGCCCTTCCTCCCACCTCCACCACACCCCTCATTTCATGGACGTTGGGACCCCCTCCCCGGGGCACCACCATCACCAGTGGGCACTTCTCAGAAAGCAGACCAGGACCCTGGCCCCACCCTGCCCATCATGTTCACTTAGTGTTTGTTTCGCTTTCCACTTAGTGTTGTCAGCCCCAAAGTGACACAGAGTGAAGCCTCTGGGGGCCGAATCTAAGTCAGCAACCTCCCCCAGGCTCAGTCAAAAAGCTGCCCTGGGGGTCCCTCCTGCACAGCCATCTCCTCCAGAAATCACAGACCCTGGCTTCCCAGCCTTCCCTTCCTCTTTAGACCGTTACACAACCATGACAAGCTGAACACCCACTAGGCTACAGCCAGGAGAACATGCAACTTTGATGCACAGATATGTCTGCAAGGGAAGAGGAGGGAACCTTCCAGGGACCAACTGCTGTGCGAAATTTTACCTGCCCTGTGTCTTGTCCGCTGCCCTTGCTCCCTTCACGTCCACGGCCTTCGTGACGCGGCCCTGTCCCTATGGCAGAGCTGTGGCTGTTCACACAGCCCTGTAGGGGTGAGCTGGGCGTGACCTTTCCTGGGGGCAGCCACCTGGGGGGATGGCTGCTTGCTGAAGCATGGAGGAGGGGCACAGAGTCACTCACCTTCCTTTCTTCTGTCCTAAAACCATCCACGTAACGGGAATCCACCGTTGCACACGTCACAGGAGAGAGGAGACCCAGAAACTAACAAAAAACTGGCCCGGCCGGTTTGTTTTGGGGACTGGAGTTTGGAGGAGAACCCCTCCATGGGGTACCACAGCACCTTAGGAAGCCAAAGATGTGTTCGAGGGGTGTGATTGGTTCTATGTGTCAGCTTGGCCAGGCTACAGTACCTGGTTCTTTAATTAAACAACAATCTAGGCATTTCTGTGAACATATTTTGTGGATGTGGTTGGTGTCTACAATCAGTTGACTTTAAGATCAACCTCAATAATGTGGGTGGGCCTCATCTAATCAGTTGAGGTCCTCAAGAGTCAAAACAGGTTTTCTAGAGAAGAAGAAATTCTGCCACAAGACTACAAAGTTGACTCCTACCTGAGTCTCCAGCCTGCCAGGTTGCCGACAGACCTCAGAGCTGCCATCCCAATCCCACTGTTTCAAGGGCAGTGGCCCTGCTGGGCACCACTTCCGGCGCTATAGTGAGGTCTATTATTCCATGCTCAGAAAGGACCCCCATCCCATCCAGGACGGGACATACCTCATAGCCAGTCTCATCTCAACCTACCCATGATGCCACCCTTCTCCCTATGGTTTTCATCAACACACAGGTGGACCAGGTTGAACCTCAGCAGACAGCAAGATCTGCTGACAGCTTACCGCTGACTCAATCAGGTAGGGGGTGCCGGCTCTTAAAGGGTTTCCTTTTTTTATCACATCATGGCCGTTGGTGTGAGGTGAGGGGCAAACCAGGGGCTGGAGATCGGCAGATCCAGGTGTGAGGCCCAGCTGTACTGTTTACTGCCTGTGCATCCTTGGGCCTCTGTCTTAGCATCTGTAAAATGGGAGTAACAAGAGGATTACCTAACTCACAGCAATGCCGTGAGGCTCAGGAAAGTAGAGGTACATAAAGCATTTGGAGAACTGTAAAGAATATAGAAGCTACTCATGAATTAACTGAATTATTTTCATGACTTTCCATCTGTCTGGGAATAAACCCCACATAGCAAACCATTTAGAAGAAACTTTTCCAGCCTGTGCTGCTGCAAGGGGCCGGATCTTAGCACACGCACGTAGAACTGTGAGTCTTGGTGCGTTACTGCCCTCTTCAGATTTCGAGGGAGGCGGCTTGGCTCTGTGACCTCATGGCCCCCACTTTTCACCAACGGCCGGCGGAAAGGATCATCAAATGGTATCAGTCCATCTGGGTGGCCAATCCCTCCCAAAGTTTCTTCTTGGCCTCCTAACATTTGTTTAGTCCAACACAGGCTCCATGCCCTGAATTTGGGGTAGGAAACAACCAAGTCACAGACTTAACCAGAACCTATGTCTTCCAACACAGACCATGGAGCCCTGTAATAATCTGCCCATGGATGGCTGCTTATAGTGTGAACCTGGCACTGACCCCACTTTTTAGGGCAGCACAGAGATGAGAACATCAGCTAAGGGCTGGTTTCCGGATTATTTGCTTTTGCTGTGTTCCGCACAGTTTGGAGAAGTCTATTCTGTTGTCTGCCCTGCCCGTCCACCCAGAGTGGATCCCTATGGCTCTACATCAGGCCACTCCCCAAGTTCATGCGTCTATGCAGCCGGAAGAACAGTGAGAACTCAGACCTCCGCATTCTGCTTTCAGAGCCCTGGGTGTTGCTGGGGTCGAGGGGGGTCCAAGCCCTGCATCTGTGGAGCAGGAGTTCAGGGAGGCTTCAGTATGAGCCGTGAAAAGAAGCTGGATCTCTCCCTTGCCAGTGTGCCACTTAACCTGCCCGAACCTCTAATTCCCCCACCATAGATGAGGGCGACATGATCTACATGTGTATGTGTCATAAAATTCTTAAAATGCTGCAACGAACAATGCCTGATCCACAGAAGACGCTTAGTAACACTGTTATTATTATTCTTTTTCCAATGCTATGATCCAACATAAGCAAAGAGAGAAGGAAATAGACAGACAGAGAGACTAGCGGCCCAACTAGATTTGCTGTCCAGACCACCGAGGCAGGAGGGAGAGGGATCACACCCCATGCGTGGTTCTTTGTAATCTGTCCAGGATTCCCTCCCAGTTTGTTTGGACAGAAAGGAAGGGACCCTGCAGTTTAGAAGCAAACTGAAGGTGGGGCTCTTTGGGTTTATTTGATTAGGTACAAAATGCCGGGGATGTGGTCTCTTGGTCTCTTCTGCCAGTGACTATGTACAGTCGTTTGTGGGTTTGGGGCCAGGGTGACTGGCACGTCCTGGGCTTTGGCCTCAGTCTTTGGCATTTAACCACAAACCACATGGAGAAAAGCCAGGTTGCAGGTAACTCTTCTCTGCCCCAAAAACCAAAATGGGTCCTCTGCAGTGGGGGGCTCTATTGGGGCCCTCATTGCTCCCAAGAGCACCCGCTGCCTCAAGGTTACTGGGAGGACCAAATGAGAGCAAATTAACCCAGAGGAAGGGGCTGGTGCAGAGAAAGTGTCAGGTGAGGATGTACCACAGCATCCTTGCCCCACCACCGTGTACAGGTGAGCATGCTGGGCCATTGGCCACTCCTCTAAGATAGCACTCCTAGCAAATGGTGTCTTCCCAGCAAATGCCATCTTAGCTAGTGCCTCCCTCCCCCAGGACTCCACGTCCTGTTCAATGGAGGCAACAAAGGCACGCAGACTTGTTGCTCTCCTTCCCTTACCCAACCCCTGCATCTGCACCATGTCGGATGCCCTTCCCATGTGTCACCAGGTGGAGCAGGTTGCCATGGCTCCCTCCTCATCCCCAAGGGTACAACAAGTTCTAAACATCTGGCAGGCAAAGATTTGATTGCCATCTCTGAGCAGAGCGTGTTTCTCAGAAGGAAAACAAGAGCAGCTGCTTGCTGAATGGGCTAAATATAAGAGGTGGCCTGGGACGTGCAGGGCCAAGTGGTTCAGAGAACGAGAGAAAGAGTGAGGCCACAGGGGCGCCTGGGTGGCTCAGTCGGTTAAGCAGACGCTTAACTTCGGCTCAGGTCGTGATCTCGGGATCCTGGGATGGAGTCCCACGTCAAGGATCCCTGCTCAGCCGGGTAGTCTGCTTCTCCCTCTACCCCTCCCCCCTGTTCATGATCTCTCTCTCTCTCTCTCAAATAAATAATAATAATAATAATTTTAAAAAGAAAAAAGAAAGAAAGTAAAAGTGGGGCCATAAAGCTACAGGGCAGCCAGGTCCATGTCTGTGTTTTGGGAACAACCTTGGAGGGCTTGCAGGTTGGTAGACCTCGGGACAAGTGATAAGAGGGACGGGTGTGGGAGGTGTCATTTACTCATTCCACAGATATTTATTGAGTCCCTGGCACCTAGGAGCTGGGAATAATAGCGGGGTGAATGAGATTATAGGGCTCCTGGCCTTGTGAGGCTTATATTCTGGCTTGGGGTGGGCAGCATGCATTAATCAAGGAAATTAAATTAAACAAATAAATTACATTAAAGAAGGTTTCATGCTGTGAAAATTGCTGCATGCATTGTGCTTGAGGGTGGGCCATATAGGGTGTTTAGAATTAAGCTGATTTCTGAGAAAGCTTGAAATAAAATGAAGTACTGTCCACAGCTGGTTAAAAAAAAAAAAAAGGCTACATAGATAAGCCCAGAATTCAGTACTCTAAGAGGTTAATGCCCCTAAAAGAAATTATAATGTATAATTTACAGTTAATTTTTAAAGTTAATTAGTTTTAAAAGGCTTTTTAACAACTTCCAAGTGAGAGATTCATTCACTCTGATGATAAGCTGTTATCTCGAAACATTATACACAACCAGGCAATCCCCCCTTCAAAATGTTCCTGTGGAGCCAGTGAATGTTAGCAGGTGTCAGGGAACCTGTGGACAAATGCAAAAAGAGAGGGCCAGATTAAAGGAAGTCACTCCAAATCAGGGATCATTTGGTTACAAAAACAGGAACCTGTTGGAGGAAGCTCAAGTAAAGACTAACATAATTTGAGCAATGGGGGTGTCTTATAGACCCCAAGGGCCAGAAATAGTGACGAGCCCATGAGGGACTAGAACCAGGAATTGAAAGTTTTCCAGAACTGAGAACTCACTTTCTCAGAGGCCATGTGGTTATTGCTTTTTAAATTTAATGTGTTGGGGCGCCTGGGTGGCTCAGTCGGTTAAGTGGCTGCCTTCAGCTCCGGTCATGATCCCAGGGTCCTGGGATTAAGCCCCGCATCGGGCTCCCTGCTCCACAAGAAGTCTGCTCTCCCTCTGCCCCTCCCCCTGCTTGTGCTTACATGCTCTCTCTCTCTCTCTGAAATAAATAAAATCTTTAAAAATAAGTAAATAAGTAAATTTAATGTGTTTATAATACTAGTTGTCTGTGGGATTGCTTTTTCATAATTCTTTATTGTGTTAAAATGCATACAACACAAAATTTGTCACTTTAATTATTTTTAATTCCAACATCCCTGCCATGTTTGGTTCTGATGCTTGCTCTGTCTCTTCCGATCACGTTTTTCCCTTTTGATGTGGCTTGTCATTTTTTTGATAGCCAGACGTGATATACCACTGCTGCAAACAGGCGCTTAGCAATGTCGTGTTGAGGTGTGGAGTGGGTAGGTGCTCTGTAGTCCTATGATTAGGTCTCTGTCCTTTAGTGAGCCAGGGTCTCTGGACAGTGAGCCTCAGGCATGCATCTCAGTGTTTCTCTCACCCTTAGGTGGGCAGGATGGCCCGAGTGGGCTAGAACTGGTATTTCACTTTTCCCATGGGCAAAGCTAGAGCTGACTGCAGCTGGACGCTTCCCTTACCCAGGTCAGTTACCCTAGCCTAGCAGGTTAGTCTCTGGTTAACTAGTTTCCCCTGAGGGCAGGAATTGTTAAAAAGAACAATGTCCTAGTGTATTTCAGGTTGGTTTCCTCCCCCACCCCTCCCCCCTACACCTCCCACCCCAGTCTCTACTCCAGGAAGCCAAGATTCCTTCTATTTGCCTGGCTGTCTCTCCAATCTTAGACGCAATGGTTTGCCCCGTGTCCTCCCCTTCATGGATCCAGAAGAGTTGTAGATTTTTTGGTCCATTCAGCTTTTAACTTGTTCTTAGGGTGGGGAGGTGACTTCCAAACTCCTTCCATGTGGAACCAGAAACTGTTTTAATCATTTTTAAGTGCACAGTCCGGTAGCATCAATTACATCTACAGTACTATGCAACCATTAGCACTAAATATTCCCCAAACTTCTTCTTTACGCTGAACAGAAACTCTCTACCACTCTGCAGTAATAGTGCTGGTCTGGCCACTGGCATACTACAAGTATGTCTGAGTCCCTGTTTTCAATTCTTGGAGGTCGATGTATATACCCAGAAGTGGACTTCTACGTTTAGCTTTTTGAGGAACCGCCATAGTGTTTTCCACAGTGAGTGTGCCATTTTGTATTCACACCGGTAATGTACAGAGGTCCCAATTTCTCCACAGCCTTGCCAACACTTGTTTTCCATCTTGCTTTTTGTTTGTTTGTTTTAATTATAGCCATCCTAGTAGGTATGGAGTGGCATTTCATTGCGGTTTTGATTTGCATTTTCCTAATGGCTAGTAATGTTGAGTACTTTTTCATATGCTTATTAGCCTTTTATATTTATTCTCTGGAAAAAAAATGTCTGTTCAGTCCTTTGTCCATTTTTTTAATGTGAATTGTTTTTGTTGTTCTTGTGTTGTGGGATATTCTGGATATTAAATCCTTATCAGGTATACATTTTGCAAATATACGTTCCCAGTCTGTATGTTGCCTTTCCACTTTCTTGATAATGTCCTTTGATGCAAAAAAGTTTTAGTTTTGATGAAATCCAATGTATCTCTTTTTCTTTTGTTGCTTGTGCTTTTGGTGTCATACTGAAGAATCCATTGCCAAAACCAAAGTCATGAAAATTTATCCCTGTTTTCTTCTAAGAGTTTTGGGGTTTTAGCTCATACATTTAGATCCACTAACCATTGCAGGCAGGGGCGGCCCCTTGCAGGCAGGGGCTGTCTTAGAGTTCGTGAGCGCCGGCAGCCCAGCCCTGACACCCTGCCCACAGGTTCTGGTTATGCCCGATAGTGGGAGATGATAACGTAACAGTAATAATAGTAGTAATAATACTGGGAGTACCAGATAAGTGTGTGTGACAAGGGCTGTCTGCCACAGGCCTTCCCAGATTTCTGGATTTCTTGGGTAGTCCGTGTTCTGTTTGGCCAAAGACAGGTGTTAAAAAAGACAATTTTCACTACAGTCACCTCTAGCTCTTCAGAGAAATGGCATTTTAGGACTAATAAGATGACCCAGTACTGGAAAACCACCACTCTAGAGCCGTTTCATGTCCTTAGCTTCATTTTGCATATGCATGGCCTCTCTAGTCAGCACGACCTCAGGCTGATCTTTCATCCGTGGGGCCATCCAGGGCTGACCCCTAGAGAGTCCTCAGACTTTCTGGTTGTGATGTGTCTGACCTGGATCCCAAGGGCACCTGGCCACGAGTGCTGTCCCCTTCCCTGGCACTGATCACTGTGATGTCTCTGCATTTGGTCCAAAGTCCTGCCCGTTCAATAAAACACGATACCTCTGTCTGACCTCATGAACAAAGGAGAGATAGGGTTATTTAAGGTAAACAGAACAGCACTGAGCACCAGAATTTGCCCATGAAGGTGGTAGACAGAAGTGAATCAGTGTGGTCCCTGTTCTCAAGCTGAGGACAGACACACAGACAAGCCCCACAGCTGTATTTTTTTTTTAAATATTTTTTTAAAGATTTTATTTATTTATTTGAGAGAGAGAATGAGATAGAGAGAGAGAGCATGAGAGGGGAGAGGGTCAGAGGGAGAAGCAGACTCCCCGCTGAGCAGGGAGCCCGATGCGGGACTCGGTCCCGGGACTCCAGGATCATGACCTGAGCCGAAGGCAGTCGCTTAACCAACTGAGCCACCCAGGCGCCCAAGCCCCACAGCTGTATTAACAGAGGTTCTCACACAGCAGTGCGGGACCCCAGCGGCAGAAAGAATTCCTCCAGCTGAAGTTGTAGAGGATGGTGTGTGGCGTGCGGGAGAGGAAACCAGGAAAGGCTGCTTGTAGAAGAAATGATGAGATGGTGCTTGGATGAGGAGTCTGCCAGACTAAGTGGAGTGAACCCTCTGGGCAAAGGGACAGAGCAAATAGTGGCACAAAAGCTTGACAATTCCAGGAACTTTGGGAGAATACCTCTGTATCATCCTTTCAACAAGACCATTGTCTGAAAAGTAAAGTATGGTGAAGATGCTGCCCACGGAGCCTTTAACCCTAATCACGCACGTACCTGTTCACTGCCAGAAACCAGTCTGGAGCAGTGTGCAGCAGGCAAATGACCGGGCGCCAAGTGCAATATGGCAGTGGAGGTTTGAGGTGCAAACAGGCAACTCAACTATGTTGAAAGAAGACTCTCAACCCCCAGGGGTGCCTTGGGGTGGTCTGGAAAGGAAGAAAAACTCCTGGTCAAGATATCTGTGTGATGCCCTATAGAGAGTTAGGATGCTCAGCTGATTGTAGGAAGTTCCCTGGGATGGCAGAATTAATTCCAGGCCACCATCTGAAGCTTCAGGCCCACTTACCAGGATGTGGTTCTGCTTCAGAACACCCGACCAGACAGGGGGGGCAAATGTCCCAGAGGCACCAACCTTATCCTCTGCCAGATTGAGACTTAGGACAGGCTGAAAGACATGACTTAACCTTCAAATATGTATTCCAAACAAGAGGTCCAAAGTCCAATGAAGACTCAGAGTCACATCCAGTTTGTGGACCCAAAAAAACTCCACAAGAGGGGCAGGCTGGGTGAGTTCTGAGCATTGAGAGAGATTGGGATGGTGGGGGGTAGAGACAGAAAAGGCTCAGAGAGGCGTATTCTAGGTAGAGGGAGGAAATAGTATTACTAAATTACTAAAAGCACATGAACAAGAAAAGAGAGATGGATTTCCAGGCTGCTTCTGGAATAGCCAGATATTTTTCTCAGAAAGGCTGGTCACATCTGTTGACAGCTTGTGAAGAGCCTGACTTCCTCAGCAGATCTCCCCATGCATCTTCAAGATCAGGTCAGTCTGGGGTCCCAAATGATAGATCATGTAACTGGATCAGTACACACAGGCCAGGCAGGAACACCTTCAGAATCCACAGAAGCGTCCACACAGCGCCAGACAGCTCAGGCCGTCCTCGTTCAACACCTTGGTTCATGAATAAGCATGTGTTGATGGTGGTGATACAGAGAGGGGTTGTCATGGGTTGAATCCTGTCTCCGCAGAAGATGTTGAACTCTAATGCTCAGTACCTATGAATGACCTTATTTGGAGATAGGGTCTTTACAGATGATCAATTTAAGATGAGATCAGTAGTGTGGGCCCTACTCTAATGTGACTGGTTTCCTTATAAGAAGGGGAAAGCCATGGGGCTTCTGGGTGGCTCAGTCAGTTAAGTGTCTGCCTTCAGCTCAGGTCATGATCCTAGAGTCCCATGATCAAGCCCCGCATCAGGCTCTCTCTAGGCTAGTGATTAAATATAAATTATGAAGTTTCAGAAATAGATGCGACGGTTGATTCCTGAGACTATGACCAGGCTTTCCCCCGGCAATTGGTGTTAGTTCTATTCCACGTGGGACATGGTAGCGAGTCATTGGCACCTTGGCACACGCTGGCTCTCTGGCTGAGCAGAACCTGATGAATCTCTTCCCCAGAAAAATGCCCCCCCCCAACACACACTCAGACAGGTACAGAGCTCTGCGTGAATTTCGGGGCACGTGTGCCTGGACACTAATGATGTAAAGAGTTAGGGAAAATAGAGCAAGAGCTCATTGTGTGATGTACCCACAAAAACTTGAAAATGAAAACCGGCAGGTGTCCACCGAAATCTGGAAGACCTCACACCTGTGTCGAGCCCTCTGACAACAGGCCTTTGTGATGAGTGATGCAGGAAGTTATCCCCGGTGATTAAGGATGTGCCCAGAGGAAATTGGTGCTCATCCTGACTCAGGTTACTGATGCAGATACCTGTAAACCTGTGTATCCTGTGTCCCTGGCCCTGGCCTGGTTACTGTGCAAGGCCTGTGTCCCCACCAGGTGAGCAGGAGGTCTGCGTCTGAGCTGACCCAGAGGTGCCTGCCCTCTGCTGTCTTGTGCCCCAGTGGCATGGGTCTCTGCTGACGCGAGGTGAGTGGCATCCAGATGAAGCCACCTTGTGTGTTCCTGTAGCACACAGCACGGCCACCTCGTTGTTCGGGGCCCTTCCCTCAGGGGCCTCCATCTCATTTGCTCCAAAAGCAAATGAACAGCAGGTCCCGGAAAAGGCTGACACCCCACTCCCCAGTCAGCCCTGAACAGTCATTTTACACTTGAGATCCAATAGGGGGCACTGGCCCAGGAGGGGTCACTTGCCTGGCCCCGGGCCAGCTCTCTTTCACCCCACTTCATTTGGAGATGCTGTGCCAGGTTCCAGCACAGGCAACAATATCCACTCTGGACCAACCTCATCCTAAATCACTCATTGCCCCTTGTAACTAAAACCAAAAGAATGAAGTCACTCCCTGGTTTGCATGACACAAATTTCCACAAGCCAGTGTTCACAGCCCTGGCCCCGTGTTTCCGCCCTGCCCACCTGTCTCAGTGTCACGCCGCCTGCAGCCTGCTCCGGCCCGCCTCTGGGAAGGGGAGGGTGCCAGGAGGAGAGGTGCCACTTGGTTAATACGTGTCCTTATAGATGGTGTCCCAGACCATGTGAGGACACTGGGAGAAGACAGCCCTCTGCAAGCCAAGGAGAGAGGCCCTAGAAGGAAACCAATCCCGATGACACCTTAATCTTGGACTTTCAACCTCCAGAACTGTGAGGCAATAAATTTCTGTTGTTTCAGCCGCCCAGTCTGTGGTACTTCGCTACAGCAGCCGGAGCAGACCAACACACTCCCTTAAGTCAAGCTTGGAAATACTTAACATTTGTGAAGAACAGTTAAAGTATTTGAAAGGAAACATGTTCGTAGCTATTTTCTTTTGGATTCCCTACAATAACCCCGTAAGATATTATGCCCATTTTATAGATGGGGGAACTGAGGTTTAAGAGAGTCATTTACTTCTTGTTGTGCAGCAGAAAAACCCAGCTGACCTGGGGGACCCGAGCTGGCCCTCACTCCTCCAGCTAGCACTATCCTATCCATTCCCTTTTATGAAAAAACCTACTTCAAAGTAAAAATCCTGGGCATCTGTTCCCTCCACATGTCACTATTGCACATGGAACATTTATAGAAATATCCTGCAAGAGTTGGATTCCTACTGCTTCTTATTCCATGCACTGTTGCCTAATTCATCCTTCTCACTGCTTATAACCTGAATCTCAGTTGTAAACCTCCACGGTGACAGACGTGCACCTGCAGAACACACATTCATAAAGACAAGGTGTCAAAGTCCCTAGCCCTGCTCGCTCCGCGGACGGACTGGAAAATCAAAGCTGTGCCATACACGGAAATCCAAGTGTGAGATGATTAATGGGAGTGTTCAAGTTCCTGGGCCTTCCAGGACGCCAGGGGAGTGTGCGATAGGCACCCCAGGAAGAAACAGGGCTGCCCAGACGTCACCCTGCAGGGCGCCACTTAACGGGGCCACCCACTCATTCTGGGGTGTCAGAACTTTAAAGACAAATCCTGCTTGCTTCCTGCCATTCAAGCACTATTATTCCCCCACCCCACCCCACGTTTTATACGATTAAAAAAAAGAACGGCTTTATTGATAGTATAAAATAACCTGCACATATTTGCAGTGTATGACTTGACAAATTGTGACCTTTGTGTACACTTCTGAAACTCCCACTACAATCAAGACAATGAGCATGACCATCACTTCCAAGCTTCCTAGTGCCTCTGGTAATCCCTCCTTCCTGCCCCCCCCCCACTGCTCCCCTCGCAATCACTGATCTGTTTTTGTCACATCCATTCGTTTGCATTTAGTACATAGCTGGTACTCCTTTGGTCTGGCTTCTTTCATTCAGCATAATTACTGTGAAATCCATCCATAGTGTTGCATATATCAACAGTTTATTCCTTTGATTTGTGAGTAGTATTCCATTGTGTGGATATACCATAATTTAATCATTCATCTGTTAAAGGACATTGGGTTGTTTCCAGTTTGGGGCTAGTACAGTAAAGCTGCTAACGAATGTTCACCTTCAAGTCTTTGAGTGGAGGTATGCTTTTATTCCTCTTGAATATGTAAATACCTAGAAGTGAAATGGCTGGATCATATAGTGGGTGTATTGTTAACTTTTAAGAAACTGTTGTTAAGCGTCTGCCTTCGGCTCAGGTCATGATCCCAGGGTCCTGGGATCGAGCCCCGCATCGGGCTCCCTGCTCCATGGGAAGCCTGCTTCTCCCTTTCCCGCTCCCCCTGCTTGTGTTCCCTCTCTTGCTGTGTCTCTCTCTGTCGAATAAATAAATAAAATCTTAAGAAAAAAAAAGAAAGAAAGAAACTGTCAGGTTGTTTTTAGCTGTACCATTTTACATCCCTACCGGCAGTGTGGGAGAGCTCTAGTCCCCCACATCCTTGCCAGCACTTGGTATGGTTCATTTCTGAAATGTTAGCTGCTCTCGTACACGTGTAGTGATTTCTCCTTGTGATCTTAATTTGCATTTTCTAAATGACTAGTTATGTTGAGCATCTTTTCGTGTCCTTTTGCCAACGGTGTTTCTTCTTTGGTAAAGTGTGCTCAAATCTTTGCCCATTTTAAAAATTGGACCATTTTTGCCTTCTTGTAATTGAGTTTTAAATGTTCTCGAAATATCCCAGATCCACATCCTTTGTTAGACCTATGTTTTGCATTTAATTCAATATCATATACAAACAAGAAAGGCTTATTGGGAATAGCTAAACCACATGATAAAGGGAAATATACACCATTTATTCAACTGTTATCATAAGTATAAATCATACATGCAAAAGCTGCAAATAGCATGCACACCTATTACTTTTAATCCCTCCCTAATGGCATTGGTGGGACTCTTAACCAGGTGAGGCTGAAGGAAATCTCCCTGTCCTGGCATGTCGTGGTCCTCTTTATTTCTTACTTCTTGTCCTTGGCTCCCTTTCTGTTTCCACTCTCCACTCTGACCTGCTCTGACACATCAGACAAATCCTGTGCAGGATCAGAAAGGACTCCATAATTATCTGTCTTTAAGGCAGAGTCTTCATAATGGCTCTTCCTTTCGGCTGATGTCAAGGAGGGGCAGCCGCCTGGTGACACCTGTTTGCTCCTCACCGCTAGAGGGTTCTTCTAGCTTCTTGCAGGAAAAGACCAATGTTTTGGTTTTGTGTTACCTTAGAGAGTTTTCCCCCTGATTAAAAAATAACCCTTCATTTGCTATCGAATATCCCTTCCTGGAGGTACCCGCAGGGAGGTTTCTGCTTAACCCCCACTTCTGAGGGAGGCAACATCGGCCCCTTGTTTCCTCCTCCCCTCAGAGCTTGATAGATGATTTGTCTGTAAACATGCTCAGGATCTGCCTCTCCCCAGTAAAACCCCATGAAGGCAGGCACTCTGCCTATTGTGTTTACAGTTATGTTCTCAGCCCTTAGAACAGTACCTGGCACATGGTAGGAGCTCGCTATGTATTTATTGAATGAATGAATAAACGCATCTAGTGCAGTGACCAGCCCGAACAGGTGGATGCAGGGCTGGGAACCAGAAGAATTCCCACTAAGATCATACAGCTAATAAATATAGACAATACATGTAGGCCCCAGGTGTGCCTGTGGACAAGGGGACATTACAATGGAGTCAGGTAGATGCTTCACTGGAGGTACTTCTGCTGGGCCCTCGCACAGAGGAGGGGACACCTGGGTGCCCTAAGTGGGCAGAGAGACTTCTCAGGGAAGGGGAGACATAGAGAAGGAGGAATTTGTGAGATACACAAACTAGGGAGAACAGTCTCCAAGTTGGAAGAACACTGCCAAGGGCCCAATCTGTCTAAGATCTTGGGAAGCTGCTATTTATGCCTGTTGAGTCCACCATGGTTCTTTCTCTTGCCCACCATATTTTCACTGGTGTACCACCATTTGATGAGTTACAAAGTGAACTCTTTTTTTTTAAAGCCCAGTTATGAAAAAAAATTGCAAAATGATGTTGAGAAAGGTTCTGTACTCATGAACAAATTTAACCTTAGAGGGTTTTTTTTTTTTTAGATTTTATTTATTTATATATATATATATATTTATTTATTTATTTGAAAGAGAGCGAGCAAGCATGAGATTGGAAGGGAGAGAAAGAGAGAATCTGAAGCAGACTCCACAATGAGCACAGAGCCCAATGCAGGGCTCCATCCCATGACTGTGAGATCATGACCTGAGCCAAAACCAACAGTCAGATGCTCAACCGACTGAGCCACCTAGGTGCTCCCTTAGAGTGATTTTTAAAAATCCTTTAAATCCTGTGCTTTCATTCTGTCTTCTTTTCCATGCCTAACTTCTCATTTCTCTTGTACCCAGGGCCATTTTCCCTTGAATCTCTCTCAATGTTGTTTCACTAAACACAGGAAACATGTGCTTTCTTGGCACGTCCCCCACTGCCCCCCAGGTCTTCTTCACCACTTGCCCAAACTACAACGGGTTCCTAACTGGCTACATCTTCCAGTGGTTACGTCCACATGGCTCACCTACTTAAACTCTGTGTGCTGCCCTTTGGCCAGGTTCCTCCTCACAGCCACTACCTAAAGGATGAGGCATCCTGATGATTACCCCACCTGAATCTTCTCTCCTTAAGAACCATCCTTTAACTGTGAAAATAGTCATGCACAACAAGCCATGGCTTCAGTGGTGGGACTCTAGTAAACAGGTGGTCCTCCAATAAAGAAAGATGTGCGTATTGTGTCTTCATGGAACCTAATAAAGGGTGCAGTGAAAGCTTGGACAGGACAAACGGGTTTTGATGGGGGGTAGGGTTAGGGAAGATGTTTTTGGGGAAGTGACGTTTGGCTGACACTTGGAAGTTGAATAGGGAAGGACTAAAGGAAGAGGTGTACAAAGCCCCAAGGTGAGGACATCTTGGCATTTGCAGGGAATTACATAAACCTGGGTGGTTGGAGTGTTGTCTCACAAGGGAAAAAGACACGAGGTAGAATAGAGCGAGGAGCAGGGGTTAGGCCACACTGAGCCTTCTAGACTGTGATAGGGTTTATGGATCATGCTTGCAGCCAGCGAGAGGGTGGCCTGAAAACCAGGAGACCTTAGGAGATTTCTAGGGAGTGCGTGCGGCAAGAGCAGAGCTTGGACCCAGTGAGACAGAAGAACAAAATGCCTCTGAGGTAGAATGAATAGGACAAATAGAATGTGGTGGTGGGTTGCATGGAGAGGGGGTAGAAAATGATGTCAAGAAGGGCTCCCAGGTTTCAGACTGGTGAAACGAGGTGTCATTTTCTACCACAGGGGAGAGGGGAGAGGAGCACATTTGTGGGGGATGATCCCAGCTCAGTTTCAAGCAGAAGACCCTGAAGGCCCCTTCCCACTTGCCTTTTGTGATTTATTATAATCAAATTTACAGTTTCAGTGAAATCACCTTCCAGAATGCATATGTGCTTTCTTCCAAATAAGATAAAATGCGCTAGGGAGCAGAGTCTATATCTCATGGTCTTTGGAGTAGCTCAAGCCGCCTGGGACTGTCATAGTTCCCACTCTGCTGTGCTATGCAGTGCACATCACTTTGGGACCTAGGAATGAATGAGTGCATAATATCAGGATATATGAATTTTTAGCCTTCAAAACATTGTGAAGTGACAGTTAATTATCATTATTATTTTTTCAGAGAAAGGAAAAGCAACTTCAGAGACCACTGTGTTTGAAATTATTACCTTTTCATTCACCCTGATCCCAATACCAGACAAAGACCCCACCAAAAAGGAGAATTGCAGACTAATATCCCTGATGAACATGGATGCAAAAATTCTCACCAAAATACTAGCCAATAGGATCCAACAGTACATTAAAGGGATTATTCACCACAACCAAGTGGGATTTATTCCTGGGCTGCAAGGTTGGTTCAACATCCACAAATCAATCAATGTGATACCCTGCATTAGTAAAAGAAAGAATAAGAATCATGTGATCCTCTCAATTGATGCAGAAAAAGCATTTGACAAAGTACAGCATCCTTCCTTGATTAAAACTCTTCACAGTGTAGGGATAGAGGGAACATACCTCAATATCATAAAAGCCATCTATGAAAAACCCACAATGAATATCATTCTCAATGGGGAAAAACTGAGAGCTTTCCCCCTAAGGTTAGGAATATGGCAGGGATGTCCACTATCACCACTGCTATTCAACATAGTACTAGAAGTCCCAGCCTCTGCAATCAGACAACAAAAAGAAATAAAAGGCATCCAAATTGGCAAAGAAGTCAAACGCTCACTTTTCGCAGATGATGTGATACTCTATGTGGAAAACCCAAAAGACTCGACCCCAAAACCTGCTAGAACTCATACAGGAATTCAGCAAAGTGGCAAGATATAAAATCAATGCACGGAAATCAGTTGCATTTCTATACACTAACAATGATACAGAAGAAAGAGAAATTAAGGAGTTGATCCCATTTACAATTGCCCCCAAAACCATAAGATACCTAGGAATAAATCTAACCAAAGAGGCAGAGAAAGAATCTGTACTCAGAAAACTATACAACACTCGTGAAATAAAATGAGAAAGACACAAAGAAATGGAAATACATTCCATGCTCATGGACTGGAAGAACAAATATTGTTAAAATGTCTATGCTACTTAGAGCAATCTACACATTTAATGCAATCCCTATGAAAATACCATCAACTTTTTTCACAGAAATGGAACAAATAATCCTAAAATTTGTATGGAACCAGAAAAGACCCCGAATAGCCAGAGGAATGTTGAAAAAGAAAACCAAAGCTGGTGGCATCACAATCCCGGACTTCAAGCTCTATTACAAAGCTGTACTCATCAAGGCAGTATGGTACTGGCATAAAAACAGGCACTTAGATCAGTGGAACAGAATAGAGAACCCAGAAATGGACCCTCAACTCTATGATCAACTAATCTTCAACAAAACAGGAAAGAATATCCAATGGAAGAAAAGACAGTCTCTTCAACAAATGGTGTTGGGAAAATTGGACAAGCACATGCAGAAGAACGAAACTGTGCCATTTCCTTATACAATACACAAAAATAGACTCAAATGGATGAAAGACCTAAATGGGAGACAGGAATCATCAAAATCCTAAGGAGAACACAGGCAGCAACCTCTTCGACCTCAGCCACAGCAACTTTTTCCTAGACACATTGCCAAAGGCAAGGGAAGCAATGGCAAAAATGAACTACTGGGACTTCATCAAGATTAGAAGCTTTTGCACAGCAAAGGAAAACAGTCAACAAAACAGAAGACAACCGACAGAATGAGAGGAGATATTTGCAAGTGACATATCAGATAAAGGGCTAGTATCCAAAATCTATAAAGAACTTATCAAACTCAAGACCCAGAAAACAAATAATCCGATCAAGAAATGGGCAAAAGACATGAACAGACATTTCTGCAAAGACATCCAAATGGCCAACAGACACATGAAAAGTGCTGAACGTCACTCAGCATCAGGGAAAAACAAATCAAAACCACAACAAGATACCACCTCACACCAGTCAGAATGGCTAAAGTTAACAAGTCAGGAAATGACAGCTGTTGGCAAGGATGTGGAAAAAGGGGAACCCTTTTACACTATGGGAGGGCATGCAAGCTGGTGCAGCTACTCTGGAAAACAGTATGGCGGTTCCTCAAAAAGTTGAAAATAGAGCTACCCTATGACCCAGCAATTGCACTACTGGGTATTTACCCCAAAGATACAAATGTAGTGATCCGAAGGGCACGTGCACCCCAGTGTTTATAGTAGTAATGACCACAATAGCCAAACTGTGGAAAGAGCCAAGATGTCCATCGACAGGTGAATGGATAAAGAAGATGTGGTGTATATATATATACAATGGAGTATTATGCAGCCATCAAAAAATGAAATCTTGCCATTTGCAATGACGTGGATGGAACTAGGGGGTGTTATGATAAGTGAAATAAGTCAATCAGAGAAAGACAATTATCATATGATCCCACTGATATGTGGAATTTGAGAAACAAGGCAGAGGATCATAGGGGAAGACAGGAAAAAAATGAAACAAGATGAACCAGATAGGGGGGAAAACCATGAGATACTCTTAATTTCAGGAAACAAACTGAGGGTTGCTAAAGGGGAGGGGGGTGGGAGGGGTAGGGTGGCTGTGTGATGGGCATTGGGGAGGGTATGTGTTATGATGAGCACTGTGAATTGTGTAAGACTGCTGAATCACAGACCTGTACCCTTCAAACAAACAAGACATTATATGTTAATAAAAAAATTTAAAAATTACAAAACAAAACAAAAAACAAAGCCCTTATTTCCTTGTTGATCTTCTGCTTAGATGATCTGTCCATTGTAGTGAGTGGGATGTTAAAAGTCCCCTACTATTATTGTATTATTATCACTGTGTTTCTTTAATTTTGTTATTAACTGGTTTATATAATTGGCTGCTTGCATGTTAGGGACATAAATATTTACAATTGTCAGATCTTCGAGCGCCTGGGTGGCTCAGTTGGTTAAGCGACTGCCTTCGGCTCAGGTCATGATCCTGGAGTCCCGGGATCGAGTCCCACATCGGGCTCCCTGCTCAGCGGGGAGTCTGCTTCTCCCTCTGACCCTCTTCCCTCTCGTGCTCTCTATCTCTCATTCTCTCTCTCTCTCAAATAAATAAATAAAATCTTTTAAAAAAAAAAAAACAATTGTCAGATCTTCTTGTTGGATAAATCCTTTATGATAGAGTCCTTCTGCATCTCTTATTACAGTCTTTGGTTTTAAATCTAATTTGTCTGATATAGGATTGCCACTCCAGCTTTCTTTTGATGTCCATTAGCATGATAAATGATTTTCCACCCCCTCACTTTAAATCTGAAGGTGTCTTTGAGTTTAAAATGAGTCTCTTGCAGATAGCTTATCAGTGGGTCTTCCTTTTTTATCCAATCTGATACCTTGTGTCTTTTGACTGGGGCATTTAGCTCATTGACATTCAGAGTAACTATTGAAAGATACAAATTTAGTGCCATTGTATTACCTGTAAAGTGACTATTTCTGTATATTGTCTCTGTTCCTTTCTGGTCTATGTTACTTTTGGGCTCTCTCTTCACTTAAAGGAACGCTTTTAATATTTCTTGTAGGCCTGGTTTGGTGATCACAAATTCTTTTAGTTTCTGTCCTGGAGGCTTTTTATCACTCCTATTTTGAATGACATCCTAGCTGAATAAAGTATTCCTGGCTGCATATTTTTCTCATTTTTAGCACCCTGAATATATCATGTCAGTCCTTTCTGGCCTGCCAGGTCTCTGTGGATAGGTCTGCTGCCAATCTAATGTTTCTACCCTTGTAGGTTATGGACCTTTTGTCCTGAGCTGCTTTCAGGATTTTCTTTTTGTATCTGAGACTTGCAAGTCTCACTATTATAAGTTGGGTGTTTACCTATTTTTATTGATTTTGAGGGGGGTTCTCTGTGCCTCCTCAACTTGGATAACTGTTTCTTTCCCCATATTAGGGAAATTCTCCACTATAATTGCTCCAATATACCTTCTGCCCCTCTCTCTGTTTCCTCTTCTTCTGGGATCCCAATTATTCTAATATTGTTTTGCTTCATTGTATCACTTACTTCTCGAATTCTTCCCTCGTGATCCAGTAGTTGTTTATCTCTCTTTTTCTCAGCTTCTTTATTCTCCATCCTTTTGTCTTCTATTATCACTAATTCTCTCTTCTGCTTCATTTATCCTAGCAGTTACAGCCTCCATTTTTGATTGCACCTTATTAATAGCCTTTTTCATTTCGACTTGTTTAGATTTTAGTTCTTTTATTTCTCTAGATTCTCTAGTGTCTTCTATGCTTTTTTTCAAGCCCAGCTAGTATCTTCTAATGTTATTCTAAACTCTAGTTCCAACATCTTACTAATGTCCATACAGATTAAGTCCCTGGCAATCAGTACTGCCTCTTGTTCTCTTTTTTGAGGTGAGTTTTTCTGTCTTGCCATTCTGTCCAGAGAAGAATAGATGAACGAGAGAACAAAATACTAAAATGGCAACAATGACCCCAAAGAAATATAAACTAAAAAATCAGAAGAGACCCAAAACCAAAAAATATAATTAATTAATTAATTGGGGGGAAAAAAGGAAGTGAATATAATTAGACAGGTGAACAGAATAAAGCAATACACTGGATCCTGTATTTTGGTCTGTCTGTTAAAAAATTAGATTCCAAAATTGTAAAGAAAGAAAAACATATATGTAAAAAATAAAATTAAATACAATGAAAGGGTAGAATGTAACTATAAAAATGAAAATTAAAAGACAAGAAAAAACAAAAGAAAAAAAACACAAGAAAAAAATGGAAGGGATATAAACAGACAGGTGAACAGAACAGAACTATACATTATCACTTCAGTGTATTTTGGTCAGTTTGTTAGAAGAAATTATATCTCAAAATTGTAAGGAAAGAACAATATATATACCAAAATAAAATTAAATACATTGAAAGGATAGAATGTAACTGTAAAGATGAAAATTAAAAAAGACTTTAACAAAAAAAGGAAGAAAAGAAGAAGAGAATATGATCAGGCAGGTGAATAGAACAGAGCCATACATTAGATTTTGGGTGTATTTTGGTCTGTTAGAAGAAACTGCATCCCAAAATTGTAATGAAGAAAAACATATATATACAAAAATAAAATTAAATACAATGAAGGGATAGAATGTAACTGTAAAAATGAAAATTTAAAAAGATTTTTAAAAAAGAGTTGATAAACTAAGAAATTGGTTGTAAAAGGAAAGAGAAAAAAAAATTAACTTTGAAAGACTACAGAATCATGGGAAAAAAGCCATGCATTCCATGTGCAGTATTCCCCTAGCGCTGGAGTTCTGCCATTCTCATTGATCGGTAAACTTGGCCTTGGCTGGCTGTTCTTGCCGATCTTCTGGGAGAGGGGCCTGTTGCCGTGGTTCCCAAATGTCTTTGCCGGAGTCGGAATTGCCCCGCCCTTGCCGGTCCGGGCTAAGGGTTTGCTCTCGGAATCTTTTGTTCCCTGCAAGCTCTGGTACAGCTTTGGAGGACAAGAGTGAAAATGGTGGCCTCCCAATCTCTGCCCCGGAGGAGCTGAGAACTCGGGGCCCCGCTCCTCAGTGCGCCCCCAGAGAAAAGCAGTCGGTCACTCCCGACTCCCCGGTCTCCAGCCGCACTCCGTGCTCACCCGGCCTGTGACCGAGCGTTTCTATCTCTGGCCCCCGACCCCGTGTGGAGTCTCCAAACCCAGCAGATCCCTGCGGTGCGCTCCCGCGCCGCTCCTCCCGGGGGAGGAAGGGGAGTCTCCCCGGATCTGCCACTTGTTGGGTCCCTGCTGGAGGAGCAGTGGCCCGACTGTCACCGATCACAGTTTATGGCCACCCCGAGCTGAGAGCCCGCGCCTCGGCTCCGTCTCTGCAGCCGGCTTCCCCGCTCCGATACCTGGGAGCTCTGCCGCACTCAGGCACCCCCGGTCTTTCTGTGACCCCGAGGGTCCTGAGACCACACTGTCCCGCGAGGGTTCCACCCCCCACTTAGCCACTGGAGCGACGTCCCTCAGCGGAGCCGACTTCTAAAAGTTCCAGTTTTGTGCTCCGGGGCTCTAGCACTTGCCAGAACCGGACAACGGAGGCCCCCTCCCCCGCCGTCTATCCTCCCGAATATTGCCTCGGATCCACTTCTCCGCACGTCCTACCTTCCAGAAAGTGGTCGCTTTTCTGTTCAGAGAGTGGTTGCTATTCTTTTCTTCGGTCTCCTGTTGAGTTCACAGGTGTTCAGAATGATTTGATAGCTATCTAGCTGAATTCCTGGGATCAGACCAAATAAAGGTTTCCTACTCCTCTGCCATCTTGGACTCTCTAATCCAATTTATTTCAATTCATCAAGCATTTACTACATGTCAAGACTTAGGATTTTTATTATCTTGATTCACTTCCCATGATTACATCAAGGAGTAAAATCACACAGATCATCACTATAACCCAGCCCATTAGTATATGGGTTTATAGTTACATTAGTCCATCCCTAGAACTCACCTAACAAGTTGTATAATCCGCCCCCCCACACACACACAAGCTGGTTTTCTAAGATATGGAAATGTATTTTTAAGTTCCCTTTCAGTATTGGATTCATAAAGCAGAAGCCATATCCTCCACTGATCAATTATTTTTATGTCTGAGTTTTCATCAATAAAGCACAATCCATCAGTCTGATAGCCAGGGTTTGAAGTAATTCCGTTCCAGACATCTCTAGGGCCAGGGAACTCATGCTAACGAGGAAAGCCTATTTCAGCCCCTCCTCTTTGCCAAAGGCATCCCCCAAGGTTGCCTCCCTTGGTTGGTGTTCAACCTTGAGAGCACGAAGTGCAAGTCAATCCCTCTTATCCTTCCTGGCCCTCAAATGTTTGAGGATATAGACACATTTCTCCTCTATAAGAAAACTCTCCGCTCCTTTTGCCCATTCTACACATGGCCTGGCTCCAGGACCCTTGCTGACCTGACCATGGCCTGGGCCCTGGGTTCTTTGCCCCTACACAGGCTAGTCTCTGCCTCAGAGTGGCAGTTGCATCCTGACTGTCCCCACATTTCTGGCATCGAGCACAGGTACAACATGTGGCAGGCTCTCAGAAATGCTTGCTGCTGACTGGAGTTTGGGCTGAGTGGCAATAGGGCTCTCTGTCATTAGGACCATCTCTATAGCTGAGGTAAGGGCTAGGGCCTTTTCACACTGGCTTTCCAGAGTTCAGTAGCACCCTCACCTAAAGGAAAAAACATGAAAAAGATGAAGATGCTGAAGGAACACAAGGAGGATGGTAGGGAGGAGGGGAAATGCCACAGACATATAGGGCAAACGAGGGTAGAAAGAGACACAGCAAGGGACACTTGCCATCGGCTCCCGCACCGCTTCTCACTAAAAACCCCTCACTGTCCCTGAGAGAGGAGCACTGAGAAGTTTCCATTTACTCACCACCCAGTGGGCACCTGCGGAACGCCCGAGCCACCTGCCAGGGCCAAACAGTCCCGTGACACCAGGAGTCCCTCCACCTCTCTCCCACCTAAAGTGAGAGCCTGAGGCCAGTTAGCGAGGTGCCATCCTTGAACGGCAGGTCAGATGGCTCATGTCCCGTCACTGGCCTCACAGGGACGTGGGCGACTCAGCCACAGCATCTTTGGTGTTCTTTTTTTTATCCCTTAACCCATTAAGTCATGCCCTCCAGACTCCCTTGCCTCAACGTGTTGGAGAGGAGAGCCTAACTCACCTGCAAAAGGGGTGGTTCTGATCTGACGAAAGGATTTCAAGATGGATGGGAGAAAATAGGGAATTAACAGAGAGGTTGTTAAAAAATAGTAGAGATTTTTTAATGCAACCACATCCTTCCTTTTAACTCACGACCTGCTGAAGGAACAGCCACAGACAGCCATGTGAGCGTTAAGCGGGTTAGCCGGAGAGAGGCCCCCGGGGCCGGCAGCACAGTCCCAGCCCCACCGTTCTCTCCAGCCCACCCTGTTCCAAGTGCTCTGAAACTAGGCTGACTCATCAGGCTCTTCCAGGCGTACAAAGTGACCCAAATGAAAGCCATCTCCCTCATAGGGAAGCAGAGGAAGGCTGTGTTTCTCTTAGTTTTTCATCTGGGTTTCTTAGTGGAGGGGAAAAACTGCTTGTTATCACCTTCAAATGGCTGATGAGAGAATATGTGACTGAAGGGAGTGGGCAAGGGGTGAGAGCAGGGGGCAGGGAAGGGGGGACTCCACATGGGAGGGGCGCCCCCTGGCTGGCTCAGCATACTGGGGGAGAGTGTGGTAAGTGTAGGTTTTATTATTATTCAGGTGTGGTAAAGGCAACAGATTAGGAGATGATTGCCCTTGAAGAGACAGTTTGTTACAGTTCCTGAGAAGAGGGGGCACACCACGCCATGAGAGAGGGTCCCAAGGGGGGGCACCAGGGGCAGGCAGGAGGCAGAGGGAGTAAGGCGGAAACTGGGCAAGAGCCTTTGTTGTCATTTTTGTGGGAAGGAAAAAATGAGGCAGGGCAGGCAGGTTTAGGATTGGCTGATCTGAACGCTTTCAGGGCTTTGAGCCACAGGGGCTGTCCCTTGCTGTCGGGTACCTAGCCCTTGGGTGATTAGGATGAGGGAATAGTGGCCCAGAGTGTGAGAGCCTAGTAAGGGGGTGGTAAGGGGCTCTGGCTTGGGCTGGTTTGCGTGTGAAAAATGTGCTCCCAGGTGAGCTGTTTACTCTCACTAGGAATTGGCTAAGCCTGGGAGGGGCAGTCCCTCCATGATCAGCATGTCCCCAAGAAGTCAGAGCATCAGAATATAGAAAATAGAAGACTGTGGTTACTACAGAGAAGCAGGGACTTTGATGATGCCTACGAGGTAATAAAATGTGAACTGATCAAAACTTTACTGAAAATCCTACATCAGTCTGCTTTTCATCTGAAAATTCGCATTTCTCTTGTTTGTCCTTCCCTTGTATCTCTCCTTAGCGTGCAGAAATCCTGTGCTGGGGAAGCCTAGGAAAACCATGAAGTTGTTCTTTGGAAGAGAGAAGTTACCTCTGGGTGGGGACTTACGCGTCCATCCAGGCCGAAATCCATCTTGGTCCCAAATGGGCCCTGAAGACAGCAGATACTCTAGCACAGTGTATCTCCTCTCTCCGTACAAGTATTGCCTCATCCAGGCTCCTCCTAAGGTTCGTTGGGATTCTGGAGTGACAGGTTTATCAGGTCAATGTGACAGCCTTCATCAGCTACACCACTTCACGCCTTTCTGAAAGAGTGAGTCAGCAGAGTCCAACAGACCTCACAGCTTGAGGTGGAATGGCGCTGATGGCTTTCCAGGCGCAGCTTTGATGTGACAGTCCTGCCGAGTATTCATTCCCAAACTGGTGCCCTGGTGATTTCTCCACAGCCCCATCCTGTACGTTTCTCCCAGCACGCGGGAGCTCAGCTAATTCCATGATTCTGTAGCCTGGCTCATTTGCTAAGTCAATACTAGAATCAAATAGCAGAGCCTTGCTTCGCAGACAGAGGAGACAACCAAACTTCAGACCTTCAGAACTGAGGCCAGAACTGTACCTGGGAGCAGCGCTGTGCCCACCGACCTGCACTAGTGGAAGGCTGTGAGGAGAGATGCATGCCCACGGAAGAAGGCTCACTGAAGGGTCTGGGGAATGGTTAAACATAATGGAAAGCATCGCCTTCCCTACCGAGTGGCTGGAAAGATGGTAGATAGAGGCCCTTGTCTGCTCCAGAGAAAACAAGCCTTCATTTCGCCGCTCCCCACTCTCCCCAGCCCCTCCCAGTAGGGTGCCAGATGGGCCCTGACCAATGTCATCCCATTATCAAAGATCTCCCACTGTGAGCAAACCTCAACCCATTCCAGTCTTTGGTTAATCCATGTTTCAATAAGTGTCGTGATTAAGCCGCCTCCTCTAACAATCCCGTTCATGGGAGTGTAAGACTTTCAGTGACTACATTGGGAACATCTGTGGGTGGACATAGACGAAGGCAGTCTGCCCCTATGAAGAGAAGCACAGAGCGGGTAAAGACGACTAGAAAGCAGGTCAAAGGGGGCCTGGCACAGATGTCCCCCTCCTGGAGGTGGGCTCTCTCAGGTGACCACACCTGCGTCTGCAACGCGGCCATCTGGGGCCCCCCTGGGAGAGTCGTCAGATATGCCCCAGGGGCCCTGGTCACTGCCCAGCCTCGCCTGCATGTGTGGTCACTTGGAGTTGCTGTCAGAACAGTCCCTCGGTGTCTGTGGCCC
Organism: Eumetopias jubatus; assembly: GCF_037043125.1. Taxonomy (NCBI): domain Eukaryota; kingdom Metazoa; phylum Chordata; class Mammalia; order Carnivora; family Otariidae; genus Eumetopias; species Eumetopias jubatus. The sequence goes on along the minus strand of NW_028274823.1, from coordinate 70,132,778 downwards.
TGTCAGTGCCATCCCAGGCCCAGAGTGTCCCTTTCTGTCACTCACCTTTTTCATACCTGCCCCGAATTCTGCCCCAAAACTCTGTTACACGGTCACTTTCTTCTCTGCACACAGTGCATTCCCTCATGGCCCCTCTACTAGAAGACCCCTTCTGTTATTGTTCTCCAGATTTTCCTTTTTTTAGAAAGATTTTATTTATTTATTTATTTATTTATTTATTTATTTATTTATTTGAGAGAGAGAGGGCATGAGCAGAGAGAAAGGCAGAGGGAGAGGATGAAGCAGATGCCTCGCGGAGCAGGGAGCCTGATGCAGGGCTCGATCCCAGGACCCTGAGATCACGACCTGAGCCCAAGGCAGATGCTTAACCACCCAGGCGCCCCTGATCTCCATATTTTCTATGTGTTCCCCAATAGCCCCTTTCCTTCCTATCCTAAACTCTAAATTGGCCCAGTCTTTCTATTTAGAAGGAGCATTGACATAATCCAGTTTTGATTGCTCAGCCCAGCGTGGTACTACTCTCTACCATTGTATGCTTTCTGGGGAGGCATTTGTCTGTCAAATCATTCATTTGTCATCCTTTGATCCATAATCCCTATCCCACCCCCTGTGGCTTCCCCATCCAAAGGGGACCCAGGGTGGCTGCGGGATATTGCATGTAGAGAGAAGAACACAATTCCTCCTCCTTCTCTTCAGTAACCCTGTTGAGGCAACAGTCACTGTCATGTGAATAAGTATATCAGGGGCCCTGGGTGAAAAGGTATGACGTACAGACTTCCAAACTTTTGCCGATGCTGTGTTCCCTGCCAGACATGCCCTTTTCCACATCTTGACTGGCCTGGCCCCTCTTGACCATGTAAGTCCTATTTCATTTTAATACCCAGCTAAAATCTTACCATCTGTGTGGAAAGGCCCTCCCTGACTCCCCCAGCCAGTCACTGGGGCCCCATAGGAACTTGTCCATGCCCCTACACCTTCCCAGTCCCTCCTCTATTATGGTTGAACATGTGCCCCCACCTCTTCTGCTGGGCTGTGTGAGCTCTGAGACCAGTGCTGCCTCAGTTGCCCTGTATCTCTAGAGCCTTCCCCACTGCACTGAATACCTTACCTCAGTTGTTTTGTATTGGGCCTATGGCTGGAGATGGAAACAGTGGTAACTATCAGTGTTATATGTGAGTGTGTGTGTGTGAGGGGATGTGGGGCAATAAAGAGAGTGCTTTAACCCCTTTGTGCCTCAGTTTCCTCATCTGTAAAATAGGTGTTAGGATGACAATACCTATGTGTCTGTCATGGAGGAGGTACAAGAATTAAAGGAGTTAAGACAGGCATATCTCGCTCAGTTTACTGCCCTTTGCAGATATTACATTTTTTTACAAATTGAAGGTTTGTGGCAACCCTGCATTGAGCAAATCTCTCAGCACCATTTTTCCAACAGCATTTGCTCACTTCATGTCTCTGCGTCACATTTTGGTAGTTCTCAGACTATTTCAACGTTTTTCATTATTATTATGTTTGGTTTGGTGATCTGTGATCTTTTTTTTTACCAATAAAGTGTCTTTTAATTAAGGTATATACATCATTTTTTAAAGATTTTATTTTTAAGTAATCTCCACACCCAACATGGGGCTCAAACTCACAACCCCGAGATCAAGAGTCACATGTTCCACTGACTGAGCCAGCTAGGCGCCCCAAAGTATATACATTAGTTTTTAGACATAATGCTACTGCACGCTTAATAGATCACAGTATAGTCTATATATAACTGATATATGCACTGAGAAACCAAAAAATTCATTGGACTCGCTTTTTGCAATGTTTTCCTTACTGCAGTGGTCTGGAACCGAATCTGCGATATCGTCAGGGTATGCCTGTATACAGAAAGCACTTAAGCCAGTGCCTGGACCTGGCATCTAATAAATGTTCAGTAAATGTTAACTGTCTTTGCCTTAGAGGGACAGATGAGACTTAAGTGAGCCAACTTTGACTCCTTAACATTAATAAGGAGGGATACAATAATATGTTATCCTAAAAATTTAAGGCTCGCTGATCATTTCAATATTTGTTTTCTCAAACCATAGAGCACCCTCACCTCCCACTTCCCTTTTCGCCAATGGCAAAATGGTCAAAAGTGAGATAGGGTGGGCTGGGTGTGAGGGTGAAAGTAAAAACAGATTCAGAATAATGGAAAAGCTGGAGAGGGTGTATAGAACTGGGTGCAGAATGGGGTAGGCAAGATTCAGGTTGGAGGTCCCTTTTTAATTCCTGCTCCATTGTATATGTGTCTTCACAAGTTTCTTTATTCTTTTTAACCTCAGTGTATTCATCTGTGAAATGGGGATGAGGAAGCTAGCATAACCTCTAAGGTATCTTTAATTCTACAAGAAATCCTAGGATTCTAATTCTAAATGTAATCTCTATAGATGGTCATTCTATGCTGCAAAAATAACAAAGATTTTATTTCTTTTACCAGCAACCTTGGACGTGAGCAAGCTAGTAAAACAAACAAAAGCAAAATAATAATAATAACGTTTTTAAAGAAAGAAAAAAAACACCAAAAACAAACCAAAATCAACCTTGACCTGGACTAGGAGTATTTTCACGTTATTTACAAAGCTATTCTTATTTTTATAATAAAATAGTGTTTTTATAACAAACACTATAGTAAAATATTATTTTTATAATAAAATAATAAAAATATGTATATTTTTATCATATCATATTTATATTATATAAAATATATATACATAGTTATATGTATCATAAACATGTATATATGATGGTTTTCATAATGGTTTCTCACCAGTATATCATTTTAAATAGAAATCCTAACTCTGAACGCTGTAAAAAAACCCTGGACCCATTTCCCAGGAGGTAATCCCCTTAGAAAAGCTGATGCTCTCAGATCGGACTTCCCCTGGACCTTTCACCCTGGGAGAAGCATTAGCAGAGAACAGCCAGCTCCTTAATGACTCAGGTTTTGAATTCTCGCTCTTTGGGATCTAGCGCTGTTCAGTGTTTCTGTGGTTCTTTTTAACTGGCCGGATTCAGAGATCGTGGGGCCATGACTATGACAGACCAGCTACAAAAATGCCTCTTATTGTATCGAGCCTGTGGCCAACGAGCTCCCTGGGTATCTCACCTCATTTCTCATTAATCCTCTCCAATCCCCCTGAGGTAGCTGGAGGGGCAGGGTGCAATTAGCCCGGACCTGGATTTATAGTTGGGGTTGGGAGAAGGAAGTGGCCATCACTCTGCCACCATTAGCAGCAAAGAAAGGACTATCTTGCTGGCCTTTCAAATCTCAGAGCACACAGCTGTGTTCTGGGAGCCACCAGCCTTCCCCCGCTGCCTGCTTGGATTATTCATGCAGAAATGGAGCTCCCTACTCAGGATCACGTGTGTGCCTCTGAGGCTAAATCAGATTCTGGTGTTGTGTTACTTCCTAATCATTTGAAACAAAAAGTCTTTTGATTTTTTAGAATTTAAACAAGGTCAACCACAGTTTGATGTCCCCAAACCAGACAGAAGTGCATGTCTCTGAAATTTTCCATGTTTGAGGATGTTTTATTTGGAAAGTTCTGAGCCTGCGAGGAATTCTTTTTGGAAGGTCTCTCCCAGCTAGGAAGCGGTAGGAATTGTAACTACAAATCTCTATGGCAATTTTTTAAATTGCAGTAAAATATATTTAACACAAAATTTACCATTTTAATTGTTCAGTGGCATTCACATTCTTGTGCGCCTGTTACCACCATCTACCTCTAGAACACTTTCATCCTGCAAAACTGAAGCTCGGTCCCCATGAAACTCCAACTCCCATTCTTCCCTGACCCTGGCAACCACCATTCTATTTTCTGTCTCTATGAACTGGACTCCTCTAGGTACTCCATATGAGTCAAATCATACAGAAGTTGTTGTTTTGCAACTGACTTATTTCACTCAACATAATGTTCTCCAGGTTCATCCATATTGTAGCATGTGTCAGAATTTCCTTCCTTTTAAGGCTAAATGTATTCCACTGTATGGATAGACCACATTTTGTCCACCTATTGATCTATCGATGGACATTTGCGTTGCTTCCCTTGCAACTTTAAATCAGATATTTCCCATTGGCCTTATTTCCTTTCAAATGAAATTTTTGTTCTAATAGCACTTAATATACACCAGCAAAAACTGTTTTTCTTTCATTTTGATTTAAAAAAAAGGTCGACATTCAAACTGTATTAGTAAGTTGGATTAATGCTTGAAAGTCTTTGAATTTCTCATCTAACCAACCCATGAAACCCTCTCCTTACTTCTACCACCAGCAGCTATGTGGAGATTGGGCCAAGATTAAAATCTGCGGGCCCACTGGGAGTTCTTTAAATTATTGAGATTAAGATGTGAGAAAAGTCTTACCAAGGATGTACATGATTGAGACAGGGGGGTTGGGGCTGATGTGAGAGGAGTTTGAAGATTAGGAAGTTAGCTGACAGTGGAAATGAGGGAGAGGACAAAATCCAAGACAGCTCATCTGTGGGCACAAGGAACCAGGCATCGTAGTTGATTAAAAGTGTATAAAAGAGGATTAAGCAGGATCCTAATAAGCCTCTATGCTTCGTAGAACATATTGATCCTGGGGCTTTGGGATAAAATCAAATAGCTGAATTTTGTGGCTCTCATTTTGGCTCCTAAGAGTCTTCTTTTTCTCCTTGATATTTCCTACTTGATACTTCTACTGTTCTCAAAAGGGGTAGAATTGCCAAATCACTGAGTGTCAAGTGGTTATAGTACTTACTCTCTATTCTGTTCTGTATATGACATATTGTTTTCTATCTTCAAATTCATCCTAGGTCCTCCACTTACTTTATATACAACTGTTTGTAGCACAATACAGCATAGAGTCTTCTGCTTTTATAAAGAAAGTGTTCTGTGAATGGAGGCTTTACTACAAAGCTAATGAAGCTAAATCTTCAGGGTCGCTCACTTACTTAAACCTTCCCAAAGCCCTGAAAGAAGCTCTAGCAGTTTTGTAATTGTAGTTTTGTATTATTTTTTTAATGAGAGTCCACAGGTTTTATAAACTTTAAGCCCTTCAAAATCTGGACTTGCCCTGTCTATGAATCAGGGCTGAGCTGGAAAGCCAGGAGCCTGAGACACCTTTTCTCGTGTATTTCTAAAGGTTTCTTCCATCTGGCAAATGCGGAAAACCTTTGCCATCGAGTCATTGGTTCCGTCTCCTATTTCCTACACCCCCATTTCCGTTTCTAAATCTTTCCCACTGTTTATAGAACATTTTTAAAAACAGATTTGCTCAGCAAAAATGAAACAACAACAAAATGAGACAATTGTCTCTGTTGAGATGAGAATCTGCTGTTGGATTTTTAAATTTTGCTCAGTGTTTCCTAAAATCACCTCAATTCTAGTTGTCCTCTTATCTCGGCCTGGCAAACTGGGTGGGGCGGCAGCCCCGGCACCCCCTCTCATCCTTGTCCTTTGCATGTGTGCATGCATCACCCTGGCAGGGCCACACGTGTGCTGCTCTCAGTCCACAGACATAAGGATAAATCAGATCATTCCATGCAGAGAGAAACTGGGTCCTGAGCAGCAAGCCTATGGATAATCCATGTGCATTTCTAATGTCCTTTTCTCCCTTTAAACACCATCCTTCTACCCAGACACTCTCCCATCCTTGGAACAATGGGAAACAAAAGCCCCTTCCCTTTGGCCCGTTAGCTGCCTCCCAGCAGTTGGGCTAAAGGAGATGCGGGGGGAGGGAAGCTGGCAGGGGGATCAAGAGCTTTCATGCCCGGGGGGGGGGGGGGGGGGGGGGGGGGGGGGGGGGGCAGAGAAAGCCCCCCTCCCAGTCACCCCGTGGGATGAAGGCCCAATTTTGGTGACAGATCACCATAATCACCGCCTTCAGAGAGAAAGAAAGGCAAACAATAAAAATCTATATTTTCAATGAATAAAACACGACCTGATTCACTTGGAGAAGGTGAAATAATGAGTGTGTTTGTAAAGTGATGTTCTTCTCTCACACAGCTCTCTGAAATTGCTCTGAGTTGCCCCAGTGATATGAGGCCCTGGTGCTGATTTTCAGGGTTGAGGTTGTGTTAACCCAGTGTTAACTCCTGAAGACCCCAAAAACCATCTGGAAAAGGACTTTGTACTTTTCTATATCCAAAAGTTGAACGGATATGAGGAGGCAGAGAGAGGCTCCCACAGCTGGGAAGTCCTTTCCCCAACTCATTCCGCAACACAACGAGAATCTCCTGACCGCTACACACTTTCCATCGAAGACCCCCGGGGAGAAGGGGAGGAGTTTAAGGAGCGCAACTTTGTCACATACCATCAATAAAGTCCACTGTACCCAGCCAAAAAATAATTGAAGAGATATGGTCTTTCTTAGGTAAAAACCAACAACATTCAACTATGCTTTATAACTTTGAAATTTTTCATTAAAATATAAGATACATAAAATGCACAAATCAAAAATATACAGTTTAATAGGTATTCACAAAATTAATACACCAAAGAAACTAGACTGGTATACAGAAATGTAACCAAGAAAGAGAAGCCCGAGAGCCCTCTCTTGACCCTTTCCTACTCACTTCCTCCCTCCCTGCCACCCAAGTTAACCATAATCTTAATACCTAATAAAACCTGCCTCTTTTTGAATTTTATCTAAATGAAGCCACACAGTGTGAACTCTTTTATTTCAGATGTATCTTGCTCACATTGTATTTGTGAGATTCTTGTACGATTTGCATGTAGCAGTAGTTTGTCCACTTTTGTGGGTGTCTAGTACCCCATTGGGTGACCATACCACAATTTACTCTCATTCTACCATTGATGGAAATTTGAATCCTTTCAAGTCCTCCCACAGCATTCTTATCCATGTCTTTGGGAACACAAATAAGCATTTTGGGGGAATATTTCTAGAAGTGAGATTACTGGAGCATAGGTTATCTTTAAATTCAGCTTTAGTAGAAACTAAAAATCAACCAAACCAACTCATTATTCAATGAGTTTTTGTGAAACACTATCAAGAGCCTAGCATTCTTTTTGACCTTGAGGGAAATACAAAAATAAAGACAAGATATGGCCCCTCCCTCCAAGAGTTACAATATGGTCAAGGATCACTTATGAGAGAGTGAAGAGATACTACAATTTATTTGACTGAGCACCAAATTGATGTTATTGATACCAAGGGTCATAGAACCAAAATCATAGGTAGGAGAGAACACCTAGGTCTCTTTCCTTCTTAAAACAGTGAGGAAATGTTTTTGCAGGAAAATACAGGCATGGGTTCATTGAGTTAATCCCTTTTGTGATACTAGCTCTGTAAGCCCCAAATCTTTCACAAAGACACTACTCTTTCACTCTGCTTTTTTCTCTGATTTTGATTTTCACCCCACATGTAGAAGGCCAAAGTACCAAGAGACTAGGAAAATTGAAAAATAATAAAATAACAGAGATTTCTTCTTATAGAAATTTCAGCCAAGTTATTAGAATCAACTCTCCTTGTGAAAACAATCAACATTCTAGATTAAATATTAAAAGCCCATCCTTAACAACATGAGATAACTAATAAAATAGTGAGGAACTAACTACCAGGCCAAAGCCTATGGCAAAAGGGAAACTCAGAAACAAACAGGGGGGCTGAAGCTGCTTCTGCCCTTGGTCCTTTACCAGACTGGGCATACCTGGGCTTCAGTTTTGGAAGCTTTGAAGGACAAGGATCCAGAAGTCAAGGCCCAGTGCTGACCTAAGGTGGGAAGTCTAAGTTTTAGAATCACCAAAATCTTACCAGAATCTAAGGATACTTCTTCCACAGAAGTTGGGACTTCAGATGTCTATAACCCTGGGGTAAAGATAAACTAGAAATAAAAGCACCTCCACTTTCCACCTCTCAGAAACTGCAGGTAAGGTTGCCTTGGTGTTAAGCAAAGCAGAGGAAAAAAAAAGAAAAACAATAACTGCTTTAAGAAGTTGTGATTGCAAGCTGACTCTCATAAGGATATGCATCATGGCCTCACATTACCTGGGTGGTACAGAAAACCTCACACTGTGAATTTATTTTAATATGGACTCTTTATCAAATGGTAGTGCCTGGGGTGTTTCCTCAACATAGGTCCAAAAACACTTTTATAGGGACAATGAGCAGTATACAGTCAAAAAGAACCAAGCACACAAGGAAATGAAACATTATAACCAAAAACAGCAAAAATAATAAACAGAACAAAAATGCCTTTAATATTTAGATATTGGAATTATCAGACAAAGATTATAAAATAACAGTGTTCTTTGTGTTTAAAGAAATAAAACAGGCTTGAAAATATCTTCAAGCAACAAGAATCTATAAAAAATGACCCAGCATATCTGGAAAAGAACGAAATGGAACTTCTAGCAATACAAAACAATGTCCAAATTTTTAAATCCCTTTGGTAGATTTAACAGCAGATTAACACAACTAAAGAGAGAATGGTTAGATTTCATAAAATCCAAGACAACATAAGATGCATCATTATTTCATGAACATTAAGAAATAAAAACAAATGTCCCCAATTAAACTATAGCATAATCCTTTCTTCTCTCAAGATGTTTAATTTATACTTCCTGAAGCTTACACATTTTTTAAAAATCTATACTGAAATATCACATTTGTGCAAGCATAAAAAGGAAAACATGATTGGAATAAAATGGTTAAAAACGGTCCTAGAAATTCTTTGCAGCCAGAGTCTGATTCTTCTGGGTCATTTTAACTCATTTTTTGACTGTGTTTTTCTCAAGCTTGTGATGCAGCATTTCTTAGAAAGTGCCCCATGATTGTTTGTAGGA